>NC_141159.1:77892227-78213060 GCF_053477565.2 Lygodium microphyllum
AAAAACAAGAAAAAAATCTGTTATGAGAGAAAAGGAAGCAATTCCCTGTCATAGCAGGCCTCGTTCCAAGAAAAGGTGGTAAATACCCTTGGGCGAGAAGCTGGCTGTGGAAAAGGTGGCAACACCCAGTAGTCCAGACAGTGGATTCATCAATTGATATCCCCAGGATCTAGTTCCGAAGCTACCTCCCTTGGTACGCTGTGTCCTGGGTCTTTCTGCAGAGTGTCTACCTGTCCTCTCGTAGATGACATGTCCTATCTAACACAACATTCGATTTGATGGCTACCTCCCTGGGTACGCCTTTTCAACAACTGACGACGCGATCTTCATCGACAAACAATCAAGTGACGTGAGCTTTCATCCTAACCGGATGGGGAGGTGAGTATGGGTTGCCCTCTGTATCGATCAACAGAGAGTGAGACAGAGGGTGGGGCGAGAGACCAGTCTTTTCCCTTCAAATCAAATGAGAGGTGAGAAGTGTGAATGAAGTGTTGCACGCACGGGATGGGCCTCTCAATGCATAAAGCACAATTTGTTTCTGTGCACTGCACCATAAGGCTCCCTGGCCTTCCTTCTCGCACTGTATGCCGGCACAGGGCATGATGCACACTTGCACCATGTGACCATGAGGATTACATCAATGGGTTTCAGGAAAAGGCTGCCCTCCTGTATCTATCAACTGAGCATGAGACAGAGGGTGGGCTAAGTGTGACTGGAGTTTCTTCAATCAATTACAGAGAGGTGAGATTGAGGGACGTTACGACACTTGGAGTTAGGTATGTTCCTGTTTCCCTATGCACCCACGAGATGGGTCTTTGCTGTCATCACAAGACACATCACCCTGTTCTGTATACTGCACTGTAAGGCTCCCTTGCCTTCCTCCTTGCACTTATGCCAGACGGGTTGGATGCACTAATGCACCATCAACTGTGCACCCTGGCATACTCCCTCTGTACCATTCCCTTGTCGATTTCTAAACTGGGAATGAGATATGGGTTTTAATCATTTTTCCTCGAGTGATATTAGTCGTGGGGCGAGTGATAGTTCTTTCATTCCATTTGAGTGACTGTGAGTTGAGTGCAATATCCCTCATCATGGACAACAAATTTCCTGCGATTCCTTCCATCAGCCACCTCCCTGGGTGCTGCCGCGTGGTCCCTGCCATGACGGACGTGCGCCGAGAAGATGCCTTGGTACTTCCAGAAGCCGATAACAACACAGGAAGTGCCATTGACAATCAACCATGATTCTCAACACCATGGGCCAAGTTTTTCTAACCCTACACCTTCTGTTTCTCTGTAATGGTCATGTTTTAAGTGTGGGGAAGTTAGTGGTTGGTCTGTGGCGTGATTCTAGGTCCCTGTTGCTCGGCTCACCCTATCCGTTAAGGTTTTAAGTGTGGGGACGCGTCCCTGTGCGTCTACATTGCCTACCCTTCTGCATATGCCTCAACCTGCTAATGCATCTATGCCATGACTTGCTATTACCCTGATGGGGTCCCTTCCCACCCGACCGTTCATTTTCCACCCACCCTTGGGGCTATTCCCTTGCAGTTTTCCTTCATTCCCTACTTTTGAGGTCCTGCCATGTGAATGCACCCTACGTTCACCGAAGTTCGAATCCAACCTTACAGCCCTGTTCCTCTCTTTGAACTGACCATTTTTCCTTTTTACCTACCCCTATTCCGGTGCACGGTTTTTGAGTTATTAATTTTTGACGCATTTTCTGCAAATTAGTCGATTTTTCATGTGAACGCACTTTTCTTGCTTCGAAACCGTGATCTGACATCATAGCCCTGACAACCACTTTTCCCTTGACATTTTTCCTTTTTACTCCGAGGCATCCCGATGCACGGTTTTTCCATTATTAATTCTCCGGTTTTTTACGATTTTTTTGTGCGTCTTTTTGACATTTTTCCATATGAACCTGCCCTGTTTGCATCGGAATTCCAATTTGATTTGACTGCCGTGTCCCCTGTGTCTTCCCCCACCTTTTTCCTTTTTCCTCCCCCTTCTTTTGACTTCCAAATTTTTAATTATTAAATTTTAAATGAGTTTTTGGGTGTATTTTTGGAGTTTTTTGCATGTGAACCCCTCCTACTTCCACAGGAACTGCGGTTTAACATGACATTCCTGTGTCACTCCTTCCTGCGGACATTTTTCCTTCTTACTGCGTGTCCTTCCGGTGAACGGTTCGTCCGATATTAATTTCTGATCCCATTTTCAAGTTTGTTTTTTTGGGTTTTTCCAACGTGAACGTGTCTTATCTCAGTTGGAATTATGTTTTGATGTGATCGGATTGTCGGGAACGTCTTTCTGCACGGCTATCCTTTTTCATGTACTTTGTTCCGATGCACGGATCTTCCGATATTAATTTTTAATTGCATTTTTTGGACCCGTTTTTTGTGTTTTTTGCACGTGACCACCCCTTACCCCCCCCGGAACCTCCGTTGCATATTTTCCTTGTATTCCCCCTGCCATCTTGCCCACTTTTTGTTTTTACGTCATTTCGTTTTGACGTCCGGATTGGGAGTTACTAATTTTTCTTTATTTTTATGTGTTTTTACGCGCTCCGTCCCGCACGTGAACGCGCCCTTTTTCAATTTTATGGGTCTTAACGCGCCCCGGTTACATCCGCGTGCCTCGTCCCAGTATCCGGGTGCCCTTTCAATCCCGTCACGGCAAATTGTTTTACCCCCGCCCCGCGCACGCGCGTGGGACGGGGGGTATGCCTCTTTTTTTTGAATCCTAACCCTACCCCACCCTTGGGCACCCTCCCTAGCCTACCCACTATCCCTAGCACTTAATTCTAACCCTATTCCACCCTCTGGGCACCCCCCCTATGGCCCCCGCCCATATCTCTTTCCACCCCCCATGTCATCTCTCCCCGACCCTTCCACCCTAACTGCTTCCTCTCCCCTCTTTCCCTCTCCCCCTGCTCCTGTGTGTCGCCCTTTCCTTCTCCCCTCCCTACCTCCTTCCTCCCAGCCATTTCCCTTCCCCCCCTCCTTTTCTTCTTCTCCTTCTCTCCTCCTTCCTCCCCTCTCCTTCCCCTCCTTCCTCTCTCTCCAGCCCTTGTCTCCAGCCCGCCCGCAGTCTCCCTCCAGCCCCTCGTCTCCAGCCTGCGGCCGCCTCCTCGTCGCCCGGCCTCCAGTCGCCCCAGCCTGGCCTTGTCCGACCCAGCCTGGCCTCGTCCGCCCTAGCCCGGTCATCCTGCGGCCTCGTCGCTGCTCCACGTCGGCCTCCATGTCAGCCTGCAGCGCTTCCTGCTCCACGTCAGCCTCCTGCTCCCGCATTCCCACCTATTCAAACCTTTTTCCCACCACCCATTAACCCACCCCACTAGCCCCCCTTCCTACCCACTATACCACCCTTTTTCCCACCACCCATTAACCCCCCCCCCCCCCCCCCCCCCACTAGCCCCCCTTTCTACCCACTATACCACCCTTTTTCCCACCACCCATTAACCCCCCCCACTAGCCCCCCTTCCTACCCACTATACCATCCTTTTTCCCACCACCCATTAACACCCCCCCCCCCCCCCCCCCATTAGCTCCCCTTCCTATCCATCATACCCCAACCCCCATTCCTAAAACCACCCCCCCTAAACCCCCATTCCCACCCAACATACACCCTATTCCCCCTTTTTCCCACCATACCTATTACCCCCCCCCCCCCCCACCCACTAAACCCCCTTCCCACTACCCCCATACCCTTCCCCTAGCACACACACAACCCCACCTCCTACACTAATCCATGTTCCTGCACACAGCACCCACTACCTACCTTCCTTCCCATTAGCCTCCCTTCACACCCTATACCCACGCACACCCCCCACCATTTACCACGCCCTCTTTCCCCCCACCTTTGCACACACCCACCTCCGCCGTATCCCTTCCCGAACCTGTGCTGACACGCAGTTGCCACGCAGCTTATTTCTGGGTATTTTCCCAGATTTTTAATTCACACACTCGCAAATCCTTTTAAAATTATATTTTAAAAAAAAACACAAACATGAAAAAATACAAAAAAAAAACATTCAAAAATACTTTAAATTCTGAAAAAAATTCCAGAAACATCTAGGAACCTTTGCTATTATTTCTGCAACCCATGCCCATATTTTTCTAAACCTGTAAATTTTAGAAAAAAATATTTCTACCCATTTTAAAATTCCAAAATCTTTCCATATACCCAAAAATATGATAAAAATTCTTTCAAAATGCTTAAAAATTCCAAATTAATTTCTGAAAAATTTGTAACATTTTCTTTAATATTTTTATTTATCTTTGGCATATTTTTCTAAGTTGTCATAATCTTTTATTTCACACCTAAATTCCTTCACAATAAAAAGCACAAATCCATAAAATAGCAAAACATCTTTTTCATCCAACATGAACTAAATATCTAGAAAAAAAAAATCCAGATATTTTTGGATTGAGGAGAGCGCATTCTTTGCATTTCCATACACCCACTACCAGGTATTTTTCATTTTATTTGTTATTTTTTTTAGCTACCCCAAAACCCACGGTTAATATAAAACTAAAAAAAACAACCACGAAAAACAAAAACAAAACAAACAAACAAATAATTAAAATCAGTGCAACCTACACACCACCATGGCACGCGCATTCGCGCTACACACACATATTTTTTAATTAAGATAAACCCGCCGTTCACTTAGCACGCGCTACGTGCGCTACAGAGGCACTTTAATTTTTAATTAAAAAAAACCAGCCGTCACAAGAGCACGTGCTGACAAAAAAGCGCTCCACATCACCTTAGTTTGTAATCAATGAACTTGCATTTAGAGACCCAGTCTGGGTGTCGGAGTCCGGGATTCGAATTAAAGCACCGTTTTAACCTAATAATTGGTAATTAAATTTTTAATAAGGAACCGCCGTTTTCTTGCTAAGGTTTATCACTTAATAAAAATTCACCCATTCTTAATAATTTATTAAAATAAACCCTTCCTTAAATTACTTCCCCCTTACTACACTTAATTCCCCTTTTTAACGAACCCGGTTTCGTGGGATGGGTATGCGCAGTCATTGGAGTTATTTCCATGGTCAAACCCTCGTTTATCAACGATGTCGTCTTGATATGTGTCGGATGTGGTGATGTTTTGGTTTACTGTCTTTGATACGGTTACGGGTACGGTGTGCAGTTTTTTTCTTTTATTGCCTGCTACGGGGTTCTGGGTGTTTGTTTGATGCATAGCATGAAGCTTTCGGTCGCATATGTCTCAATGTCATGTCGAATTTTTTCTAGGCTGTGGTTTGCTTGGGGTTAGTTGGTCGAGTCACATTTTATTGTTTTGGTTGTTCTCTTATCCTTGGTTTTTTTGTCTGTTGCTTTGCAGGCATTCTCCTTGATTATCTGTGTTTGTGATGTGTGTGTAACCATCTGAATGGCGCCTTCTCACTCTCCTCCCCCTATCCAGTACGTCCCATTAGTTAGTAGGGATTACTCTTCCCTACTTACTTTTGAGCCTCTCACGAAGGAGGAAATATTCTTGTTTGCATACTTTGAACCACTGCAATGTGACTGTGCATGGGAATTTGCATACTACTAGGCATACCAAGATACATTTTCCCATACATTGCATGCATTACTAGCATCATTTTTCCTCATGACCAACACTATACAGAGCATTTGCATGAGCAACATTAATAGTACGAGTCCCAAACACAGTGGGTTGCATAAATGCATTGCCAAACTTGCCACTGTGTCCGAGCATCATGCCAACATTGTCGTTATGTGATGAGTTTCTCGCCTCCTACAGCAAGAAGATAGGACTAGTCCAGGGAATTTCTATGACTTTGACACCTCGAGGCTTAGGGAAGGCTCTGTCTCTTCCCTCCAAAGGTGAACCTTTTGTTACCACTCGTCAGCTTTTCTCTAATGAAGAGATTCTGAAGCTGTTGCAAAAGCAGACATGGGAAATGCTAGATGTAAAGAAGGTGATCAACTCTTTAGGAGTTTCCTTTTCCATGATCACTGATCCCGTCTGGAAGATGGTCTGTCAGTTTCTCCAGGACAGGTTTATGCCTACCAAAACGCCATCCCAGTACTTGTCCAAAGAGCTTTTCACAGCTTCCAGGATGGTGTTGAAAGGAGTTGCTATTGACTGGAGCACTTACCTCCTCACTAAAATGGATCAACGTTTCGTCAAAGTCACCAAGGGTAATGTTACCAATGTCACATATGGATCATATTTGTCTGCCTTCTTGACCTATTTAGGTTTACAAAAGACTGTGTCTCCACCTCCTCCATCAGATCCAGTACCTCCTCCTCCACCTTCCGATGAGTCAGAACCTATTGACATAGAGGATGATGATTCTCCGCCTCCCCTGGTCATACAGCGCAAACACTTGAAGCGGGTAGCGGATAAATCTCCTTCCGTCCTTCCTTCAGTACCCATCCCTGCTACCTCTAGCAGTGAACTCCCTGGGTATCTCACTTGTAATAACCTGTTCAGAGCACATCGCGAAGGATCATTGGACATATCAGTTCCCTCCCTGAACAGTCTAGTCTCCGGAGATGCAATTCCTTTCCTCTGTAAAGACATTCAGAGTTCCATTGAATTGTCAGTGACAGCCTGTGTTCAACAGCTGTACGCGTCTTTTTATGAAGAGCTCATGCAGTCTAAGGACCAGTTGCATCAGGCAACATCCGAGTTAGCTTCTGCTAAGGATACCCTAGCAGATTTGTTTAAACAAATGGAACACCAAACCCAACTGGTTGCCACCCAAAGCGATGAGATCTCTTCTTTGAAGATCCAGTTACTAGAGGCTCAATCCCAGGTTACTAGCCTTTCAGAGGAGAAGGAGAGGATGTCCAAAGAAGCGCAGGAGTTCCAAGCTATCTTAGATGACAAACTTTCAGCTTTACAGATTGCTAATGACACAGTGGCATCCCAAGCCTCCCAAATCAAGTAGTTGCAAGATCAACTGGCAAAGTCACGCTCTGTTCCTCCAAGCCCTAATGTTACCTTGATTCCTTCTCTTTCACAGCAGGACTTGGCTGCTCTTCAGAGACAGGCTACATTGTGTCCTCTATTCCAAGATAAAGTGGAAAGATTGCAGTCCAGAATGGACTTGTTATGGTCTACATTTGAGCAGTTTCAGGAATATGTTCCACCCGACCATTCTTTCTTTGTCCACTACCACTTACAGAAGTTGGTCTTCTACATGAAGCTTTCCACGATGGATTTACCTCTTCCAGAGGATGGATGGAGTGGGGCTTGGTCTGCTGAGTTGTTGACAGAGGTAGTAAGGATGGTGTTTGAAGATTCTATCACGCCAGATACCATGTTGATGTCATACATGTATCTACGAGGAGACTTGTTAATTCGAGATGAGGTGGATATGGCATGGTATGTGGGGGATGTGGTTCTCCAAGCTGTTTTGTATGTCAACCATTTGGAGTTGCGCATAGCTGACATGTTTCAGGGTTACTCCTCCAAAGTGGCTGATTGTCAAGATAATTCCTGGCATCCCATGATTGATTCTGTGGTCCTGAATCAAAGACAAAATACAGCTCCTACCTCTGCCTAGAGTACAAATCAATTGAGGATGGATCTCTTAGCCTATCTTTCAAAACATAATCCGTTTGATGCTACCTTCTTTGATGCCTATCACAGACGATCTCTCTTAGGACCTTCTGTTCCTACCCTCCTATATTACCAACAAATGGCTCACCGATATGCTCTATATCTTTCCCTTTGTCAATCTAATTCCACCACTATTTTACCCCTTCTTTTCCAACCTTCATCTTTCTCTCAAATTCCCATTTTTACATATTGTTCCTTTATTGAGAATAGGGTATTTTCCCCTTCTCCACCCTGTCCTTCTCCATCCATTCCTGTACCCTCCACATTTCCTATTTATCAGTTAACACCCTTCCTTAGTGATTCCCTCCAAATTTCTGCCATTCCTTCTTTAAATCATTCTTCTTTTTATGATTTTGCATATCCCTCACTTCATCCACTTTTCCTTATTCCACTTCCTTCACCTAACACTTCTATATCTCAACCACCTCAATTGGTTAGTGACTGTGACAGGTTTGATAATCAGATTTCCAGAAGAAGGGCATGGAGTTCGGATGATTCCCTTACAAGACCTCAGATCAATTGGCCAATAATTCCAGGAGAATGGACAGCTGCCAGTCAAGCTTATCAGAACTATGTTCATTTTGCTCAGCAGTATTCACAGTCTGCAGATCCTTCAGTGAGATTAACTGCTCGCTTTGCTTGGTACTTGGCGTATATGCATAGGCACTCTCATAATGATTCCAAGCCTATTCCAAAGTTGTGCATGAATGTCAATGTGAGCATTGATTCCCAGCAGCTGGATATATTGTATTTTCATGCCCTTTGTTTGCCTAGCAGATACCTGGTCCTGTTGGAAAGGATGTGCTGTCTTCAATTTTTTAAAAATCCTCCCAAAACCTTTGTAGATGAATCCTTGTCTATGGATCGTTTCCGACAACATCAATCTTTCAAGAGGGATCATCTTCATTGATACCTTTCAAATGTATGGTGGAAGCTTTTTAATGAAAATCTCTCTTTTTGAAGGAGTCATTCAGATGGTTGTGTTGTGTGTAGTGTTTGTGTTGTGAGTTCATTTATGTAAAAAGAATGTGGTGGTTTCCTATTGGATTGGATTTCGTGTACGAGCTACATTTTGGAGAATTGTGGTGATGGGGTCGTGGATGGACAATTGAAGCTGATGCTAATGAAGAAGAAGAAAACTCTTATATCCTTTATAAATTTGTTGTGATTTTTTAGTTTGATACGAAGTGTTACTGTATAAAGGGTTTTCCTTTCTTTGTATTTTTATATCAGAAACAGGTTATAAGTTGGGGTCGTGGTGGATGGATTCTTTTTGAAGAGATATTGAAGATTAAAGTTGAGCTTTTACCTGAACTTGTATTCCCTTTTTCCTGGGTCGCGCGGACGCTTCCTTATTAAGTGTGGGGATATGTTGAGTGTTGAAATGACTTGTTTTTTGGCTGATTTTTGTTGTTTTTGAGAGCTGAATGGTTGATTTTATGAGATGATTGATTGGTTTAGAAGTGGTTTGAGAGTGTTTTGGATGATATTGATTGTGTTTTGGAAGATTGTGATGTTTGTTAGTGGTTCTATAATGTTCTGATAGGTCCTGATTGGTTCTGTATACCTTCTGTTTTGATCTGTTTTGGTATGTTTTGTTCTGATTGTCTTCTGTAAGGAGGGATGGAGTATTGATTGATGAAGATTGAGATATTGTGAAAGCTTATTGAATGGTTTGTGAGAGTTTGGAATGGTTTGAGTATGAGTTATGTGGTTTTGATGACCTTCTGTAACCTTCTGTAGGTCTTCTGTAGAGCCTCTGTCTCTGTTCTGTTATGTTCTGTACTGTAGCTATTCTGGTACTGTTCTGTAGACTGTTTTGTATACTTCTGTATGTGTTCTGATGGATGAGAGTGTATCTTGGGAAAGTTTTCTAGCTTTGGAAAGAGGTGAATACAAGTGCAAAAGAGTTGAAATAAGTGAAAGAAGTAGCTGTTGAAGACTCAAGTAAAGACTGAAGTGAAGTGACAGTAGTGAGCTATGAAAGGACAATGTAGTGGCTTTGGTGACTCTTCATATGAGACATACCTCTTGGGAGGGGTATCCACGACCTAAGAAGGATTATTGAGGGTGATTTTGAGAGATTGTAGTGAGGATATGATGTATGATTGATAGAGAGAGAGAGAGAGAGTCAGAGATAGCCAATTCTACTGAAACAAAGTGATTGTATATGAGAGATTGAGAGAGAAGACTATGAAGATATTGAAGATGAATACTATGTGATGTATTTCCATTCAAAGATGGTGTATTCCTTTGCTTTCTTTGTTCTATTGATGGATTTTGTAAAGATATTGAGGAATATGATTGATTCTATCAAATCCGTGGGAGATCTACATGATGCTGCATGAAGATTTGTTGTGCCTGGTGTTCTTTTCTTCATTGTGATCATATGAAACATAATAAACAAGCTTGTTGATGTTACAAGATAGATTTTCTTGCAAGAGAATTCCCTTTTCCTTGGTGTTCCTCTTGGGGCTCCAATAGAACATGGTCTCCCCCCACTCTTTTTTTATCCTAACGCCATAGATAGTTGCACAATGACCCGCCTAATGATGCAAGCCAGTCTTCTACCTTCCTTCTATCTAGCTATTCTCGAGGATATGAGTGACAGTCAATTCATTGACTGTAACCACCCATTCCTCTCCACCACCTCTCTCCATATCCACTTGAACCTTAAGGGTTACATGCAAAGTTGGAAATTTTTAATTCACTCCATTAAATCCCCTTCCCCACCACATTTTGATGATGATAACTAGAAATTAGCTTCTACTCGAATCATGTAACTCAGCAAGATTTAAAAAAAAGAAAATAAAATAAAAGCAAAGAAAACAAAAAACAGCCAAACACAAAGATAACAAACAAATAACAATGAAAGGAGTACACGACACATCCAAACACAATTCACGGCACATAGCTCATAGTCATTGCACCTGGGGGTCCTCAAGTTAGGCACGTTTGGTGGCCTTGGTCAGTCGGCTCTGTTCCTAATACCCTAGCCCTTTTTGACTTCCCATTTCACGCTTAGGGCACCTTAAGGGCATGACATACCTAGGGAGGTAGCACATGCCTATGGTAGATCTGTCACCCTAAGCTACACACACCAAACCTCCCTTCGCATGAATGGGGTCCTCAAGTGTGGAGCATCACCAGGCTTGCCCGTTATTAGACCCAGCTCCCCATTCCACCAGCACAAGCATAGAGCACTACACGGTGAGGTAGACACTCCCCTTAGGTATAGCATTTTCTCCTTTCAGGTATAAGAAGATGCTACAAATCACCAACTTTGAAAGCCCTCATCATCCACTCGACATACCTTGGGTTCTCTATCCAAACCATTACCAAAGATTCCCAATCAACAGAGTCCAAATGTGGCCCTATCATCACCCCACTAGCCACTTTCCCAAAGCCCACCCTTCCACAACAAAGATCTGAAACTACCATGGGACTGGTACCTTTCTCAGAGGGGGGTAATGTTAACCTCAATTCGAGATGGTGAAAATATGAACCAAAGACCAAAAAAAGGACAGAAAAAGAGCAAAGGCATAGAGGCGGCCGCTAAATCTAAGCTAAGGCAAAAAGTACAATTTTAAATGGAAGGCACCTCAAAAAACTCCAAAAACTCTTCTAAAAGAGCACCAGGCTCCCTCATGTGCCATTTGTAAAAGAATAGACGGGTGTAGGCTTAAGGCATGAGGCAAGAAGAGGAAAATAGGCAAAATGACCTTGCCACAATAGCAGGTCATGTAAAAAGGGATGGGTGCCCATGGGATTTTAGGTCTTGTATATAAAGTTCAAAAAGTGAGTGGAAGCTCATTCTTCTCTTCACCTTGCTTATGTGTGTGGTCTTGAGAGAGGGAGTGTGAGAGTGTGAGGGAGTGATTGTGTGGGAGTGAGGGATCAAGGGGGTGAAGCTCTTCACCATCTCCTCTTCTCTTCTTCTCTTCTCTTCTCTTCTCTTCTCTTTTCTCGTGCAAGCATGGCTATGGTGGATGGAGCTTGATGGAGGAGGCTTGAGGATGCTTGAGCTAGCATCCAAGATCGTGGAGCTACCGGTGTGTGCAAGGGAGGAGGCAACTCATTTCAGCATTGAGGTAAGCTCACTACACTCATAGGTTCAAAGGCATGTTGGCTAGGTGAGAGATAGCCATTAGAGCTCGCTTGAAGTGCTTGAAACAATAAGTTGTCCATGGGTCTTGGCGATTGAGCGTGAGCACCCTCCACAAACATTTCTCCATCCTAGACGAGTGCTAGTTCCAGGACACTTGTAGTTTTGAGTTTATGAAGGTTTGGTGATTTAAAAGGGCAGTTGTGTGAGTGGATGATGATGGGGTCTCGTGAGGATTGGTTTGGGAAGAGGTTGATTAAGTGGTTGAGGTGGTGGGGGCCAAGAATGTATTGCATGGATGATGGGGCCTCTGAAGTTGGTGGATTGCAGCCTTTGTTTGTACTTGAAAAGAAAAGAAGGTGCACTACCTAGGGGTATGTCTACCTTATTGTGTGGTGCATTGTGCTCCTGCTAGTGGAACTAGGAGTTGGGTCGAGCTCGCATGCGTATTATCCCACACTTGAGGACCCAATTCGTGCATTGTTGGAGGTGTGGTGCATAGCTTAGGGAGACATGTCTAGAAGTCCTACCCTTGAGGTGTCCTAAGTGTGATGTAGGGAATCAAAATGGGCTAGGAGGTTAGAAATAGAGCCAGACCAAACAACTGAGGTCACGAGACGTACCTAACTTGAGGATCCCTAGGTTTGGTGACTGTGAGCTACATGCATTTTTCTTTTTCTTTTGCCTTATATTGATCCAACCATAGAATAGATATCTTGCTTGGCATTGGAGGTCAACAAGTGTGGTGGGGGTATCCTTGTCGTAAAAACCTTCTTCTAAGGAGCCGTTGCTTGCTGCCCCCTTTCAAAACTTGGTTCTCTGTCTTTAGTCAGCTGCCTTCGCCTCTCTTCTCCCCTATGCTATAGTACCTCTGATTTTGTGGGCCCTATAAATTTTATTTGGACGTGGAGCCCATGCCTTATAGCCCTACATGTGATCTCTAGCTTTTTCTTTAAGGACTAGATGGCCTCCTCTTCCTCAGATTTTGTGGTGTCTAAGAGAGTGCAAAGGAAGGCGTGTTGTTGGGCTTCCAAGGTCACCTATGCAGCTTCTGCCCTACTCTCTACTAGCACTTTTCACCTTCTGCAAGAGCTAATCGACATACTAAGGCTCTCACTCTTTGTTTGCTCCTATTCACCCAATCATCTGATTTTTTCCTCATATCTTCCAGGCTTTTATTTTTCCTACAAGCCAGCACCCTTAGCTGTCTCTCTTCTTCTTTGATTTCTCTTTCTAAGTGATGTTGTTCAAGCTCTAAGACTAGCCTTTGTTCTAGATTTTCTATATGCTTTAGGTACCATTGGCTTCTCTCTTCTTCTACTACTATTAGCTATTCTATGCCATCTTGGATTTTTTAATTTTCTTTTTGGAGCTCTTGTATAGCGCTACTAGCTCATCGGAATTGCATTGTAGGCTCATGAGGCTGTGTGTTTCTGCCATGAGTTTTGCTTGCCATCTCTTGTCTTCTCCTCCTTTGGCCTTGAGAGATTTCCATCATCTCCCTTTTGGCCTCAAGCTCACTAATGTCTATCTTCTTGTCCTCATTTTCCCATTCCAATTGAGATAGGAGTTTCTGCACATAGGCATCATAGTTTGTGGACAATAGCAGTATATAGGGACTAGTGTTGTAGATGCCTGTATCTTCAACCATTTGAGGTCCCCTCTAGATTTTGCATCTGCAGCTCCCTGTCTTCTTGCTCCTGTCATAGAGCTTCCTACACTCATGCCTTGAGTTGGCTCTTTGTTGACCAGCAACTGCACCCATGCCACTAGATTGCTAGCATCTATTGTGGTAGAGGAGTCTTGGGTGGGTGTAGTGTTTGGGGAGGTAGGTAGTAGGATGGTTGGGATAGGGTGGAGCAAACCCTTTCCCTTTCCCTTGGTCATTAGGGGTGGTAGGTCTTTGGGTGCCTTGGAGTTGGTGCTTGGACCTTCATGTCGGGGTGGGCTCATGGCTGCCAAATCCTCTTGGCTTGAAGGTTGCTCCACTGAGAGGCGGATAGCAAGAGGTATGTCTTCTTCCTCCTTCCTAAGCTCTATCTCCTCCTCCTTAGCTCTTACCTTTCTCCTCTTTAGCTCTTCTGGATTCCTCTTCTATAAAATGAAAGTTTGTTGCTTTTATCTTGGCGTACCATAGTGGGTACCTGTCATAATGCCATACTTCACCATTAGTGTTCTCAAGATAATTTCTTGCAGAAAAGTGAGCATGATATGATTATGCTTTCTAGTGAAGAATAACATGCTTAATTACAAAGAAGAGCATTTTTTTCCTTCAAGAAATCCATTCATTCCAAAGATTTTTACGGATTTTTATCAGACGAGTTGATTTTTATCCACTCTCTTCCACTCTTGGTCACTGATGGAGGTTTCATTCGTGTGTTTCATTCACCTTACTTGTTCACATGTTTGATTCCACCTTGCCCTAGAATTTTTCCTAGTATTAAGGTTTGAGGGGTCAAGGGCATTCAGCACTGGCTTGCGATGTTTTCACTTTCGCATTAGCCAATCATAGAAGTTCGGATTGTATTTGAGATTAGCATAGTGGTCCATGTCGAAATGATGGATGCCTACTTGAGTAATATAGGTGAGAATATTTGTGAGGAAGTTATCCGAGTTGATCCTACTAGCAATGTGTAACTCTTACTCTGTCAGAATTCTGTCCTAGTATTGGTGGGTCACGATGTGCTCTTCTAGGGGTCGGTCACGAATGGTGGTCAACACCCTATAGGAGGTTAGACCTACATAAGTAGGATCATATTAAGAGGTCTTAATGGCACAATGTTGCTCAGCATTGCTCATGATCTCGTAGCCATCTAGTTCCTATTAGAGTCTGAGAGCATACCACCTTATCAAGAAGGACGAGCCATTATCGGCTAGCTTGCAAAGTTGTCTTGTGGCAGTAACTTTTGTCTTGTTGTAGGAGGTGACCAACCATTGTTTGAGGGCTTGATCTCAAGATATTTCAACATTGTCCATCAATTCCTCTTTGACCATGGGAGTTTTTTCCATCACAAATTCATATTCCTCCTAGGTGCATGGCATGATACTGACTTTCAACACTAAGGATGGATCAAGTAGACCTAGGTCTAAGCATTCATAGCTCTTAGCAAGTAGAGTGAATGTGGCATCCAAGCACTTAATGTAGGTGATAATGTCATCTACTATGCTCTTGCCTAGATCTTTAGCCTATGTGAGGATCTTGGGTAAGTTACTCATGAATATATGTGTGCATCACGTGGGTTTCAAATAAGGTATTTTTCACATACTATTTTTATACATTTTTTATACATTTTTTACAGATTGAATAAAAAAGGGTTATATTTTATTTAGGAAAAATTGACAGATAATGATATTTATAAATAGACCTTGAACGCATGTGATGTAGAGAATATACATATAGTGACTTCCCTGAGGTGAGGATTGATCGTCATTTGTAGGACGGCTTAAGACCTATTGGTGGGTAAGCCTTGACTAAACTAGATAATTTGGCAACTAATGGTTGTGGCTCTGGTTGTTCCTGAGCATGTGGTTGGACTCCTTACATGATGGCCTTGATTAGAGTCGAGGGTTTTGCGCTACTAGACATTAGTGAGGTCCTAGGGGCACTAGTAGGTTAGGGTTGAGGCAGTGTGTGAGCGATAGGATGTGGCTTTGGTCGATAGACTTGTTGAGTCTCTGCCAGCTTATGCATTTGAGGTTCTATGGGCTTCTTGGTCTGAGTCATTTGTGGTGCTAGGGTGTTTTTTATCATGTGGCTTAGTATGGTCAGGGTTGCAGGTGGTATTTGAGTCTAATTTGAGTAGTTCCCTTAGCCATCTTGGATTTAGGTACCCATATCCAGGAGTTACCCTCATAATAACCTTGCACTTGTAATAAGATATTGCGGGTGCATGTTGCTTGACCATTCCTCGTGACCATTCCTCGATGCTGCATAGAGTTCCTTTTTTGGGTGGTGGCCCTTGATGTTTAGGCATCCATTTGAACTGTGGTGCTTGGGCCTTAGCTTTGATTTTAGTGATTTGCTAGCTTTGAGGTTTGGCAAGTTGTGACAAGTTACAACCCCCCTCCTTAGGCTTGGTGGTGGTTTGCTTTATTGATGGCTTTGCAAAGCTTGATGGAGTTGCACTTCCCTTGCTGAAATTGGTGACTATTCGTATATCGTCGATAGCAAGGTGAATATGGTTAGTCGACGTCGCAAAGTGTCTTTTTTTAAACATACATCCTAATAGCAATTCTGTACTTGCATCCTTCAAAATCGGCAACACCTAAAATATAATTGGCATGCTTTTAGACTTGATAGAGACTACAACCTTGCACTTTCCTAGAAGTGCATATGATTGACCCCCAAATGGACCAAGTTTGGCATTAGTGAACTGAAATTGTGGTTTTCCAATTCAAGTCCAATGATTGTGAGTCAAGACATTGAAGTTAGCACCCTCATCAATCAATGCATAAATGGCATGTGTTTACTTGGCAGTGATAGTCCCCAGGTAAGCCGGAGCTATGGCTTCCTCATCTTCATCTTCAATTTCTATGATAGTGGTCACTCGTACATTGACAACGGATTCTAGCAATGGAGGCTCGTGTAGTGGGTAGTCCTCACCAACGAAGGAGTAGTAGCCCTCACCAATGAAGGAGTAGCAGTCCTCATATTCGCTCTCGTAATTGAAGGAGTAGTAGTTCGTGTATTCTTTGTGAGAACTATCCTCATTCGATTGCTCATCGTCTCCTTAGTCTTGACGTGGCGTTTCCTTTTTATTGGTGACTAAGGCCTGATTGTACATTAAGCTCAGGTTGTGCACCTTAGTCCACTACCACTTTGGTTTATTTAAGAGATTGTTGAGAGGTTTGAGGTTAGCGGCAGGGTTGTAGGCTAACTTGCCCATCAGGTACTCCAAGACCTCTTAGAGTTTTGGCCTATTGCTAGGGACATGGGACATGACAAGTTTAGGTTGGCTGTAAGGGCTTATGGCCATCATGTAGAGTGGCACTTTAGGCTCCTTCTTCGGCTCTCTCTCTTTCTCCGTAGCTTACTTGCACTCCTCTTCCTCATCTGAGAATGACAAATCAATTGTAGTAAGTACATGCATCCAATCTCACTCATCCTCTGGCCAAGGGATATACTTTGTGAGCGGCCCCCATTAGAGTTCCTAATCTATGAGTCACCCTTTAGCATGGTGAGATGGCATCCATGTCAAGTAGTGTGGTCTTCCATGTATCCATCTGTGCTCTTATTGCCTCTATTTGATTGCCTAAGAAGATCATATCGTCACCCTAGTCTTCTATGACCCATGCATTATGCATCCAAGAAAGACCTAATAGGATGTCATATTCTACTCCCTTCATGACTACAAAGTCAACAAAGAATTGGATCCCTATGATCTTCAATGGACCGTTCTTTAACACTCCCAATGGCCGCACTTTTGTTTCATTGTCTAGGGTGACATTGAGCCTAGCATTCTCAATAGGCAGGTTACCCTAGTCATGGAGTACCGAGTGGTTGAGCACACTAACTCCTTCTCCCGAATCCACAATTCCCTTTCTCATGGTGTCTCCTAGAGCTAGGACCGATAAGACTACATGCCTTTCAGTGCCTTCCCAAGAAGAATTGACATGACAGACTTAGGGACCAAGTGTAGCGTCAAACTTGGTATTTGAGTTACTGCATCATGATCATGTAGATCAGTTGCCCCTTGATCCATTGGTCCTTCAACCTACTACTTCAGTTCTTGCCATAATGTCGAATGCTGCCTAAGCAGATCTCCTAGGCTTAGAGTCATAGGGGTCATTACTAGCGTGATGAGGAGGTTTTTAGTTGCTTTTCTCTCTCCTAAATTTTTGTTTCTTGGCCAATCACTCCAACTCATTTGATGGCCCGTAGTGTGTAGGATTTGGTTAAGCAGCACTGCTTGAGGTACAACCACATTCCTTAACTTTGGTCATGGAAGCTAGACTGGTGTGCTTACGCTTGAGAGGTCATCTAGATCATTTTCCCATATGGGCTCAGCATCCATTAGGTGCTCATGGGCTTCTTTTACCTAGTCCTTGACCTTTTTGATGGCCTTGATTTGGCGTTTCGAGTTGGGGTACTCCCCCCTTTGCACTCCCCTTCTCATCCATATTTAGAGATGATGTTTCTACCTCTGCATCTATCACTTTTTTTTAGGTAGGTAGTGTCATAGCGCTCTCATTTTTTAGCGTGACCTTTGTGTCAGCTTTCTTTCTCCTTCACCTTTGACTTTTCTTTCCAATTGAGGCTACGTGTAAGTTGCTCGATCCAAGCAATGATATGCCGACCTGCTTTGTTTGCGTGCGGGTCATGACATGCAATGGGATGGGTGTGTCCTCTCTGTTAAATGTCTCAACTACAAATAGCCCCAATGGTAAAGATGGCTCATTTGCCGCTATGGGAGCTTTCGCTAGACCGCCAAGACCCACGGACCGCTTATTGTTTCAATCGTTCTAAGCGAGCTCTAATGGCTATCTCTCACCTAGCTGATGCGCCGTCGATCCTACGGGTGTAGTGAGCTTACCTTAGCGCCGATATGAGTTGCCTCCTCTCTTCCTCACACCGGTAGCTCCACAATCCTTGATGCTCGCTCAAGCATCCTCAAGCCTCCTCCACCTCCAAGCTCCATCCTCCATAGCTGCGCGCAAAAGAAGAGATAGAAGGGGGGAGAAGAAGAAGAAGAGGAGATGGTGAAGAGCTTCACCCTCTTGATCCATCACTCTCACACACACTCACTCCCTCACACTCTCACACTCCATCTCTCAAGAGCACACACAAGTAAGAAGATGAGAAGGAGAGAAGAAGAAGAAGACTCCTTTTACCACACACCAAAGAATGATCTCTTTTTCACTTTTTGAACTTTATATACAAACCCTAAAATCCCGTGGGCATCCATCCCTTTTTTACACGACCAGCCATTGTGGCAAGGTCATTTTTCCATTTTCCTCTTTTAGCCCTATGCCTCTAGCCTACACCCGTCTAATATTTTACAATGGGCATAGGAGGGAGCCTAGTGCTATTTTACAAAGATTTTTCGAGTTTTTTGAGGCGCCTTTTCTTTTATGGTTGCGCTTTTTGCCCCGGTCTATTTTTAGGGGCCGCTTGCGTGTCTTCACTCTTTTTCTTCATCTTCCTTTGCTTTTCCTCCATTTTTCGCCATCTTAGCTTTGCCATCTTGACTTGGGATTAACATTACCCCCCTCCTAGACGGGTGCCAGTCCCATGGCACTTTTGGCGTGGGTGTACGGTTAAGGGCCACATGTAGACTCAGGGGTTTGTGGAAACTCAAGAACGATGGTCGTCGGAGCAGCTCAGTGGATTGCATGGGTGAAAGAGGGCCTCCGAAGTTGGTAGTTGGGCGAAAGTGGTGTATCTAAAGAAGAAGGTGCGGTGCTCTACCTAGGGGGGGTGCTGTCGTGAGCGTGTTGGTGTGGTGTGCTGCTGCTAGTGAAATGGGGAAGTGGGTCTAACTGCAGGCGGGGACCTGGGTGATGTCCCATACTTGAGGACCCCATTTGTGCCAAGGGGGAGTGGTGCTAGTGGCTTAGGGTGACAGGTCACACCATGGGAGTGTTACTTCCCTAGGTGTGTCTTGTCGTTGATGTGCCCTAAGCATGACGTGGGAGATCAAAAAGGTCTAGGGGGTTAGGAGTGGAGCCAGCCAACCAATGATGCCAGGAGGCATATTCCACGGTGGATTCCGTGAGGTTTTACGGTGGATTCCGTAAACTTAGATGACCGGGGCTCATACGCAAAGAGGATTCTTTGTGCGAGAAGTTGATGGGGACGCATGTCCTTTTCGGGCGTTTCATTAATTTAGTGTGTACATGGGTGATTCCATAGCGGGTGATTCCGCAAAATGCATATTAAATTAATAAACGTTTATGAGTTTAGAGTGCGCACTCGTAATAAGTTAAGGTTAGGATTTATTTCTAACCAGTTGATTTATTTATGTAGCTGAAGACTGCTAGGTATTCACTTTTGTCGGTTTAATTGTGTTATTTTACTAACGATTGTGAATGCTTCAGTTGATGTGTAGAGATAGCAGCAGTGGCGGAGGAAAGCATTGGAGTCTAGCGGGTATTCGACTTTTGGACTAGATTTTGATAGGCGCCACGCCTATATTTTGTTATGTCTATAGAGACATCGATTATTTATTATTATTTTGTATGCGCTTATGCGCCCGGATATGTTACTTCTATTTGGACATTGAGATTGGGCGTGCCAGACTCTATGGGCACCGTCCATTAGCTTTATTTTCCTATTTTTGAAGAAAGCAAACTCAAAAGCTAAAAGCTTGTCATATTTTTGTAATTGGGCTATTATTGAGCATGAAGATTGGAAATATACATAAAATACATGCTTTGTGAAGCGCTCACACAAGGCATGGGGGAGATTGAACCCAATTTGTCTCTTGCCTCTTGTCGTGCTTGCTTTTACATGGGTTTTTGTGCTAAAAAGTAGAGTACTTTGTTCTTGGGGACCTTCCGGGATTCACCACGTGAGCTATCTGCGACCGATCTGCGCACCAGTGGTATCAGAGCGGAGCAGAGATCAAGAGCTTCCAATCGCTACCAATCTCGGGCGAAGGCGGAGCTCCAGGAACAAACGGGCTCTAGAGTCAATCTCGTCGCGAACCGTCGATACAGGCAGACTTCTGGCGATCAAGAACCCCTGTTTCCACAGTCAGATCGCGAAGGACCAAGCTCTGCAGGCGGAGGACCACGCAATCATCTCCTTCACCAAAATCGTGGATAACAGACAAAAAGAGTAACTCTTTTTCTTCATTAAGCTTCAAAGCTTCTAGTTACAACTTAATCAATTTGATCAGAAGCTTAAGAAGGCTTATCTTAAGCAAATCGAAATCGAAGCGGCGTGAGGCTGTCCAGGGCGGCGCAAATCCGTGAAGGACATATTCTTGTCCTAAAAATCCACGACGAATTAAGAAGCTTAAAGCTTCTTAATCCATTAAGTCAAACAAAGCTTCTAAGCTTTCTGCAAGTCACACAGGGCAACAAAGTCCACAAACTCCAGGTCCTGCGCTGCCAAAGTCAAGTTCTACAAGTCAGGTAGAATCAAGTCCTGCAAGTTCTTCAAGTCGGCCTAAGTTCAGCAAGTCCACAACTCTGCAAGTCTGCTAAGTCTGCAACTCTGCAAGTCAGACTAAATCAGAATTGATTAGTGCTTAAAACTCATAGAAGACTTGTTCGTATGCAAAAACTCTGAACTGGAAAGTTGTTTGCAGCAAGCTGTTCTACCTATCTACAAGTTCGTTGAAGTACTTTCAGCAAACGGAGACAGAAATATTGCAGAATTTCTGAAAATTGAAGAAGAAATACCCAAGAATACATAGCCTTGTAACCCCAAATTTGAGCTACGCTCATCCCGCTAACTGATTTTGAGTGAGAAAGGTTTGTTGAGTTTTACAGGATGACTACCCCACATATAGATGATCCTATGGCTGAAGACGATCTACCCGAGCCTACCATGGAACAAAAGCTGGATCTAATCATGTTGCAATTGGAAGAAGAGCGAAGAGCTAGGCAAGCCTTGCAAGCGCAATTGACAAAGCTACAAGGAGCGTCCATTGACAAAGAAGAACCCCAAGCTGAAGATTTGATTCGCCGTACCATCGACGCCACTCTTGAAGCATAAACCATTCGCAAGGAATCCAAGATAAGTAAACGAAGTTTCAAGTTTCGCACTTTCAATGGTATACGAGAAGGAAAGACTGTTTTATCATTCATTAGCCAGTTTGATGACTATTTCCATGAGGAAACTTATCCCGAAAAAGATAAAATCAAGTGTGTTACTAATCATCTGATAGACAGAGCATCACTTTGGTGGACTGTAGTCCGCAAGAGCATAGAATGTCCTGCTACATGGGAAGATTTCAAGAAGAAGTTCACGCAAAATTTCCTACCACCGTAATTTCATGAGAAGGCTATCAAGCAATGGGATTTACTTCAACAGCGCGATCGTGAGCCTATTCCACAGTATACAGAGCGTTTTTGGAATGCACTCCTACAGTTACGCATGCTTGAAGATGTACCAGAGACGACACATAAGCGGAAGTATATGTCTGGATTTCTTGGACATTACTACGCTGAAGTGAACATGTTCAAGCCTGCTACCCTTGAAGACGCCATCTCCTTAGCCCACGACACTGAAGATAAGTTACGCGGAAGAGATCGACGACCACAGCCATTCCAAGCAAACGGTAATTATGGATTGTAACGTGTCCACTAGAACCATTCCGGATACGTCTTAGCAGTCCATCGGGAAGGATGTCTAGAAAGCTCCGCCCGGCACTCCCATGGAATGTTACGGGTTTTGCAATCTAGGTCTTCCCGAGTCTGCCACGTAGCGGAAGTATCCTGGCCGTTCCCACTTAGGATCGACCTGAATTTGGGTTTTCCCGTTTGGTCATTAGCTAGCAACAACTAGCGTCAGACCCGAGCGAACTACTTTACGCAGAAACGCCAGGTCCGAAGCGGATTCATGCTGCACTTGGTTCAAGGAGAATGGGAAACGAGAGGGAAGCAAGGCTCGACCTCTCTGCCACAAGGCATAGTCCCATTCCGTTCCCCTAAAACAGCGTGAGTCGGATAATAGTTAATTCTAAGTCATCGTTCTCGTTACTTGTTTCGGTGATGACGATCCTCCTCTGTTCGTCGAAGACTTTGAGAAAAGTTCCCGGCTAACCGGGACCACCCGTCCATAGGACAGACCCATGGTCCATCCTCCGCACTTTCCTCGGTTTGTTTTAGTTAGGTAATTACCTACCACATTAGTTTGACATATACAAACAGCTTCTTTGAATTAACCCTGTTATGCACCGGTTCCTTCACGTAATCTTATCACAAGACATAAAGAAAACAGTGCCAAACAACTCCTTTATTATCATTTTATCCTTTTATCTTTGAAATACAAGGAGTTCCCGCCCGTAGGCGCATTCATAATCCGCCCGAAGGCTATCCAGTAATCCTTCAGTGATTACTATCCCAAGTTTCCGCCCGTAGACTAGTATGCGGGCCTCGAGATCCAATCCCGAGTCACGTTAGTCTCTTGTGCAGGGTCCGGAAGGCGAGGGATTTACGGCCAGAGCCCCCTCTGGCACCCAAGCGTCCTCCTGCTCCAAGCAGAACTCAACGGAGAGACCTCTCACGGCGGGTTCGGTCCACGTTCCCGGCGCGGTTCACAACCCCCTTGGTTAGGGTTAGGCAGGCAGTCGGGGGTAACTGAAGCTGCCTCTCCCTTCAGGCTTCAACCTGAAGTATTTAGATATGTTTTCCTCCTTTAGTTCATTGAGCAAACAATGCAAACAGTGCTTTTCTAATTGTTACAAGCACAATCAAATTCAAATGGTCGTTTTGGCTGGCAAACTGTCAAGGAGTAACTCCTTTTCCTCCGAATGCAACCCGCATTCGATCCGGAATCAATTGCAACTTGGCAAGATTCCTATCATTCTTGGGTTAGGGTCATGCCCTTCCAATACATTAGGTTTGTTGTGGCAGGCTCCAGCGACCATGTCGCTTCAGTTAATTGTCTGGTCATTTTCAAATATCTAACTTTCCTTTTCCTTGGCAAATTATTCCCAAGAAAAGGAGTAACAGGATGATTAGTCATCCTCTTGTAAGTTAAATTCTTTCAATCACTTGCCAACCTCTTTTTCGAGAGATGACAAAAACTCTCTTGTGGACAAATTCCAAGACTATACAATGTTGTGGCTTTGTGCACAATTATTGCATCTATTCCACGGAATCCTTCTATCCATTGCTTAGCGTTTCCCGATCACGGAGTTTACCTCCATCGAGTAACAGGGTTTTATTGGGTATCCTTCAAATCATCCCTAATTAGGTTGGTCCATGGTTCTAGGAATATGCAACTCCGTCGGAGTTTCGTCATGATCCTTAGGATAAAACCTTAGATCATTTCAAGCATGAACATCTAATTGTTTCGACAATTTGTGAACGTGTGTAGGATCTTTAGATTCACGGTTTCCGTCTAAAGCTAGGTCGAATTATTATTGTACTAAACCCTAGTCAACACTTAGGATTCCTATCATATTGACTCAATCATGTCCCACGAATCCTTGTGGTTTAGATTATTTAGTCAATTCAATTATGCTTGTCTTGCGACAAGGATGATCTTTCTAAAGTAGTAAACTAAATCTAACGGAGAACAATAGATACAATTCCACCAATACGCGTAAGCATGCGGTTTATTGTTTTCACGCAACACATAGTCCATGATAACTTTATCTTTCCTTGGTAAGGTAAAATGTTTGCTAATCTGTACGCTAACTTCCCTAGGTCCTACTAGGATTTACCAATTAATCATGCCTACTACTTGTAGTCCATACTTTTGAATACTATGCTTTGACTCCTAAATGCAGCTCTTAACGATGTCATTTTTCGCATGACGACTACACAATACACATCATTCTCCTAGCTACGAAGTAGTCGATTAACTCATGCAAAACTAGTGTTAATTTATTCCATCTTACAAGCTACTTGCAAGTCCATACGTACACTTTAGTACTCTATTAATTCTTTCCGAATGATACCTTATGATGCTAACCTTTTTTCTATGAAATCATTACGAGAAGTATGTTACCTAATGTGCAGTATACGCTTATTTCTAGCATGTCTAGGACGAAGATAATGCACTTATAAATTCCATTTCTTTGCCTAGGTTTAGACTCATTGCCTTGAAACGGTACCAAAACTGCATGCATCTAACCTTCTAATCGTTCAAATTCATGACAATTTCAATCTTACCTAATGTTCAAGAGATGTATTTCTTTCCAATTTCCGTATGCATTTTAAGCGTAAAAATGCAATTACTTTTTATGGGCTAAGCGCGCCTAATCATTTCCTTATGCGGAATTAACTCGGAAGAACCTGGACTTGTGGAGTCGGGGAGATGTCCACTTGTATATTCGGAGATGAGCCTCCCGCGGTCGCCTCTTGTGATCGTTTTGGGGCCATCGTAGTCGTAAATTCGACTTCCGATTTGCCTTTGTGGTCCACGGAGTGACGGCTCTCGGAATACGGCCTTCCGGCCTCTGCCTTTATCCTTGTATGCGGGAGGGTTCCTCTTCGGGATGGTGCTTGCGACGAAAGCTTAGGAGTCTTTCAAGAAACTCGAATTCGGCACGGTATTTATCCTCGGACGGTTTGCGGCTTAAATCTTCTTGCGGAAATCATTCGATGGATCTTGCGGTGGTCTTTATGGCTCCACCGTCTCCTCTTAGAAGTCCTGGGAAGGGTGTGAAGGGGCTTCCTTGGAAATGGGGGGAAAAGGGGCCTTTTTGGGGCAGGTGGTGGGAAAGGGGGTTATGGAGGCCCCCCTTGGAAGCTTCTAAGAAGCTTCTAAAGAAGCTTCTGCTTCAAAGAAGCACGTGGGGGGGGGAGAAGTCGTGGATAGCGTGGCGGCGGGATGGTAGCAGCGACGGCAGCCTGGCGGCCTGGGCAGCAGCAGCGGCGGTTCGTGGCGAGGCTGGCGGACCAGCACGGCGGCTCCTGACGATGGCGGCGCTTCCTCTATCCTTCCTTCTCTCACAGCCTTCCTCTCACACAGTCTCTCCTTTCTCCTCTTAGGCACACCCCCTTGATGAGGGTTGTTTTTATAGGCATGGGGGGGGTGAGGAAGAGGGTCTCCACCCACGTGGAGAGTTCCCTCATGCACTCTTCACTTGGCCATCCCCCCCTCCACACTCCCTCTCCTCCAGCCATGCATCGGCTGGGGGAAGGGTTAATAGTAAAAAAAATTTGCCTTAATTTAATTAAAATTGTCCCTCCCAAGAGGGTGTTTTCGTGCGGCTTGCGGTTTTGATCTCCCGGTCTTGATTTACCAAAGCGGAGGATCCCATTTCACGCGCGCTGGTCACACATTACACTGTCAATAATTTCAATGCAAGAGATACCCTTTACACAGGGTTTACACGGTATGCGGAAGGTTAATATTTACGGTACGGATACGCGAAAATATTACATGGATCTAAACAATTCAATTCCAATTTCAGAAGGTTTAATCCAGGTCGTTTCTCATCACCATCTTTCCGCAAGAATTGGCCTAAACCACCTGCATTACCATCCACTGTCAATCCAAATCCTAAGCCTATTCCACAAGCAAATCCAAATATACCCAGACTCCCAGCCATTGCAAATAATGTGACCAAAGCCAAGCCCATCGTATGCTACAAGTGTCACCAGCCAGGGCATCTCGCAGCAAATTGTCATTCAAAGAAGCCATCAGCACATATCAACTACCTTGGAGCCATGGACGAAGAAGAGCATGAGGATATGCCAGATTTCACTGAAGAAGAAGATGATCCTACTACTACTTCCGACACTTTACCAGGTATGCCTACTTCACATTCATTGTTGACTATGAAATGTATGGTGCATGGAAAAGAAAGAACTATATTGCATGATGACGGTAGTACCCATGACTTTATTTCATCAAAATTGGTAAAGGAATTAAAATTGCATACTGTACCTACGCACTATCGCATAAAAGCTGCATTTTTAGGCACTAGGTACAATGGCACACAAGAAGTTCAAGATTTAGAAATTCAAATTGGTCCATATATTGAAAGAAGAAATTTCTTAGTTGTCCCATTACAGTCAAGCGACATTATTCTAGGAATGCCATGGAGACACCAGCATAATCCAAATATAGATTATTCTACGCACACAATGAATATAAATTTTCAAGGAAAATCTATTACATTATTTGGTATGCATGCATCTCATATTTTTCCACTGCTTTCGCATACTCAAGCAAAACGTGCACTACGCAAGAATACTACATCATATCTCATTTGGGTGAATGAATTGCACGCAAAGGAAAATCATATGCACCCTAGGCATAAGGAATTTCTTGCATATTTTAAGGACTGTTTTGCAGAAGACCTACCACCAGGTTTACCACCATCACGTCCAGAAGACCATAAGATTGACCTAATACCTGGCACACAACGACCTTGCAAAGCTCCATATAGGCACAATCAAATAGAGCAAAAAGAAATCCAGAGTCAAGTTGAAGAATTACTAAATAGAGGCTTAATTCGACCTAGTAGTTCTCCATTCGGTGCACATGTGCTCTTAGTTAAGAAAAAGAATAATACTTATCGGATGTGTATTGACTACCGAGCATTAAACAAGATCACTGTAAAGAATAGGTATCCTATACCTAGAGTTGATGACCTTATGGACAAACTGCAAGGATCTTCTATATTTAGTAAAATTGACCTTAAGTCTGGATATCATCAGGTGAGGTTAGATAGAACTGACATATTTAAGACTGTATTCAGGACACAGTTTGGCCATTACGAATTCTTAGTCATGCCATTTGGATTAACTAATGCACCTGCCACTTTCAGTAGAATGATGAACTGTATTTTTCTAAAATATCAATATTGTGTGATTGTTTTCTTTGATGATATTTTAGTGTTCAGTCAAAGTGAAAAAGAGCATTATGAGCATTTGTCATTAGTTTTTCAATTACTGAAAGAAAATCAATTGTTTGCAAATCCTGACAAAAGTGAATTCTTTAAGACAGAAATAGAATATCTAGGTCATATTGTATCAAAAGAAGGAATAAAAGTTGATCCTAAGAAAATTGATGCAATATTGCATTGGCCTGTTCCTAAAAATGTACATGAATTACGCTCATTCCTTGGTCTTGCTAGTTTCTATAGGAAGTTTGTACGTAATTTCTCATTACTTGCTTTACCATTGACCAAACTTCTTAAGAAAGGCATTGTTTATCAATGGACTGAAAACCAGCAGAAATCCTTTGACTTACTCAAACGTGCATTAACCAATGCCCCTGTTCTACAATTGCCTGACTTTAACAGACCATTCTTTTTAGTTGTGACCGATGCTAGCAGATCAGGAATAGGAGCCGTGCTAATGCAAGACAACCATCCAATAGCATATTCTAGTTCTAAGCTGAAACCCTCTGAGCTTAAATATTCCACTTATGACAAAGAACTCTTAGCAGTTGTCCAAGCATTAAAACAATGGAAGCATTATTTAATGGGTTCAGAATTCATGATAAAGACCGACCAGCAAAGCATTAGACACCTACTTAGCCAACCCCAAATTTCTGACCGTCATATCAAATGGGCTTCATTCATTCAAAGTTTCCATCCTATCATTCAATACCAACCTGGAAAAGAAAATGTAGTTGCTGATGCATTGAGTAGAAGACCTGCAATTCATAACATTTCTATCATATCTTTTGATTCTTTGATTGCCATGAAAGACACATATCACCAGGATATTACTTTTCATTCTGATTGGCAAAAATTAGTTTAAAATAATTTCATTCCTGTTGATTCATTGTCATATAATGATGGATTCATGTTCTTTGAAAAGAGACTGTGTGTTACTATTCCATTCCGATCTTTTGTTTTGAATGAAATTCATTGTCCCCCATATCAAGGTCATAGAGGTATCATTTCTACATTATGCATGTTAACTGAAGATTTTTATTGGCCGCATATGGATGCAGATGTATCTAATTTTGTTTCTGAATGTTTGATTTGTCAAAGAATAAAGAGACATCATGGTAAACAGTATGGATTATTAATGCCTTTGTCTATTCCATCTAAACCTTGGGAACATATATCTATGGATTTCATTACTGGTTTACCAAATACTAAATCTAACCATGACATGATTTGGACAATTGTAGATAGATTTAGTAAGCAAGCATATTTCATTGCATGTAAGAAAACTTTAACAGCATCACAAGCAGCACACTTATTTTTGAAAACTGTTTTTACTAACCATGGATTGCCGAAAGTGATTATTTCAGATCGAGATTCTAGATTTTGTAATAATTTTTGGATTACACTGTTTGCAAATCTAGGCACAAAGATTGATTTCTCATCTGCATTTCATCCAGAAAAAAATGGACAAACAGAAGCCACAAATAGCACCATTCTAGATCTTTTACGTGCGCATACACTATCTCTAAACCTCAGACATGGGATACTCATTTGCATTTATTACAGTTTGCATATAACAATACACCGCACACATCTACAAAGAAAGCACCTTTTGAAGTTATTTATGGATATAGATTATCTACACCTGTTGCATCTTTGTCTAATAGAATACAGAGTGCTGATGATATTGCTGTTATGCATAACACTATTTTTGATGAAGTAAAGGATATGATTGCTAAAGCCCAACAATCATATACCAAACAAGCCAACAAGAAAAGACAAGCTATGAATTTCAAAGTTGATGATTATGTTTGGCTTAGAATAGAAAAGCGTAGACTGCAAAGTGTAGATAGACATCCAGTTGTCAAATTAGCTCCTAGATTCTACGGACCATTTAGAATCATTCATAAGATTAATGACAATGCATTCAAGTTAGAACTGCCATCTCATTGGAAAATTCATAATACATTTCATATTAGTTTATTGAGACCATTTAGAGGCCAATTACCTATCCACCCTGTCTATGAAAACCCACCTTTACTAGAAGAAGAGACTGAAATACTTGAACCAGAAGCCATTATAGACACTGACTACATGACCACTAGAACTGGCCGAAGGTATTCTAGATATCTAGTCAAATTTAAGAACCATCCTGTAGAGGAAGCACAATGGATGCACACTAGATATCTAAATGCTTTCCCCACTCTGTTAGCTCCACATTGAGCTAATAGCAATTGAGGTCAATTGCTATCCCACCCCGGGGGTATGATGCTAGGAGGCATATTCCACGGTGGATTCTGTGAGGTTTTACGGTGGATTCCGTAAACTTAGATGACCGGGGCTCATACGCAAAGAGGATTCTTTGTGTGAGAAGTTGATGGGGACGCCTATCCTTTTCGGGCGTTTCATTAATTTAGTGTGTACATGGGTGATTCCATAGCGGGTGATTCCGCAAAATGCATATTAAATTAATAAACGTTTATGAGTTTAGAGTGCGCACTCGTAATAAGTTGAGGTTAGGATTTATTTCTAACCAGTTGATTTATTTATGTAGCTGAAGACTGCTAGGTATTCACTTTTGTCGGTTTAATTGTGTTATTTTACTAACGATTGTGAATGCTTCAGTTGATGTGTAGAGATAGCAGCAGTGGCGGAGGAAAGCATTGGAGTCTAGCGGGTATTCGACTTTTGGACTAGATTTTGATAGGCGCCACGCCTATATTTTGTTATGTCTATAGAGACATCGATTATTTATTATTATTTTGTATGCGCTTATGCGCTCGGATATGTTATTTCTATTTGGACATTGAGATTGGGCGTGCCAGACTCTATGGGCACCGTCCATTAGCTTTATTTTCCTATTTTTGAAGAAAGCAAACTCAAAAGCTAAAAGCTTGTCATATTTTTGTAATTGGGCTATTATTGAGCATGAAGATTGGAAATATACATAAAATACATGCTTTGTGAAGCGCTCACACAAGGCATGGGGGAGATTGAACCCAATTTGTCTCTTGCCTCTTGTCGTGCTTGCTTTTACATGGGTTTTTGTGCTAAAAAGTAGAGTACTTTGTTCTTGGGGACCTTCCGGGATTCACCACGTGAGCTATCTGCGACCGATCTGCGCACCAACCAAGGTCACTGGACATGCCTAACTTAAGGACCCCTAGGTGGAGTGATCTTTAAAAAAAAAACATTACGGGATAGTATTACATGAGGAGCAGGACAGCCAAGGCTAGCTCTTGTCGTTAGAATGGGGGGGGGGGCGGGTGGATGGATTTGCGTAAAAATTGATGGCTCTGCATGTACCCTTTCAGGTTCATGCAGACATGGAGAGAGGTGGTGGATAGGAAGGGGTGGTTGCACCTAGTGAATTGGCTGTCGCTCATATCCTCTAGGAGGGCTAGGCAAAATGAAGGTAGAAGGCTAGCCCGCATCATTAAGCGGGTCATGGTGCAACTATCGATAGCATTAGGATCAAAAAAGAGGGAAGGCAAGCCACTTTCTTACGGTGCCGGATCTTGCTTAAGGAGTTTAAGGAGCCTAAGGTAATTACAGGTGGTTATGAATAAGGGAACTGGGCAGGAGGAGAACTCCGCAAGAAAATGCGTCATGGAGGTGGGCAGGCTTCCTACATAAAAAAGTAGAGCCTTTTCAAAGGAAGTGGCATTGGCATTGTAGATAACCGGGAAGTCGTGCCTCCCATGGAGGGTGGTGACAAAATCCACACCTACCCTACCGGGATACACCATAAACGTGGGGTCATTCTGCTCGTGGGGTAGGGTTTTATAAAAAGCCATCCAGGCGAGCATGTTGGTATTACATATTCGCCTCCTCCAGAGGGGTTGGCAGTCATAGCCCCTCACCGTGTGTGGCACCTCGTATATCTTGTCTTGCCAGAATTCGGCCTCTTTCGTGCCCCACAAGATGGGGGTTTTTGCCCTGTCCTCCAACCATCTTTGGCCTAGTCGGCTGCTACCAGTTGCTATCACATCCTCCATCGCCTTGATCGGCAGGACCCTTCTTAGACTATTAGGCATAAGGAAACTGAACGAGAAAGCGTCATTTTCCAGTTCTTGCCATTCCCAGACCACCAGTTCTGTGTGGAATTGCATAGGTAGGTCTTTAGGGCATGGTGGGAGGGAAGCGGATGGCTGCACGACGGGCTTGGCCTGCAGCCATTTTCTAGCCTCTTCTACGAGCTTTTTCCGTTGCTCTTTAAGAATGGCCTGTCGGTCCAGGGGCGGGTCGGGTTGTTGCTGATCTTGTTCGTGCGGTGAGGGGGGCTATGGGATTATATCTTCTTTGAATCTGTTCATGTCAATTCTAAATTAGACTTCCTCCCCCTGTCGGTTTTCTTGTAGTATTCTTTTCTCAAAGCCGAGGGCATCTGTCTCCTGGGGAGTTAGACCGGCCAGTAGTAGATACTTCTGCTCCTCCTCTAGGCCTAGCCTTACCTCTACAGGTTGGGGTGGCATCTGCAGCCCCGTGTGTAGAGCTCTGCGTGCGATGCTTAATTTCTTCTTTACCACCTCCAATGGCTCTGCTCCCTCTGGTTGAGTTGTATCCAGCAGCGTATTGAGGAAGGCTTGTTGTTGGGTGGTGAAGGCTGTCTGGATGGCTCCCGCTTTGCTTTTTGCCAAGATTTTTTCCTTCTCTGCCAAGGCGAGGCGCCGCGCCAGCGCCTTCACCCGTGCCTCATTCTGCGTAGCCCATTCCTCAGCCCTTTTACTCATTTCCTCCATGCTCTCCCCCTGCTTTTAAGCTAGGTTTACAAGCTTCTGCTCCTGGGGCCTCAGCTCTTTGCTCATGTTATCTTGTTCTATCTTCCCGAGACGTAGCTAATCGGAGATAGACTCGATCTTCTTTCGTTGTTGCTCCCTCTCTTGGCTCCTCTCCTCTTCCTTGGCGTTCAGCTCCCCCATCATTTGCTCAATGGTGGCGGTCTTTGACTCTAATTCCCTATGCTTCAACTCCAGTTCCTTATATTGCACTAGGAGGAGTTTGTACTCCCGTTGCATCTGCACGAGTTCCTGGTTCTCATCTTCCAGCCGCTGCTTGTAACTCTCTTCCTTATTTTCTTTGGCCTTCAACTCTTGCTTGAGTTTGAAGATTTGGCATTGCTGCATGGTGATGATGTGGGTTTTTTCCAATTGGAAAGCTGCCACTAACTCTTTTTTGGTCATCAACTCAGCCACCCACAACCATCCTTTTCTCCTCCTTCGCTCTCTCCAGTTGGGAGAGCAGCTCAGCGACGTATTCATCGTAACCGGCTGGTGGTGTCATTGTTGTGTGGGTGGGGGTGGTTGAGGCCTCCATGCGCGGGCGCTTTTGATCCTACCTTGATTCAGCATCTGCAGCTGGCCTTTTTGGTTCCGTGGTCATCCTCTCTGTGCTTTTCCCTTGGGCCATTTCCTTGCTGATGAAGTATTGCATCAAGGCCACCAGGTTGGACACTTCCAAGCTGGTGGGGATGCTTGGGGTGGGTGTAGTGGGTTCAGTCGGGGGCGTCATGAGGGTGGGAAAGGGATGTAGGGGTGCTTTGTCTTTTCCTTCTGGAGCTGCGGGGGGCGCGGATTCTGGGGCCTGCATGCTAGAGCTAGGCCTCTCTTCCCTGGGCTGATTCCAGGCTTCTAGGTCATCTACCCTGTATTGCTGCTCGATGGACGCGGGTAGCTTTTGTCAAGTCCTCCTCCTCCTTTCTTCTTAATTCCTCGTCCTCCTCCGCGACTCTTCTTTTCCTTTCCTCCTCGGCCTTTTTGCATTCTTCCTCTAGTTTTTCTTTTACCTCCTGCTCTTCTTTTCTTCTCTTTTCGGCTTCTCGCTTGGATGCCTTTTTAGCCTGCCTTACTTGTTCCGTTGTCTCTTCTTCTTCCTTTATCTCTCCTCTGCCTCCTTGAGGGATTGTCATTTCGCTTTCTCCAAGTCCTCCCTCTCCTTTCTACGGCCTTCATCTTGTTTCTTCTTCTTTTGCACCACTTTTTTCTTAGTCTCCTTAACTTGCTTTTTGCTCTTCTACTCTTCACCTTCTTCCTCTATCTCTGTCCTATCGCTAGACCTGTCCAAGTGTTGATGGGACGGGGTGTTTCTCCCTCCCCCTCTTTTGCTTCATTTATGGCCTCCTGGATGAGCGCCATTAAAATGTCCTCGTATGCGATGAATGAGGCTTTGGAGGAAGCCCTTTTTCTTTTTGCGGCCTTTGACATCAGTGATTCTTCTCCTGCTGGCAGGCTTCCTAATGCTAGAGCTTGGGCTGCCTGATCGATAGTCTTGTGCACGTAGCCGTTCTAGTCGACTTCGTGCAGGGTCTAGGCCGCTACATTTTCCAGGATTGGTACGCTGATCTTGTACATCAACGCCTTATAGCGCTGGCTGGAGAAGATCGCATGTACAAGCTTTGCTTGTAACCTAGTCTCTACTCTGGGGATGTCTTGGATACTAATGCCATCGTTTGTCAGCACCTCCTCCTTCCTCATCCCTAGCATGGCATACACATCCCTCTTTTGCTTCTTCTCCACCTTCGGTTCCTGCCCCAATACCTTCTCCACCAAGGCGGGGGTTAGATGGGACTAGCACCTGCTTAGCATTTTGTCCTCTTCCCAATTTGACAGTGCGGCACTCTCCGTCGGGATTGTAGGTCTTGAGGAATTCCACACAACTCGTGTGCTCAGGTTCTCGTGAGAAACTTTGTAGGTAGTTTTTAAGGTTGCAACTTTCCACGATGTTCAGGGCCGCCTCTTCCTTGGCCACTAATTCTTCCAAATTATGGATAGTTCGGAATAGGCGCAGTTCTATAGGTTGATGTTGTATCACGTTCTCTCTTCCTCTGAAGGGGAGTCGGTGGGCCCGGTCCTGCTGTGACATCTTCTGTTCCTATCATAACCATAATTTTCGTTAGTGTTTACGACATAGTAATCATTAAAACATAAAAAACTTTATGCTTTTGAATGAACTCATTAAAGTCTAGTGCAGTTTCGCTTTTCAAACTTTGACTTTTTGCCTTTTAATTCAAAGTTTTTGTGTCCTCTTTCCTACCCCATCCGTTTTCCACAATGGATGTGCACATACTTCATGGCTTTGATTTGCTTCATTACTTCTGATCTGATTCACCTTACCCCTTCCCCTTTTAGTCTGAGAAAAATCCTTCCTAGGATGAGGGTTAGAAGGTGTAGGTCTTTTAGCATGGACGGCTACTTGTGAAGGAGCCAAGTATAGAAATTAGGGTTGTACTCCAAATGGGCTTTGCAGTCCAGGTCGGAGGGTTTAATCCCCACTTGAGTGATATATGTGAGAACATCAGTTAAGAAGTCGCCCGAGTTGACTCGACTAGCGATGTTGTGTAACTCTTCTTCAGTCAATAGGCGGTTGAGGTAGGGGTGTCCCTTGATGTGGTCTTCTACAGGATGGCCTCGCAGCATGGTCAACACTCGATATGATGTCGGCGGGATGTATGTGGGGTCGTACTCTGCCGTCTTGATAGTGCATCGCTGCTCGGCGTTGGTCATTACTCGGTATCCTTTGACTTCCCATTTCACTCTAAGATCGTACCAATGCCTTAAGAACTGGGATTTCGTCTCAGCCAGTTTTGACAACTCTGCCACTTCTTGGTTAGTGATGGCGGAGGTGGTTCGCTGATCATACGACGTGATGAGGCATTGTTTGATTGCCTGCTCTTTTGAGATCTCACCCCTGAGCAACTTAGCAGTGGAGGTAGGGGCTTTTGCAAATGCAAATTCAAACATTTCCCAAGAATAAGGCATCGTTTGAACTTTGGCTGTGAAGGATTCATCCAATAGGCCTAAGTCGAGGCGATGGTAGCTCAGAGCTAGCGACACAAAAGTAGCGTCCAGTCATTTAATGCAATCCACCACATCATCCCGTGTTTCCTAAGCTAAATCAACTGCTAGTGAGAGAAAGGATTTCCTCTCGTAAGAGGGCCTAAGGCTTGCGGGTGGTTGGGGTTTGGTAGGACTTGAGCCTTTGACTACGCAGAGTTGCTATGGTAGGTCTTCAGGAGCTTGCGATTGGGTCACTGGGACGGAAGCTAGGTTAGCAGCAGCCTCGTGTGATGGCCTATTGCTTTTAGGATGGAGTTGGAAACCTGGATCATTTTCTGCTTATAATGATGCTCGAGCTGGCGGTTGTTGATTGGTCTGACAAGCTTGGGTGATTTGTGTTGGTTCGCGCGTAGATGGACTCGATGGTTGTGGATCGGGGAAGCTCTCCAGCTCGTGGTTTCGAGGTTTTACGATTTTTGGGATGATCGAGCTTGAGATTGGCGTGCGAGTGGTGCCTCTGGCCACGTGGGCCTTAGGTATCCATAGCCAAGCATTGCCCTCATAGTAGCCTTGTGCGCACAAGAGAGCCTTGGGGACCCATCTTACTGATTACACGTCTATTTCTATGGTTGCATTTGGGCCTCCTAGGTTTAGAGTTTCCGGTTTTCTGAGGGTAGGAGCGTCGACTCCTAGGCGGCTATTGCGGTTGTTTAGGAACCCATTGGAGGCGGGATTGCGAGGCCTTAGCTTGGGCTGGTATGGGTTGTGGGCGATGAGACTTGGGGAGTAGCGGCCGCATTCCACCCCGCTCCTTAGAACTGCCTACGAGTGTTTCTATCGGTGGTGGTTGGGTGGCCCAGGATGAGGTCGCGCAGCCCCTTGCTGAAGGCTGTAACAATGCGAACGTTGCCTATTGCTAGGTGGATGCGCTGTGATGTGTATTCAACATTGCAGTGGGTCTGCTTTTTGAAGGTGCGCCCTAGCAGTGACTTTGTGCCTGCGTTTTTAGCATTTGGCAGCATGTAGAAAAGCATTGGAACAGTCTCAGACTCGATAGAAATGGTTGCCTTCCATTTGCTAAAAAATGAGTAGGAATGAGCCCCATGTGGGCTTAATTTTGCAGTGGTGGGTTGAAGTTGTGACTGGCCAAGTCGCGTCCAATGATTGTAGGTTAGGACGTTGAAGTATGCTCCCTTGTCGATCAAGGTGGTGAAAGCACATGTTTGTTTGGCTGTGACCGTGATACGAAGGTATGTGGGTTCCACGACTTCCTCATCCTCGTCGTTGATTTCAGTGATTGTGGCTACTCAGAACTTGACAGGCAATTCTAACATCGGTGATTCATGCAAAGGATGCGTAGGAGGGTAGTACTTCTTGACATGGCTGCCATTGAAGAAGCCTATTCCTTCACCATTCAGGGTCTCGAGTTCGACATTGCCTGTTCGGCTGATTGCACGAACCTTCAATGGTCAAAGACCTCTAAATTTCATCTTTTTCTTATGCCCTTTAACTGAGTAGAGGAGCATAAGAAAAAGATCAATGCATGGGTATGTAACCTGTAGAGTTGGCCTGCAATCAGTTGATAGGGATTTTTCGCAGATAGGGTATGTAACCTGTAGAGTTGGCCTGCAATCAGTTGATAGGCCTGCAATCAGTTGATAGGGCTGCCATTGAAGAAGCCTATTCCTTCACCGTTCAGGGTCTCGAGTTTGACATTGCCTGTTCGGCTGATTGCACGAACCTTCAATGGTCAAAGACCTCTAAATTTCATCTTTTTCTTATGCCCTTTAACTGAGTAGAGGAGCATAAGAAAAAGATCAGTGCATGGGTATGTAACCTGTAGAGTTGGCCTGCAATCCGTCTTGCCCCAACCTGTAGAGTTGGCCTGCAATCAGTTGATAGGGCTGGATCTTAAGGATTAATCTCCTAAGTCGGGCTTTTTCTATTGGTCGGTGGCAGTCTGTGTTCAAGCACTTGGACTATGTCATCTGCCCAATATGGTGTTAGATCAGCCTTAAACAGGTCTCTCTCACTGGAGAGGTTAAACAGATGGCCGTTGGGTAGTTCATCAATAACACCTTGTCCAACGGCTTCTCCGGTGTGGATGCGCGACATGTGATCAACCATGTAATGCTGCTTTCCCTTCCGTACCACTACGGAGAAGTCAAACTCTAAAAGCAGAAGGAGCCATCGAGCTATGCATCCTGTAGCACAAGGTTTATTTACTAGATATAGCAAGGCTTGATGGTCCACAAAAAAGGTGAAGGGCATGGCCAAGAGGTAACGCCAGAGTTTCTTCACTGCGAATACCATTGCTAGTCCTTCTCTTTCCATCGTTGAGTAATTCATTTCGGTCTCAGTGAGCTGTCTGCTGGCAAAGCTCACTGGATAGTCTAAATTGTGTTCGCCAGACTGGCACAACACTGCCCCCATAGCAAACTTAGAAGCGTCGATATGCACATGGAAGGTGATGGTCCAATCGGGGGCTTGTAGGATTGTTGCTCTGGTTAGAGCCTTCTTAAACTCTTCGTATGCCCTTTGGCATGCTTTAATCCATTCGAAGACTATAAGCAACTTGTACAATGGTCTCGTGATCAACGCATAATTGAGTACAAACCGTCGATAGTACCCGGTATGGCCTAGGAAGCATTGGACTCCTTTGTAGTTGCTCGGGGGTGGAAGGTCAACAATGACCCTGACCTTCGAGAAGTTAGTGGCAATGCTGTTCTTTGACACCACGTGCCCTAGAATGCATCCATGCTTCACCCAAAACTGGCACTTCAAGGGGTTCAAGGAGAGGCGGTATAAATGACACCGCTTAAAGACTGCTCGGAGTTTGTCTAAGTGTTCGACCCATGTCGAGTTGACACAGAGGTCGTCGACAAAGGTTTCTAAATCCTTGCGAAGCATGCCCTTAAAGATGGTGCACATGAGGCGTTGGAAAGTGGTAGGGGCATTAGTCAACCGGAAGGGCATGACTATGTAAGCAAAGACACCGCACTCAGTGGCGAAGGCAGTCTTATGCCTGTCAGCAGGATACACTTGCACCTGGTTGTACCCCAAGAAGCCATCCAGGAAACTGTAGGATTCCTTGCCTGCCACTCTCTCCAACATGTGCTCGGTGTATGGCAACGGATAGTTGTCCCTCATAGTGGCAGCGTTCACCTTCTTGTAATTGATGCACACTCAGATTTTTCCATTTTTCTTCATCACGATGACTATGGGCGATACCCAGTCCGTGTGCTCAATTTCATAAATGAATCCTACTCTCATTAGCTTATCAGTCTTCTCCTTGACAGCATGAGCATGTTTGGGATTCATAGGGTATGGTCGCTGCTTGATCGGTATTGTGTCCTACGCCATGGGTATGTTGTGGGTCACGACACTTGGGTCTATCCCCTTAAGCTCTCCTAAGGACCATGCAAACATGTCTATATACTCTTGAAAGAGAGCGACAAGACTCGTTTCTTCTTCATTAGTCAAATCATCAGCAATGAAGACTGGTCGAGGTGGTTCCCCCTCTTGGGCTGGGTCCACCTCCTTGACCCTGGCTGGTCCCTCGGTTGGTTCACTTGTTTGTGCTTGACATTTGGCACTTAACAGCACTACCACCCTATCCCCCTTTTTGAATTTTGTGAATCGTTTAGGGAGGTCCTACGGCTTCCGTTGTTCTTCCGTTCGATCCTCCCTGGGTTGTTTTGCCTTCTCCTGTCTCAATCGCCTGCGCCTCATGTGGACCGGTAGGTCCCCCTTGGTGCGTTTGGTTGTGGGTGGCCTAGGGATCTCTGGATCACTCTCCGAGCTAACCTCTAATTCAGAGTCGAATCCCCCTCCTTCGCTAGAAGAGGTGGTTTCTCCTGGTGGGCGCAGTTCAGATGGTGATTCAATTCTCAATACCGACGTCATTCTTTGCTGGGCTAGTCCCACTTGCTCGAGGTCTATGGCTCCTATACGTTCCAACCAGGTGCGATCACATTCCACGCTCATGACTCCTCGTTCTCTCCAGAAGATACTCCTTCTCTTTGGCTTGGAGTCTACCGTATTTGCTCTATTTTTTGTCCTTCAGTGTCGTATTCCACAGTATCTACCTCACCCTCACTTTCATCACTAAAGGACTGGCATTCATCGTTCGAATTTCCTTTATCAAACTACTCATAATCTCCTAGGACTCGGTCTATCCTTGGTCATTGGTCAAGCACCAGGGCCCAGTTATACATGAGGTTTAAGTCATGCACTCTGGTCCATTGCAACTTGTATTCATTTAAGAGGTCTTGGAGTGGTTTGAGATTTGCAGTCGCATTGCTAGTTAGCTTGTCCGATAGATATTCCAATATCTCCCGGAGTTTCCTTTTGTTGGTTGGAACGTGGGATTTGACGGGCTTTGGCTTCCCTTGAAGACTTCCTGCCATCATGCAGACTGGCATAGAGGGTGTATCATTAGCTTTGCTGATTGTTTTGATGGCTTGCTCATATGCTTCATGATCAGAGAACAACAGGTCGATTGTAGCAAGGACATGCATCCAATCCCGCTCGTCCTCTGGGCATGGGATATACCTGGTCAAGGGCCCGTAGGACTTCTTGGCCTGAGCATTACCCTTCAGCATAGTAGAGATGGCATCTAAGTCTACGGATGAAGTCTTCCAAGTGTCCATCTCCACTCTCATAGCGTCCGTCCTATTACCAAGGAAGATCAAGTCGTTGCCCCAATCTTTGATGACCCTAGCGTTGCGCATCTAGGGGCGGCCTAATAGGATGTCGTAGTCTCCTCCCTTCATGACTATAAAGTCAACGGAGAACTAGACACCTGCGATCTTCACTCGCCAATTCTTAAGCACCGCGAATGGCTTAACTCTCATACCGATCACTAGCATGACATTAAACCTAACAGTCTCAACAAGCGGGTTTTTCCAAGTCTGAAGCACTCTATGGCTAAGCACACTAGCCCCGGCTCCCATGTCTATGATTCCCTTCCTTGTTGTGTCGCCTAGGGCTAAAACTGGCAAGACTGTATGCATCTCAAAGCCTTCCCAAAAGGCATTGACATGCAAGGACTTAGGCGCAGTGTGCAACGTCAAACTTGGTATTTGCGTTTCTGCCTCATGGTCATGAGGGTCTGTCGTGACCTGCTCTTGTGTCCCTTCAACCCACTGCTTAAGGTCCTCCCATAGGGTGGGGTGCTGCCTAAGCAGATCTCCTAGACTGAGTGTTACAGGGGTAGTCACTAGTTTGGTTAGGAGATCATTGGGTGCTCGTCTCTTTCGTAACCTGGATTGTCCTGACCAGTGGCCGGGACTGAACCGCAGCCTTGTAACAGCGTCGAGGCTTAGCCTTAATGGCACTACTTGTGGTGCAGTTGCTTCTCTCGACTTTGGTTGTGGAAGTGAGGTCCGCGTACTTATGCTGGAGAGGTCATCGATCCCATCCTCTATGATAGGCTCAGCGTCCTTTAGGTGTTCTTGGGCTTCCTTCACCCATTCCCTCACCTTCTCTATAGCCTCTACTTGTCGCTTCGGTTGTGGGTACTCCCCTACCTTAGCGCTTCCCTTTTCGGCCGTCTTAAGGGTTGAAGTCTCTGTTTCTTCGTCAGAGACCTTCTTTCTAGCATGCATAGTTGTAACACTCTCAATCTTTAGTGCGATTTTAGCTTTCGACTTCCTCTTCTGCCATCTACGACTCTTCTTCCCTATCGAGGCTGCATCCAGATTGCTAGGTCCTGGCAGAGAGATGCCAGCTTGCCTCATTTGGGCACGGGTCATGACCCGCAACAAAATAGGCGTGGCCTCCCCATCGTGGTTCTCGACACTGAACAACCCCAATGGGACAAACGACTCATTGGCTGAACTAGGTGATGGTTTTCTCTTTGGGCAATCAATGAAAAGATGGGTGATTCCGCACTCAGCGCACCTTTGGTCAGCCTTATCTCTGTTTGTTGCTCCCTCTCAGGGCAGCGCGAGGAGACATGACCTCGGTGGCCACAGGTCCAACAGGTGATTGGGTCCTATGCTTGCCCTCCTAGGCCCTTACCTCGTCCTCTTCCCAACGCCATCACCAGCACTAGTCGATAGTCCATGAGGACAGTGTTGCCCTCGTCGTCATGTGAAACATAAGGGCATATGTAAGCTTCCTCCTCGTTTGGTTCTTCCACATAGTGGACAGGAGTGCCACTCGGTGGGTGGGTTACATAAGGACCAGGCGGCCTAGGAATGCCTGTAGGATTTATCTCCATCCTAGGAACGGCCGGCTGAATGTCGTTGGGCGCGAGAAGGGCCAATGGGGCTCCCCTTCCAAAGAATGACTATGGCCTGCTCACTAGGTAAGGCTGGCTGTATGGCTATGAGTATGGAAGTCTCCTTGGCAGTCTACAATGCCGATGTCATGACCGAACCTACCGTAGTTAGCACAAGGTTGTGACCTCAGGTCTTGACACTCGGACGCATTGGTTAGTTCCGCCATAGTACATGCATTGGATGTGTGGACGCATTGGTCATCTCAATATTTCTTGCAACTTGGCTAGTTCCATTCTAACATCAGCCAAGTCTTGATTTGTTTTGGTAGCTTTTCCCTTATCCTGGGCTGATGGTGCTGATAGCTCACTCGAGGCTAACAGCCTCTCTGAGCTTCACGAAATGGTCTCTTCTACATTCGCACTTCTGGAGCTCCGCTCCTTCAGCTGATCGTCCACTCAGATGGCCTTCTCAAAGACCCTAGCTAGCGCGTCCCATTGCAAGCTTGAGTTGCCTGCCAAAGCCTTGTATAGCTCCTCGTTCTGAATCCCGCTGATGAATACAGTTGACACTGCTCTCTCGGTCGGTCACTCTCCAGTAGGGATTCTTTTAAAGAGACTTCGTACATGGGTCACGTAATCGTGAATGTCCTTCTCTTTCTGCTTGATGTTCATCAAGCGTACGAGTAGATTATCGGAGTATCCAGGCTCAGCAAACCTCTTAATGAAGAGATCCTTGAGGCCATTGAAGTTGGCTTGCTCTGCGTTATCTAAGCTCGTATACCACGTCCTACCCTTGTCGCCCACGCAAATCCCGAATGCTTGCGAGCGTTGAGTCAGGTCGTTGAGGCCGTTGGCTTCACAGACTTGCTCAAACTGCTCAACAAAGCTGTAGGGATCGTCATGGGGCTGGTACTTATCGAGTTGCTTGGCAACAATAGGGATTTTAGCCTGGCTCTTTGAGCCTTGGTTTGCTCCTAATCCTGTGAGCAGCGATGTCGCTAGAGCCATGGTACTTTGCTCTGCAGCGATGTTATCGAGCAGTCGCTTCATCAGAAGCTCACTCAGGATTAAGTCTCCTTCTAGTGCCCTCTTATGGTCCATTCGATTCCTGCCAGCCATGTTCAATACCCGCTGCACCTCTCACAACTCCATGCCTTGCCTTTGATTCCTTGCCTGCTATTGATCCCTATTGTACTTAGCCATGCTTTGCAATGCCTTGTGGGCTAGCTTCCTCTCCTCTTCTAGATCTGCAATGATAGCGTCCGCCATCCTACCACAGTGCTCGTACCGAGCATGAGCGTCATAACTACTGACCAGTTGCTAAACTGAATCTGGAAAGGCTTCTAAGTCGAATTCCTCGTTGTACCTGTGGTCTGAACTTTCGTCTGCCATTGTCGAGTTGTCGTGCTCCACCAAGCTATCGATTAGGTTCAGTAGGCTCGGCAAATCCACTTCATTGGCATCCCTTGCTTGGTCCTACCTCTGAGTGTTGACGGTTTGTCTCGGTATTGGGTTTTCTCCTAGTGGTGGGTTTCCTGAGTGGTTTATCTGGGTGAGTTCCTTTAGTTATTTAATACAGTCCTCAATTCATGGCCACTCAATGTATCCTTGCTCGTGCACTTGTGCTCAATCAGGCTTTGAGTTTTCTTAAGTGTACTTCAAGTGCAAAAATTTAGGGTGAGTGCAGCAACCAATTCCTAGTCGTCTTACGCACTCTCGCATTGTTTTGGGCCGAATAGGCTTGTTGGTTAACTTCCTAGCCGTCTTATCAGGGTTTAGGGTTTCCCTAAGATGTTGCCTTGTTCGTTATTGGTCCGATTAGGCCTTACAGCTTAGCGGGTGGTGTCTAAGCCTCTAGGTCTCGCAACTGAACACTCCTAGCTGCTAAGCAATGGCGCCCTCCTATTTGCATATTCTGTATGCTAGAATCAAGTTCTGAGCTGCCCTACGGGCTCTCGATAGTCTGAGCTACTGAGTCCTAGCCGCGTCAGGTCAATTTTTTGAAGATCTGGCAAAAATCCACACTCAACCCAATTGGTCGGAATTGCAGGGTTCGAATGGGTTACTTGGACGGGCTGAGGCGCATGGGCCGAAGGCCGAATTCAGGGACTTAGATAGGGTGGACTCGAACGGAGTCCCTCGGATGGAGTCACTCAAACGGGCCGAGCGGTTGATTCAGACGGGCCGAGGCAAGTGGGCCGAGGGCCGAATTTGATACATGGCCGAGGGCCGAGTTTATGTCCACGGTTCGAATTATAGACTCGGACGGGCCGATTAGGATTTTGGTCGAATGAGCCGAATTTGTCATGTGGCCGAGGTCCGATTCTGGGACTCGGCCCAGGAGAGGTCACTCGAACGGGCCGAGCGTGGCACACGTAAATAGCAAAAACTCGATTTCGATTGTTTCTCGTGCTTCACTCAATCACACTAGGCACAACCTTCCAGATCCGACCTAGGGAAGTAAGAGAAGGGATTCATATACCTGGATGGAGTAATGGGCTCGTCGTTGGTGCGATCGAATCGAATCGGTCCGTAGCTCTCTCTTTCACACTGAACTGTTGCAAATGAGTGTTACCTTGGCCTTTTGGCTCTTATACCCTTTCCCAGGTATGGTGTTGATGCCCCGAATCACTCATTTACCACTCTTAAGTATCGCAAGCGAGATTTTTGCCATTTTTACACGATTTTTTGCCTTGTTTGCCTTGTTTTGCAATAGTAAACCCTACCCTTCTCCGGTGCGATTTCCTAATCCTATCCTACTCTAAATGCTACACGAATTGAAAGCCAAATACTAAACTGATTTCTCCATGTTTCCTAATCATCAAACGAACAAAATAACCCAAAATACTTACTTATTTTGAAGATAAAAAACACCCAACTTCCTACCCATCTCAAGCTCCATTTTGGGGATGAATCCCTTACTTCGATGCTCGATATGAGGCGCACAAGTGCTCAAGCTTGAATCCCTGTGCAACGGAACCAAGATGTGGGAGCTTTCGCTCAACTGCCAAGACCCACGGACCGCTGATTGTTTCAAGCATTTCAAGTGAGCTCTAATGGCTATCTCTCACCTAGCCGACGCGCCATCAATCCTACGAGTGTAGTGAGCTTACCTTAGCGCTGATATGAGTTGCCTCCTCTCTTCCACACACCGGTAGCTCCACGATCCTAGATGCTAGCTCAAGCATCCTCAAGCCTCCTCCACCTCCAAGCTCCATCCTCCATAGCTGCACGCACAAGAAGAGAGAGAAGGGGGGAGAAGAAGAAGAAGAGGAGATGGTAAAGAGCTTCACCCTCTTGATCCCTCACTCTCACACACACTCACTCCCTCATGCTCTCACACTCCCTCTCTCAGGAGTACGCACAAGCAAGAAGATGAGAAGGAGAGAAGAAGAAGAAGACTCCTTTTGCCACACCAAAGAATGATCTCTTATTCACTTTTTGAACTTTATATACAAACCCTAAAATCCCATGGGTATCCATCCCTTTTTTACATGACTGGCCATTGTGGCAAGGTCCTTTTTCCATTTTCCTCTTTTAGCCCTGTGCCTCTAGCCTACACTCATCTAATATTTTACAATGGGCACAGGAGGGAGCTTGGCGCTCTTTTACAAAGATTTTTCAAGTTTTTTGAGGCGCCTTTTCTTTTGTGGTTGCGCTTTTTGCCCCGGTCCATCTTTAGGGGCCGCTTGCGTGTCTTCACTCTTTTTCTTCATCTTCCTTTGCTTTTCCTCCATTTTTCGCCATCTTGGCTTTGCCATCTTGACTTGGGGTTAACAATCGCACTAGAGGGTGATCTTCATCTAGGGCATTTGGCAAACAGATGGGTGATTCCACACTCTAGGCATCTAAGATCGGCCTTTTTTGGATTAGCCTACTCCTGTTTTGGGCAGCATGAGGAGATATGTGATGGGTGTCCACAAGTCTAACACGAGATTGGTTCTTGGGTTTTCCCTCCAAACACTCTACCTCTACCTCTACCTAGTAACAACATCATTATTACAGGTCAATAATCCATAAGGATTGCATTGTCCTCTTCCGTTGGTGCCGGCAATAGAACCAAAATGTAGATGTGAGCGATCTCAAGCTCAACCACCAAGACCTGCGAACTGCTTATTGTTCAAGCATTTCAAGCCAAGCACTAATGTCTGCCTCTCACATAGCCGATGTACTATTTCTCTCTATGAGTGTAGTGAGCTTACCTCCATGTCTGATTGAGTTACGTCCTCTCCCAAGTACTTCGGTAGCTCCATGATCCAAGTACAATCTTCAAGCAAGCTTGATTCTCAAGCTCTAGACTCCAAGCTCCATTGCCATGAGCAAGAGAAGAGAAGAGAAGAGAAGAGAAGAGAAGAAGAACAAGAGATTCTCCACCACTGTCCCTCACCCTCACATACTCACTCCCTCACACTCTCACACTCCCTCTCTCAAGCACAAGCTCAAGTAAGCAAGAAGAAGAAGAGGAGGAGAGCTACTTTTGGGCACACACAAAAATAAGCTCCTCATTCACTTTTCAACTTTATGTACAAAACCCTACATCCCTTTTGGGTGGTCATCTCCTTCTCCCCTTTTTTACATGGCCGCTAGACCAGTTTCTCCATTATCCTCCTATCTTCCTAGCTTCCTTCCTACCACCCATCTACCTTTGCAATTTACATGGGTGAGAGCCCGGAGCTCTCTTACAAAAAGTTTTAGAGGCGCCTTGCATTTAAAAATGCACTTTTGCCTTTGACTTGGTTTTTGAGGCCACCATTGCACTTTCGATTGTTTCCCTTCTTGCTTCTTTTGTTGTGTCTAATTTCCTTGTGGGTCGCCTCTTTTACCTCCCCACTTGCATTTTTCCACTTTTTCTACTTTTTTCTTGTGCTGAGGTTAACAAACCAAAATGGCGGGGAAGACAGGCACACATAAGTGGAGGGATAATGGTGATAATGATGTAGAAAGAGAAAGAGAAAGAAGCTGTGGAGAGGATGATGGTGCGGGGAGGGGTTTTTGATAGTGCAATCGGGAGGAAGGGGATAAGGGAGAGATAGAGAATGAGAGAGGATGAGGACAAGAGTAGGAGAGGGTGAGGGTATGATGAAGTGCATTATGAAGGGAGACTCCATGCATTACCTTATATCACCTAGTACGTCATCCAACTTGGAGATCTAATTAGTCAATATTATACTTGATTAATTGGAATAAATAGATAATATAATCTAGCGAAGTGCCTATGAAAGGAGACCCTTGATCCTTCAAGGGGGGGATACATATACTCCACTCTACCACCCTTACTTTCCACTTCGTCATACACACCATCTCCCTCTCCCTTTTCCTCGCCTCCCACCCATCTTCCAACTTCCTCAGCTTCCTTATCTTGTACGCATAAGTCTTCATAGTCTTGGTTGTCCTCATATCTTCTCCTCCTTACATTTTCAATGTATACTTAGTAAAATTTCTTTAAATCCTCACATCCCCTTATCCTAATGGACATAGATGATTTTAGTGGCTATATGTCACCAAATGGCTATACTTTTATTTTTTTTGGCTTTCTTTTTCGAAACTCGCGTAGGTTGAGTTATAAATCCAATTTTTTTAAAATGCCAATATTTCTATGGTATATCGAGATTTTGAAGGCTCTTTCGCCATTCATGCAAAACAAATATTGAAAGAAATATATTAAATTTGCCATAGTATTTATAACTTATGGAATATACATAGAAACATTTGCCACATATACATATGTACTCATACACAAGTACATATATAGACACATGTCACATACTACTTATCCTTGCTCCTTTACATACTCATACACATGATACACACACACATTACTCAACATTACATCTACTCTTGTATTCATACATACATATACACAATTCTTAGAACCAAGAGGTTTGAGGTACTCATGGTCCAATAACTTGAGCTAGTAAGATATTTGAAGCATGCATCTTGAAAGTTGCAAAGCAAGACAGAGCTCTACCTAGAACCCATAAATGCTAAGGGACTTCCCCTCTTCATAGACTTCAGCACAAATAATACCTCCCATTTAATGAATGGTTTATCCAAGAGCAAGCTAATTTCAGCAGGTACCAAGGACTCTCTCCATTTCCATATCCAAGATTTTAGCAACACACTAGGACCAATCAACAACACTCTTGGGCTCAACTTTGGCTAGCACTGAGAGATGCTTAGGAAAACATTAGCATATCCTAGTCATTAGTAAAGGTGCATCTATTTTTATCCTAAATAAATGTGATAGTCTCTTTTTGATGCTAGAATTGGGACTATCACATTTATTTAGGACGAAAATAGATGCACCTTACTGATAACTAGGATATGCTATTGTTTTCCACAAGCATCTCTTAGTGCTAGCCCAATTAGGGCCCAAGAGTGTTGTTGATTAGTAGCTTGTGAAGCTCAACACAGCTTTTGAATGAGGCCAACATACAACTCAAAAGGGAAAGGAGAATGTCAACATCCCAACTACAAACATTACATAAAATCAAGAGGGCTTTCAACAAGAAAATAATCGATCAAATTTTTAAATTGCATGTCTCCCAGTTTTTGTTCCAATAGTAGGTCTAACTCAATGCACCATGGCATGCTAGGCAAGCACTCTTATTAAGCCATGCCATGGTGTAAGGCCCTAGTTAATTTCCTTATAAATTGGGTCAAGAACAATTGGAAACCTCTAGGTTGGCGATTATGGATGATGAGATACCTATCTAATTTTTTTTTTCTTATTTCAGAGTGAACAAATGATACTTAATTTATTAAGGTATTGCAATGGATGCTTAGAAGCTCCCCACTATCCTTCTTTAAATGGAGTCTAGAATTTGACCCCACAAGCTATAATTTCACTAAGGTGTATGTGTGCATCAAATTTTCTAATTCACCACAAAATCTCTATCCATTTCCTAAAATTGTGGTTCCTCTTTTGGGTAAGTTGTTAAGGTAGAGACCCATAAATGTAAATCCAAGGTGGCATTATTCTCATTGAACTTGATCTTAAAATAAGACTTTGGAATTTCTAAGCATTTCTAATTGAAATGGAAACTTCATTCAAAATCAACCAATAATTTGTAAAATTTTACAAAATGCTTGTTTTGAGTTTCAAGTGTTTAAAAGCAATGTATTTCATTAAGAAGTCCTTATTTAAATGGACTATAGAATTTGACTTAACAAACCATAAACCCACAAAGGTGCTTATGTGGGTTGAATTTCCTAATTTGCTACTAAATTTTGATTCCTTTATTAAAATTATTGTTGCTTCTTGAGGAAGATGTTAAGATAGAGGCCCTTATGGATGTAAGTTAGAGTTGTCATCTATAACTTATCATTGAACTTGACCTTAATAATAAACTTTTGGAATCTTTAAGCATCTCTAATTTAGATGGAAACTTTAGTTAAAAACAAACCTATGCATAGTCTAGAAAAAAATTGCCAAATACGTATTTCATGCATTTAAAGATAGTGTATTTCATAAAAAATTATCCCCCCTAAAAGAAGAAAATAGGCAAGGCTAATCAAGATGGGTTTTAGATTGTCAGCAAAAGAGGTAATGAGGAAAAAAAAACAAGCCATAAAAGAACAAGTTTTGCAATGGGGCTTGAAAATGACCTCTCATGTGAAATGATAGTGGCTTTTTCCTTACTAGTATGAATGACTCCATCTTGGGGTGGGCTACCTTTCTTAGTGGTCCAACCCAAATTGCACGGATGCATTCAATAGGAACCAAAACAATTGGGTTCCTAAGAAGGCCCTTAAGAAGGGAGGCAATTGAGGGAGGGGCAAGTATTGCAAGCAAATTTAGACAAATTCCCACTATTATTCCACATTCTGAATTACAACATCACATGAGCTTATGTTAGTAACCTAGATTTCCACATCCAATTCGTTTACCTTTACTTTGCCCCCCAAATAATCCATTCCTTGCTTTTCCTCCCTACTCCTATACTAACCTTTCTTGTATAGTATTTTGTGGATAAGGGCATGGAAAGTGCTTAGCTAATGAGTTTGCTTGCCTTTTCTTTCAGCTTATCTACCAGGTATGTATCCCTTTTCACAGCTATCCTAAGAGTTAGTATGTACATGAATTAGAGCCTAAACTCTCTTGTTCTGTCTTGAGCGTCCCGCATGGTGTTGCTGGTGATGAGGGACCATAAATATGCGCCTCGATGCAATTGGGTGTGGGTCAGGAACTAGTAGCCTCCTATGCCTAATTGCATCAAGCTAGGTATGCAATGCCACCCAAGTAGAAGCTCATGATGTTGAATGCTATTTGGAAATACAAGGGAGAAGAGGCTCCTTTCCCCACATGGGAAAATGTCAAAAACCTCTTCTGCATGCGTACCTGAGCTTAGGCTCATTAGCTTCGCAAATTTTCCGCGCCTTCCAACGTCTTTGGCTTCACGGGCTTTTGAGCGCCTCTCTCTCTCTCTCTCAAAGAGGATCACAAGAAACCAGGATGACTTGCTTCTCACAGCACAGGCAGTCCATAACATCATCCATCCTTATCCCTGTTTCCTTCCATAGAGCTGCTTCCTAGACTCCTCGCAGCAATGTAGCTCTTATCTTGGCACGCTCCGTGACTCCAGACATTACATTTGCTACTAACTTCCATGCAGAGATTGGCTTCCATCCAACCAAGAAGCCAGCCCCGCCTGAAGGCAAAAGCAAGCTTGATTTTTTCAAATTCAAGCTCAATTCCACCATTTCTCCATTGATAAAATGAGTGATTGAGGTCACGTTGGTAGAGGCGGCAGGGATGGGAAGTTTGAATACGACGAATGTGGGTAGAGGAGGAGGAAGGGGCTTGAAACAAAGCGGTGGGGACCGAGACCGACTGCCTGCCGCCACTGCATAGAGTGGGGATCTCCAAGGTCCGATCGAAGATAGCAGGGGATGCCTTAACACAAGGAACTTTCAATCGTTCCCCACATAGGCAATTTGGTGAAATATCCAATATTTCCTATGTAGACAAGTACGTATTCCCCATCTATAACTAGGAAATTGCATTTCCTACATCTTATAATAGGGAATATAGAGCATTCCCTACATTCCTTTGAAAGTCCCTAAGTTCCCTACATCTTATAATAGGGAATATAGAGCATTCCCCACATTCCTTTGAAAATCCCTACATAAGGAATTATAAGGATGTGATTCCCTACTTTTATGTAATAGGGAATTAAAGGTACAATGAGGATAAGATAAAGATGATGTTTATCACAATTCTCTATTTCTCAATTCAAGTTGATAATGTTGGTTTCGAGAAGGTAAGGACAAAGGTCACAAGAAACTCTAAACCACTTACTATATAGAAAGTTCACATTATAACTAGGAAGATTACTAACCAAACTAGGAAGAATGTAGAATTTTCTAGTTATAACTAGATAATATTGCCATCGCTAGTCTCTTCTAACTAGTAACATCCTTTTCCTAGATAGTATCTAGAAAATTGAAGCCCTATCTAGCAACATTATCTAGCAAGTTATTGTATAACTAGTAATAATATCAACCTAATTAGAAAATTTTACTTTTTACTAGTCATAACTAGCAAGTACTATCCTCTAACTAGGGAATTATAGATATTCTATCAAGTTAACTTGGAACTCATGATTTTTCTAGGTATAATTAGTAAATAAATATTCATTGATTAGACATTTACATTTGTATAATACTTACTCACGGCTAAGCTTTTCACATTGACACGAAAGCAAGACCACAATTGTTGAAAGGTAATCACAATAACAAAAAAGAAAATTAAAAGAAAGATGTTTAGTACACATGAATAACACAAACTGTGTGGCCCCAACAACAGAGTCATTGCATTTAGCAACAATAACACTTACAATGTTGAGCAAAGTACATGGCCACATTGACCAAGCATATATCATGGCCATGACATCCATCTTATTGCAAAGCTCATGATTATATTAGTGAGAAAAAAGCATATTGCACCAATGGATTAAATAGAAACTCCACACACTAACATCATATTCCCTACTGTCCAAATGAGCAACAAGAGCAAACATTCAAAGTGCATGGCAAGAAAACCACATAATCCTATATACCCCATCATGAAAATTAGATAGCCATATTAAAAAGGAAAGCACATTACCAAGTGCATGACCATATTGGTCATGGAAGTGCACATGGAAAAAAAGAACCACCAAGGCAAAGTGTGTAGCCATATTGAGAAAAAGCTAAATTGCATTGCCCAAAACATGTGGCTATAGAAAATAAAGCAAACTACATTGCTAGTTGTATGATGAAATATTATCACCTTTCAAACTAGCACTAAACTTATAAACTTCATGTCTTAACACAAAAATATAAGTACCAAGGATTCTAGTGATTGCCAACTATTGTAGCTGGCTCTATGTGGAAGCTTGCAACATGATAGATGGGAAGCTACTTTAAGGTTCACTATGAGGTGACTTGAATAACAAGAAGGCTACACCTAAATAGCCTTACAAGGGTGGAAGTATATTACCTTTACAAAGAACTAGTGCTCCAAAACAAAGAAATCCTCATTTTATTAGGGTTTGAAGTTGAAAAATTCCATAGAAAAGTATCGATGGAAGCATATCAAATTCTCACCAATCTCAAAGGTAGGTGAAACAATTCAAACAATGTAGAAGCTCTTGCAAATTCTCAATGGAACATTGAAAGTGCATCATAATAAAAGGAAAACACAAGAGGAAAAGAAGAACAAATTAAGATTGGGAAAATTTTGAATTTTTCTTTTGAGAAAAAATAAGAGAGCTAAAAGAAAAGCATGCTTTTTGTGCTAAGAACATGCTCAACAAGGCCAATATTAAAATAGACACAAGGAACTTTAGACACTAAACTAGATGGTAGATAGCCTTATATCTAGTAAATGCACAATTTTTTCTAGTTAGTAACTAGGGTTTTTTAAATTGGAACTAGGTTTTTAATTTTACTAGATAGATTTGAAGCTATAACTAGTAAAATAAGTGTCTATATGGTAAAGCAAGGCAAATTTCTATATATCACCTAATATAACCATGTTTATTGGATAAAATTTTGAACCTATGGATCATAGGATAATGTGCATGCACAGTAAATCAAAACAAATTTGTATAGAACATCTAACATAGTCATGCTTATATAGTCATGTTAAGTAATACACATCACAATCAATAGGCCTAACCATCAACCATGTAGTCAATCTCAAATAAGACAATGTCAATACACACTTATAATGGATATGTTTGTATGCATCCAAAACGTACATGTGCTATAAGATACATTTGTGCATTTTGATAACTTTTAATTCTTACTTACATAGCACAAATAGTTTACACATCCACAAATAAAATATCATTTTTATCAATATAAATTTTTTTCTTGTGACATTAAAACAAAGAAAAATCTCATTCAATTCAACTCAATGCCATGGCTCTAAATCTTGAAATTCCCCTCAAATCCCCCCTGAAGTGTGGGATATACCTAGCATCCATACAAGCACAAATAGTTATCAAAAGCTATTTGAGCCCCTTACAAACAAGGAGCATATCCATCCATTAGCAAAATAGAAACAGTTCAAATTGTAATAGCCTTTTCCTTAAATGAAAGACATAGAATCTCTTGAATATGCGGAAACTTGAAGAGGGGAACTCCCAATGGATAGTCATGGCACATGGTCAATTAACTAGGGTAGCTGTATTAAGTTCATTAAAAAAGTAACATTTCCTACCAACATGCGGCATATACCCCCACTTTCATGCATGTAGCATATTCAGGGGGTGAACAAGGAGAAAGAGATGATGGAACACACAGTACAAACATAAAGCAATAGAAGCAAGACAACATGATGGAGATGGATTATGCTAACATTGTCATTGCTAGCATGAACATGGAAGAGCTAGAGAAGAAGATGTGGGGTGACCAAATATATTTCAATGAGAATTAAAAGAGAGTCACAATAGAATTTTGGGAGCAAGTGCTATGTGCATGAGTGGTATCCTTGTTTCCATGCATTTGGCAAAGCAATGCTAAGTATTCTCTATGCAACATGTACATGTATTTTAAGGGAAGGTCCCCCTTGAGGATGAGTTTGCTAGATTGTTTTGGCTCACCTATGGATCAAAGTGGTGCTCACATTGTTTTGCTTGCCATTAGACTTCTTTTGGGTCTTGCTTTCATCTAAAGCAAAAAGAGATTGGGTTTTGGGTTCACTTGTTTGGGTTAAAGTGAGCCTTGTTTACATGCTTCCATGGCATCATGATTTTATTCCTGAGGAGGGTTTGCAAATTGAAAGCCTAATATGGGCTAGTTTTCATGGACTTCCTACTTTGCAAGATGGAGAAGTTAATGTGCTAGTAGAAGTGCTAGGTAGAGTGCTCTATAAGATATCAACTAGTGGAGCAAGTGGCCTCTCGTACTTTGGGATAAGAGGAAGAAGATCCTTGAGATGCTCTGGATTTTTGATCTAATGGGATTGAGTTTTTGGTCGATGTCAAATTCTCCCTCTTCTTGGATACATGCTTCAAATGCAAAGAAGATGGGTGCTTTGCAAAGGAATGCCCAAAAAGGAATTGAGATAAGAAGAAGCAAAGGAGAAAATAGTGGAGATAAGGAAGAACTTCAAAAGAAGCAAAAAGGAAAAAACATAGGTTGAGAAGGGTAAATTCAAGAAAACAAACAAGCCTCAAAAGGAGGAACCTAAGGAGCAACCTAATCATCAGTCATGATCCTAGAGATGCTGAAGTTAAAGCGGGATGGAAAGAAATAATTTCAACCACCAAAATCTTTGAAGTCTAATGGAGGTAAGAAATAAAAGCTTTCCCTTTAAAAGATTCTTGCAAATGTTTTATTGACAAGGCTATTTTGCTATTTTGGATTATGGAGGTTCAAACAAAGATATAATGTTAATTAGGTGGCTCACTATGATCTCTTGGACTGTGAGGTGCCTAGGAAGTCCATCCAAGAAGGATATGTTTAGTAGGAGAAAGACGTGGAAGCCCCTCTCTTTCAACACCTCCTTTCTAGAAAGAGAAGGATTCAACCTATAGCTGAAGGATATTTGGAAACAAACCAACAATCCAATGGCTAATCCAACATAGAACTAGATGAGATCGATAGCTGTCATAACTAAGATTACCAAGATGTATGGCAAAGATCAGGATTGGATTCAAAGAGGGTTGCATGTTAGTAGTTAGCAATGCAGGGAGTACTATATTATTATGACTCTTTCTAAGTGTTCTACTAATGGGATGTTTTATCAACTTCTCAAAGAAGTGGAGTATTACATAGAGGATTTGCAAAAACATAAAGGTGAAGTTGCCAAAATTTAGTCTGAGGGAAATGGTATCTTATGGGACTGGTTCTTCAACCAATTAATTTTATGAATTGATGAAGCAAAATAAGAAACAATAGTTCATCACTATGATAGATGATGGAGGAGGAATCGTGGCATTTATATAGGGATGTTTCAATCTCTTTGGAATGTATTTGTAAATGGTCTATGCTTAGGTCCATTTGAGGTAAAGATGTCAATGCCAAAGGGTGTCCCATGGTCCCATTAATCTTTGCCACCATAATCACCAACCCTTTGCTTAGGAATTTGGATTTGAAGGTGCAGCATGGAGTAAGAAGACACTTGGTCTCCCAATTCTTTGCTACCAACAATAACTTACCAATATTGTGCAAGTAGAGAAGCAATTAGTCGATGTATTTGATGAAAGTGTATGAAAGTTTTCTAAAGCTATCTAGGGTTGTGACTAATGCAAGCAAAAGCAAGATTATTTACCTAATATAACAACAAAAAACTTTAATGGCCCCCTTTACATAGTGATTACGCTTGCAAATATAAAGCCTAACATGCAATTATCTATATCTTTTTCTATCAAAATAGTTTGAAGAAATTATAGTAAATGACGAAAGCTAATCTCTATGATCTCTTGGAATGTGAGGTTCCTAGGAAGTCCATTTAAGAACGATCGGTTTAGTTGGAGAAAGAAATGGAAGCCAGTCTCTGTTTAGGTTCAACACCTCCTCTCTAGAAAGGGAAGGATTCAACCCATAATTGAAGGATGCTTCTCAGTCCTAATCCAGAGGAGCACAAAGCTATTGAAGTTGCGCTCGCTCAGGTATGCTCTCTTGCTTTTCCCGATCATGCATATCTTTGTTGATTTTTCCTGAACAAAGTGTAATAGGCATGGCGCTTGATTTGGAATAAGTATCATTTTCTCTATGTCTCGGTTAATTCATGGTTTCCATGAAATTTTCTATGCTTCAGTCAGAATCTATTTGCATTAGCTACACAAAGCAATGTTAGGATCAATTTTAATATGAGAATCAATACATTGAGAGACAAGAAACCCTGTTAATGTCAGAAAAAAATCCGTAATGTCGTTCTGAACATACTGTGCAAGCTAAATTTATGTGCTCAGATAATGCCTCACAAATCAATGGATTCAACTAAATTTGCTACTCTAAATCTAGATCGCCTTCTAAGGAGCATTAAGCATTGGTGTCCTAGCTGCTTTATGATTTTCAAGTGGTGCCACATTTTTAAAACTTGCAAGCATATTGTGCAGGCTGAATTCAACTACTAGGATTGTACTTCATAGATCAGTAGAGTCAGCTTCTACTGAAGTTACTAGTTGAAACATAATCACATTTGAATGGGCATTAAGGAGCACTAAGCAATGATGACTTAGCTGGTTTATGATTCTCACACCATGTTGCATTTTTAAGACTTTCACTTCCACTCTAAAATTGTCTTAATACTAAAATTTTTGGATGATTTGGAGTTGGTTCTAGACAGCATTTAGAGTTTCTTCTACCTTATGCAACTAAATCAGAAGAGATAATAAGATGGCATACCTAAAGTACCACCTTAGGCATGTTTTGAATGTTAAAGCTAATTGTGTATGGTTCAATATGTCAGTGATGTCATTCTTTGTAATTGACTACCTAAATATTTGGACTTTTAATGATCAATTTTCAGTATCAGCATGTACCTAGTCACCTCATGGGTTTGCTTCAAGTTGTTGTAACACCAAGTGCAGAAATTTCTGTACGTCAAGTTGCAAGTATACAGTTTAAGAACCTTACTGCAAGGCACTGGTCTCCCACTAATTCAGGTACTGCTCTTCTCAAGAAAGCTTCAAAGTTAAGAGTATCTTTATTTTTGGGCTACTTGAATCAAAGTCTTATTAACTCTGCTTAAGGGATGCAAAGTTAAAGGGATTCTATTGATTTTAATTTTTTTAATGCTAGCTAAAAGAATATCAGCCAATTACAAAAACGCAGTTCGTGAAAGTCTTTTGGAAGCCATTGTTTCATTAGCAAATAATTTTAATATCATTTCATTATTTAATTGTCTTGTGGTGGATAGGACTACAAAGCTTGAAGTGTACAACCACTAGCATAGATTTTTCCATGGAGCTATGGGAGATTGCACTCTTGCAAGATCAAAGGGAAGCCAGTTTACTAAAAATGGCAGGGTTTCTCTTGGTTGTGATACATCAGGGCAGCTTTGACATAGTGCTTTTGGCCTTTGCCATTGATCAATGCTTGCACCTCTTGAAAAGTAGTGGATTATAAGATTTTTAAGGTGATGCATCATTTGAAAAGATCTCTCCCAAGACTCATCAATAGGAGCAGTCCATAAATTTCTAATGATGTTTCCTAGTATGTAGGAAATGCAGATTTTGTTGGGTGGATGATGGCATCAACTCTCCATGATGGTGTAGGAGTTGGGCATTCTCCATGATGAGAGGTACCAAATGTTCGAATTCATTTTTAAGGACACAAACACTTTTTGATTATACATCACAACAAATTCATATACTAATGTACATGTTGATGGCCCTAAGTTGTAGAGAAGCATCTTACTTGCACTTGTCATGTTGTTGTAGGACTCAATATCAGATTCTCTAAGAATCTTCAAAAGTAGGGATTCTTTTCAGTATGCAGCTACTTAGCCAATTCTATTTAAGCTTGTAGGAAAATTTTGATCTCTCTTAGTATGATTGAAGGACCAAATCAAGGCTCACCACATCAAATACTTTCATGGTTGACAGCATCAAACTTGCTATGAGTTTGTCCTCTTCAACTCTCATCTACATGTCTTTTGTAGGAAGAGTTTGTCCTCTTTAACTCTCACGTTTGACCAGCTGGAGGCATATGGTGTGATGTTGATGTGGTAGAGTTCTCTTATTTTGGTATTCCAGCCGCAACCCCTAAGCAAGAGGTATACACAGAGCTGGCTGAAGGTTTAAGGGGCAATGACCCATCCATCGCTCCAGGATCTTAGGTAAAAAGCTAGTGAATAACTTCAAAGTTTGAATACAAACTGCTTGTCTTGAAATTTAGTCATTCTATAATTTTACATTTGTTTTGGAGGTGTGCATCTTACAACCAAGTTTCTAAATTTTATCTCAAGGATCAGTTGCATAGCCTTAGAGCATGGTCATAATCTGGATGTGTCTAGTCTTTTGATGTCATGCTTGTGGTCTTAGCTCAATTTTCGGATCAACTATAGGCCTTTTTATGTAATCAAGTTTGATGTCTTATATTGATCTAACAAACTGTTTAGTATTTTTTATTTAATTGAGTTGTATAAACTAGCATATCAAATGAGGGCATTTGATGCATTATGATAGTGTACAGTTTAGTGGCAGATTGATATGTCTACATTGATATTTGAGGGGCATCACTCTCGAATCTATCATCATTTTGTTTACCGATATACTCAATTGCAGCATGATGATGTCCATATTTGTGTATAGAAAATAGAAATGACCATCTCATGTGTTTCTGTGTTTTTGGTGTCATTAGATGTTTTCCGCACATTTTTCCCCTCCTTTCCATAAACTTTGAGAAATGCTGAGAGTGTGTACATGCTTCATCATATATCAATTAAACAACTAATGGTGTTTTTTACACTGTAGAGGTGAAGATTGGCAAATTTTTAGTTGCAATATATGTAAATAATTGTTGCATCATTACTAGTTTGACAATTCTGATACGTTTCTCTCTCTGGTGAATTTCACAAGTTGCAGGTCAGGAGACATTTAGTACACTTGGAGCCATAGTACAGAGTAGGATAGGGACTCGTCAGGTTGGGTTTCTGATAAATCAACATGTTGTGGTTGTTTTGGACTACCCCAACCAGAAGATGTTCCATCCACTGCCTGCAAATGTTGGACCTGGTGTTTATTTGGGTGCAGTGGAAAGGGCAACGTCTTTTATTACAGATGAGCGGTGGTATGGAATTTTTACAAGTGTGAATCCAAGTTTCCCTCTTTGCTACTTGTTTTTGAGCTGTCTGCTGTTAAGGCATTTTGTATTGTCCATTTCATAAACTGAACTGATGACTTATGACGCTCATTAATCAATTGAACTGATTTGGAGATCACCAAGATTAGCTAACCAACTGATGAGATTAGGGACGTTTATGTTGAATGGATCAGCCCAAATATTTTTGAATCCTCAAGTGGTTATTGCCTATCAATAGAGCTGTTTGAGGTGTGTTAAATCAAATGGGCCAGAGCTTCACGATGGGTACAATATAGTTTGCCTCTCCCATGTAGGTTAGCAAAATCATACAATGCTGCCCTTGCTATACTTCATGTTATTTCCATCTTGGTTTGTGGCTTTTAAGCATAGGTCAGATCAATAAATTGTACATGTCTTATCACTATTAGGATGTTGCTAATAGGCTAATTTTTCTGCATGTAGGGAAATGTGATTGCTCGTGGGATTATTGAATGGTGTGATGGAGCGCCTCAGGTAAGGAATTCTACAGTTGGCAAATGAAACTTGATTATGCTCAAGCTAGAAAAAATACATCTTTGAAAGAGTTGACTAGTTTTTTTTACCATTGTAGTTCAAGGTACAATGCTGCACTTGTTGCACATTAGCAAGAAATCAATCCCTTTTAAAGACTTTAAATTAGGCTTATTGCCACTTATTGCTTAAAGGCTTTACAAATAGCATCTCAATAATATGAGATGCTCTTTAAATCATGAGAGGAAGTGTAACTCTGCCAAGACCACAGCAAAGACATATTGATTTTTGTATTTTAGATGACTCATGGAGTTAGATATAGAAATAATAAAAATCTTGAAGGAGCTTGAAGGAGACTGATGATGAAGTACTGAAATAGCAAAACACGGATCATGAAGTGATGTAATTTGCAGATGAAGCAGGGCAGATCTGAAATGCAGCAATTGAGATGCTACATGGCTGTCCACAATAAGTGGTCAGCAGGCCTGGAGTGGAAATGCAGCAGCTCGACATGTCATGTTGGTTGTAGCTGACTTGAAAGATCTCAAATAGTAATAGCTGAGGTGAGGATGATGAATTAGGAGAAAAACTAGTAGATAGAACCACATGTAGACTTTCATCAGTAGTAGGTGGAGGGCAATGAATAGGCTGTAGCAGCCCCTGGAGCAGGTTGTGATGGTTGGCTGAGAGAGGAGTGTCTTTGGCTACCAGCCCAGGGTGGGGGCCAGGAGCCCCTTACCCTCGATGGCAACTAGCTAGATATGCGGTGGCTCCCAAGCAGAAGCTCATGTTATTGAACACTATTAGGGGAAACCAAGTGTAAACAGTACCCTTTTCCACATGGGAAAATTATGTCAAACAAACTTCTTGTGATTGACTATATTCCATCTTGACATTTGATTTGTAGGCTGCAGGAATAGAGAGATCATGAAGAATTTGGTCACTTCATGCGATAATCATGGCGAATTTGGTCAAGATATCCTGAACAGTAGCAACCTCCTCGAGATTAAGGCCAACATGACTACAAAGGATTCTGATCCATCTGATCAACCTGGACATATCATGAATCAAGTGAATCAAGCTGATATTTCAAGGTTAAAAATTTATTGTGCAATTTCTTCTTTGATATTAGCATGTCTAAGAGGAAGGGCAAAGTAGATAAAGTGATAAGGAAAAAAGAGAATTTCCAGGGAATTCCCTAGTTGAAAGTACATATAAGTAGGGAATGTAAAAAATAGGAAAAATGAGAGATTTAATAGTGAGAGTACCTAGGGAATCACCTCTAGAAATTTTTTCCTATATATGAAATATTTCCTATATAGGAATTATTCCCTACATAGAAAATTTTGTATTTTCCTATGTAGGAAATATTTCCTACATAGGAAAGGTCTTATGTGATTCCCTACTTATTCTCACTAGGAAATGTCCCATTTTCCCTAGTTTTTACTTTCCCCACTTATATGTATTTTCAACTAGGGAATTCCATGGGGAATTCTCTTTTTTTCCTATATGGGGATCGATTGAAAGTTCCTTGTGCTTGAAATTCAAATTTGGCTTTCATGTTTTCTCAAATGGAGAGCCGCGCTTAGGATGGCTTGGACCCTCTCACTTGTAAGCCTGTCTCTCCTATATCTGCATGAGTGGCAGCTGCAATTCGTTTTCTCAAAATAGAATAAGACAATTGTTTCCTCGATGCTATCGCAAAAATTCCTGAGGTTATTTTCCTGAAAATCTTTGCTGAAATTTGATGGCTATTGTTGGCCAGTATTCATTTGATGATCTAGACACGAGTACTATATACAACTATGTTGAACTCTATTTCATGTGTCAGGTTGGTGTTGTAGAAATTTAGCTAGTAAGGACGTCTCATTCATAAAGAGTTTTTTCATTAACATTTGCAGTCTCTTTGCAGGATGGCTCCACCTTTTGTCATACTCCTATTTGGCCACAAAAGTTGGTTCTCAATCCCATGTGTATTTTGTTTTAAATGAAGCTACTGGGTGAAAGATTTTAGATTTGCATGTCAATGTGATACCATCTTGTGTTGTCATGTGGAAAATTATGTAAAACACTATCACAAGTGATATGTTGTGAAGTTTGTGTCATATGTTCTCACTTTGGTATTGGCAGCATGGCCTAGAGCTTGATGTTGATGCTTTGCTGTGGTGCTACTATGAAGGGCTTCTTGCCAGTATTGAAGTCATAGAAAAAGAAGATCTAGACCTGGTGAGAGATGTTGCTTTTCTGGCATATTTGAAAGTTGAACTACAAACATAAAAACTGATGAATCTAACCAAATACCATTGTAAATTGCTATCCATTTGCATATGTTAGATTGTAGACAATTAGTTAGGTTTGATCTCTCACATGATTAGGATGCTCATTGTAGTGCTGCCAACTAACTTCTATAGAATGTGACATTTTTTGTATGTGGAAAGTTTATAGATTGCACGATTTTGCAGAATCATGTGAGATATTAATGCTTGATTATTGTAATGTAATGCATTGTAGAAGAATCACCTATCTAGCCTTCAAGGAATGTTTTTGAAAGTTAGTTTCAACACGGTTTAGAACTGAATGCAAGTGAAAAGTGATCTCCTCCCAATTGTGGAGCGGAATCAAGTCAAATTGGAAGCAACAGAGGCTTACAAGTCTTTTCTCTATAATGGAAGGTAACCCTTAGCATGTACAATTTCTTCACCAATGCAGCACCCATGGGCATGCTTGCCTGTTCTTCTTAGTTGCATTTATTTGACACCAAGAATCCTTATTAGGCTGATTGTGTCACTGTCATTTGGGAGAGGGGCCTTCCTTTGACTTCTCTTATTTCTAATAATTTGATGCATTAAATTGGTTTTGGTTCCATGGGCTTTTTGTGTCTCTTTATTTGTAAGTATGAATGAAGGCCACAACTTTGAAGCTTGTATGCTTTTGTTTGCTAGTCAATGTGTGAGTTAATTTTTTTATAGTCATGGTAAAAATGTGAGAAACTAGCTATGTAGGCCACATGGCTACAAGCTGGAAAATTGATTCATTGGTCATGCTAGCCTTAGTTGTGTCGCCTTAGTTGTGTGACCTAAATGAGAGTCAAAAGTTGAGAATGACAAGAGTCAGAGTCATCCTTGCCCTTCTTTTTCTTCTTCTTCTTCCAAATAGCTGCTAGCTTCTTGCAATCCTTATTAGAGTTGCCCCTTCTTGCCTCAAAGGAAGCACTCAAATTTCTTGTCACCTTGCTCTACAATCATGAAAATTTGAACATGTGAGTTGCTAGCTTGAGATGGAAATCTCCCTTGTAGTTGTACAAACCAAGCGTTTGAAACAACATTAAAAAACACAGAGTAGTTAGGGTCTTAAAGCTTGCCATAGTAGAAACATGGAGGTGAAGATAAAAGAGAGAGAGTTAGAGAGAGCAATGTTGGGAACTTGTGGTCAAAATAGCCCAATCAAGGGTTTAACAACTCAAACAAACAAGCATTCAAGAGATCATAGAGAATGGAGCAACACTGAAGGAATGTTGTGAAAAGTCACGATAATTGTTCACAAGACCCTCTTTGAAGGTGAAGAAGAAAAAACACAAGTGTGTAGGGATCAGATAAGCAAAAAATGCAAAGTTTACCAACTTGTACAAGCAATCATCCCACAATTGCAATGTGAGGTAGAAAACAACAGGTGATAGTGATGGCAACCTCAGTGAAGCAGTCCCAACTCAACAAAAAGTGCAGAGTATAGCCTTTTGTATAGTAGGAAAACAAGTTTCCAACTACAAGAAAGAGGTTGCCCAGCTCTTGTGTAGGTCGCCATGTGGAGAGGAAGGGTGAGTGAGCAAAAATGCAAGGTTATAGATCTCTAACAGCAGAAAACACAAGGGTTTCAGGCTTGAAATTAGTTAGTGATAGCACACAAGACTAGAAAATCAGCAACATTGGTTGTTTGATAGCATGTGAGAATGCACCGATGATTGGAAATGAGGAAGACAAAGCATGAGTTAGTGGAATGAATGGGCAATGGAATCCATAAGATGAAGCATAAGATATACAATACAATACCATTGGGTACTAGCATAATGATGACAGCAATAGTACCTCTACTCTCCCTATTTGCATTGGACTAACCCCTAAAGAGTTGCCTATTTCTATAAAAGGTGCTCAATTAAAGGATAATTAAATTACCCAGAAACCATGACATGTACCAAACTGCCATAGGTTTTCTAACAATTTTATCAATGGGCTATGGATGGATTTCTTTTTGGACAGGAGACTTATCACTTAGATGGAATATAGAAAAGCATTGATTAGTATGAAGGGTTCATTGGACGAGTTATGACTTATTACTTGATTGATCACCTAAATGGCTTAACCTTAGCAACGGTAGTGATCAATGGCTGGTAAGCAATGGATAAGTTGTGCATATTGGATTGTGGTTCGAGTGGGATCTTGAATGTACCAATGAGTGAATGATCGATTTTATGAAATCTTACTTAAATTTTGACCATGTTGGGTTGTGGTTTGTGGGTTGAAGGCTCTTCAAAGTTTACGAGCACCTTTTCTTCACTTATAATTCTTGCAAGTTGTGGTCTTGGTGGTGGATATTGTTCTAGCCCCTTTGATAATATGAAACCAATTGTAGCCCCTTTGACTTCCTTAGGAGGCTATGTATGTTTTTTTCCACTTCTCCAACCACTAATCCAAAACTTGATACATTATGGCACTTTCTTGAGGGTTGATTTGTGGAGTGTGCATGTAGTGGGCCTTAGGCCCTTGAAAAATAAGGGCAAGATCATACTCTTAAAAGCATTCACTTGTTCACAAAGTTGCATGTGATGTCTTGGATTGATCTCAATAAACTATCATGAAAGTTGATTCTCTAGCATGTTGATCAATGACAATGCATTTTATCACTCGTACGCGATTTATCTTGGCACTATTTGAAGGAAAGTTCAGGAATTTACACAACTTGTGTTTGACATGTGTAGGTCCATTAGTAACAATATATAATAATAGAAAAATGATTCCCATTCCCTTGTTTCGAACCAAGGCTGAAACTCCAATTTGACTCCAAAACATGTTTCCATTTCCCCATTATTGAAAATTTTGGGAATTATGCTTGATGACGTATCACGAGGAGGGTCCCAGTGCAACCAAGCTCTGTTGTTCATTTGGCTTGTGACTTACTTGCTACTCCTCACTAGACTTCCATCTTACAAAATAAAGAGGTCGTTTACATAAGAAAGGATGGATAGGACAAAAGAAAAAGCCATTCCTATCTAAAAAGAAGAGGCCTTCTTGTAGACTTTTGTTCACTTGGGGTGCTTATAAGCTTTTCTACACATTACAAAAAGAAAAAAAAGAAACTAGTGATGCTCGAGATTCTTTTTATGCAGATATGAATCATCCTTTACACGATGAGAGATTCAAAAGAGGGCATGAGATCATGAACTTTCAATCAAAACCTAGCAAGAGATTTTTAAAGATAAATAGAAATGGTACAATATCCATCAAAGTACATTCAAGGTTGGTACATCTTTATGCCTCTAGGATGCAAGTTCAAGGACAGCTTGTTAGAAGACAACCTGTAAAGATGAAAACTTTTAATAATGTAGTGGAGAGTATTAAAATCACATTAGCACAAGTTGCACAATCTGTGTCACAAGAAATAAGAGAATGCTTTCTAAGAGATGAACTATTGTCGGCAATGTCAATAGTTTATCCACAATTTTGAAACCATTAGCAAGACATGCATGCTCTTCAAGCAGATTTCAAGAAAAGAGTTCAATGTTTTAAAGATCACTTTGGGAAAATGTTACAATTGCAAGGGTTTGATGCAACCTTCTCGGTAATAGATGGAGATGCACTTTTGGAACAATCACAATGCTTTGGAGAGACCATGCGGCATCAATTTACAGAACTTGTAGAGCCTACAAAATCAGGTGCAATCACGTGATTATGGGGAAGAGGTTGAGCATGAGTCAAGTTCTCCAAGATCATATGCCTGCATATTTTTGACTTGTTGACTTGGCTCAAATAATGATTTTAGGATCCGTGGAGGATGAAAGAATGTTTAGTGCTATGGTGTTTTTAAAAAACAAGGTTGTACAAACTTGGATACTTTCATGAGATTGTATGTTTTCCATTAGTACTCAGTAGAGAACTTTCCCTATGACAGAGCTTTGGCATTTTGAATATCAGCCAATACCCGATGCAATCAATTGGATATCAAGATGGGGTCGACATCAATACCATCATCATCGTAAACAAAACTACATGAAAATGATGAAGTTCTTAGTACTAATGGATGGCAAGCCTGAGATAATCAAGTTGTTCTTTGTGTAATCAACTTGAATGGTGAAGCTTTTGTATAGACAATTTAAGTGAATGTTGCATTGTGACTCATCAGTACATTATTTATAGGTATTTAGTCACAAGAAAGTTGAGCTTTAATCAATGTGTATTGACTTGATTTACCTTGCTTTAGTGGTACTGTTTTCTTTGCAATAATATGGTCTTTGGTTGAATTAACTTTCATTCAATGTTTTTTCTACGTTGTTATTAAGAAAACTTTACCATCTTAGTTTAAAAATAACACTTTAAACCTTTTATTACTTTATTATTTTCATAAAAAATATTTGTGAACTGATTATAGGATATCTTTGGTTTAGAGAACAAATTGCCACACTTTCAAAAGTTTAAAATACAAGTTTCACCACATATTTTATAACATGAAAGTATACATTGACTCTTAAAATCATCTATGCTCATGGAGTATCTCTCTCGTACAACAAAACATCTTTCCCATTTGGCTTCAAACTTACAATCCTTCATATGGTCAAACTTATTATCATACATAAGCACAAGAGATTGTTTCATAATCTCCTTATTTGAGAGCTTGTCATTGAGCTTTTTTTTTATTTTCCTTGCTTGGATAGCACAATGTTGTATTGCCTTTTTCTTGCCTAATTGCAATATTTCAAGGTTTCGAATGCATCGTCTGATCTTCTCCTTAGATCCAATGTTCTTTTTCTCAAGCACCCACAAGCTAGCTAGCTTTATCTGATTGGGTAAGAGTGCCTCTATGGTTTCAAAAGTAAAATTTTCCACTTCTTTTGTGGCAATAGTTTTTGCCTATCTAGTCATGTAGTCCATGCCCACTATGATCTATTTCTTTCAAGCATTAGTACATGGAAGAGGACCAATTGCATCAAATCTCCACTTTTCAAATAGCCTGTATGATTTGATAGGGATTTAAGGTTCATGAATGAGCTTCCTTGGCCCTAATCTTTGGCACACATCACAAGCCTTGCAGCAGAATTTGACATCTCGATGTATCCTTCATTTTAACCTTTTAAGAATACGCAACTAAGGCAATCAACCACCGTGCTTGGAGTGCTTTTCTACTAGTAATATCATAGAAAAAATGGCCATTACATACTCCATCCTGTCACTCATTTCATTGCAAGATGGAACCTTGCAAAGGACTTAATCTTTTTCTTGAAAATAAATCTCATTATTGATGAGTCAAGATCTAACTACCTTTTGAGTTAGCCATCTTCGTTGCTCCTTCCTTAAGTTATTTGGATACTATTCTATCTCTTAAAGACAAACAATGTTCTATAGATGTTCACTATCTTGAAACTTAGCATCTTGTAGCTCTCTAAATCCCACCAATTGATCTTCCATTTTTCACTAGCCAAGGTACCTTCAATCATATTCTTGTATCTTGGAACAAAGTGTACTTGTATATCATCAAATTTCTTCATAAGTCTTCTCACCTTCTTTAATTTAGTGGAAAAATATCCACTCTTACATATCCAAGTTCCTTGAATCTATTTGATCAATAGCATGGAATTATCCGAGCTATGAATCTCATTATGTAGATAATGTTCAAGTCCATTAGAAAGACTTGCATACTCTGCCTCATTGTTTGATCTCACCCCTTGGAGGGAAACTCCTTTTCCTATTACTTTCTCTTTCATAGTGTTAAAATCCACTTTACTTACTATTGCTTTTCCTTCCTTCCTCTCTTATATGCTCTATCAAAGTAGAGTACAAAGGCTTTATCTACTACCTGGGGTGTCTCCATCTCTTGTTGTAGCATGAGCTTTTTGTTGGTTTTTATCTTCTTCTCATGGTATCTTTGAGTTAGCACATTGGCAAGGCATACTTGGGTTGAACCTTCCACCATTATTGTAAAGTCAAATTCTTGCAACTGGATCACTTACTTAGAAATCATAGATGAAACATCCATGTGTTATAGAACATAGGGAAATGTTTTCTCTACATTGATAACGATGAGGTACCTTGATAAAAGATAGGAACAAAACTTCTTTACACCAAACATAAGAGCTAAAATCATCTGCTTAGCATGAGTGTAGTTCTTCTTTGTTAGTTTCATCACTCTACTAGAAAAATAGATAGGCCTCATGAGTGAGGTCCTTGGATGCACCCTCCTAAGTGGCGGGAGGTTGAGACCTCAAACATAAAATGTTAGATCTGGCAAAAAGATCGTTGGAAAATTATATCTTAGCCTTTTATACTTAACCCTAGTAGGCTAAATATTGGCTAAGGTATTTTTGCTTTATTACAAGTCATCCTCTTAGCGCATAGAAGAGCTTTGTCCTCAAAGGCCAAATTGGGACAAGATACAATGATGAATACAAGGATAGCTTAAAATAGATGAATTCATGTTGAAATAAAGATCCATACTAAAGAAGACCAAATAAGTTGATGAAGGACCATGTAAGTAGAACAAACTACTTTAGGCTATCCAAAACAGGTTGCAATACAAAATTGGCCATATCTTGAAGTAGAAGTGTCTGATTTCCATGTGTGACCTAGCTATAGAAATGTAGAGGACAACATGTAGTATCTAGTCATGCCATCAAATTTGAATTTTGATGAAGATAAAGCAATTAATTTTGTCACAAAAATTTATTATAGCAAGTTGATTATTCCTCATTGAGTGAATTATCCTCTTGAAGAAGCCATGGAAATTGTTCCAACTACAAAACATGCTACCAAGAAGACCGTTCCATAGGCAAACCATTCCAGTTTATGAAATACTCCACAATAATTCGGTTCCTTAGAACCTTCTTCCTCTTGTCAACAATCTTTTTGGGTTCATAAATGATCAACCATCTTCATCAAGGAGAGGTAGTTCGTCTAGAACTTAGATTTCAAGGCTAACATACTTCTTGAGCTGATATATATGAAAGATAAATCAAGTTGATAGGTAAGATCCCCAACTTTGATGATTATTTCATATGGACCATAAAACCTATGAGAAAGTTCATTATGTCCTTCCTTAAGAGAAGCATGATGGGAATTTGGAGCCTTCGAGAAAACCCATTCACACTTGTCAAAATCCACATGTCTTCTTTTCTCATCCGCATAGGTTTTCATTGCCTTTTGAGCTTTTCTAATATTGTCCTTGCATTGCTTCATAAGAGCCTCCATCTTCTCGATCTCTTCACGAGCATGAGGGTTCACATCATCATGAAACAATGCAAAAGGCACTTGAACTTTGTAGCCATATAATGCTTCAAAAGGAGATATCTCAATACTCATATGATGAGTACTATTATAACAAAACTATGTAAGCCGGCGAAGCCAGTGATCCTGTGCATTTTGTGCATCATGGAAAAAGTGACACAAGTAAACCTCTAGCCATTTTTTGATGTGTTCAGTTTGCGCGTTGTTTGTGGATGATAAGCCATATTAGGAGTCAAAATAGTTCCCATAGAAGAGAACAAAATCCTCCAAAAGCTACCTAGAAATTTAGTGTCACAATCGGACACAATCTTCATTGGCATTCCATGAAGCTTAGAGACACATTCCATAAATTGTTCAACCACTTTCTTTGTTGTAATTCGAGCTTTGGTTGAGATGAAATTGGTTAATTTAGTCAATGGTGTGAGATGGATCGAGAATTCTTGTTTTGCAATTCGATTGTTGGAAGGCACCCGGCCTCTGTCTACTCAAGATCACAAGCACAAAAGAAAGAAAACACTCAAAGAACTCAAAATGATTTGATTTATTGATTCACAAAAGTTTTTTACACAAATTTGAATTCATCCACCTATTCAATGCTCGGAACAAATTCTTAACACATCTCAGAGATGTGCTCGCACTCCATGATGCTCGCTCCAACTCTTTGACTTCAAAGCACATAACATAGTAGCCCACTATAGTCACACTCTTATAGTGCTTAAACTTGAAGCAATGAATCAACACATGATAGACAATCAGAACCAGCATAGTTGTCAATACAATCAGAATGAGTGTGTATTGGATGTAAAACTCTATTCCAAATCCAATATACTGAAGGCCCTCAACAATACCAAGACTTCAGAGTGCATTCATGTTTAAGACAAGATGAATAGCAAGCAATTGCAGATTGCTATAGAACCACTCTCGTTTTGATTATCAGTTCAATATGTGAGCACAAGTCTAGATTTACTCTTTCTTTAGTCATATCAAAGATGACAAGCGGCTATTTTCATGTCTTCATCATCTATCTCAAAAACCAATTCATCACAAGCAAAAGGGAATCACGATCAGATTTTATTTTTTCTTTACTGGCGGTCAGTGTGGTTGCAAATAGTATAGCACCTTCCCTGAATTAACTGCCCGCATGATTCTTCAAGCTCCAATAATCACAACGACCAATGGTACATCATCAGCAGAATCTTCAGCCTCAATTTTGCATGTACCACACACCTTAGAGCAAGGTCAACAGTTTTTAGTAGAGTTTGCCCTGCTCCAATTGTGCTTTCTCTCCATGAGATGCTCTCTGTGATGCCAGAGAAGTCCAAGTTGCAAGACAAAAGCTCCACCTGGGCATTCCATTATTTACTACATCAAATAGAAAAGATCGTTCAATCTTACAACCATGGCACTTCCTCGTCAGTGTGCGAGTTTTAAGCTGGCTATCACAAACATTCACACGAGGGTTTTGGCTTTGCATATGCTCGTTTTGCCTGAAACAGTACCGTGGAGGCTCTCTAATACTGCGAGCAGTGCGAGATCGTACTCTCACAACATCAGAGTGGATAGAACATGCGACACAATACTGCGTCTTGACATATAGTTTGGGCAGAGTGTACCCATCGTAAACACAAGCTTCCTAAACATCCTGAACAGTAGCTTGCTCTACAATATTCCTGACAAGGAACCGCTTCACAGCCTTTTCCTTGAGACAACAACGACCGCCGTTGGAACACCTGATTCGGTTGATATGACCTCTACCATGCTTGTTGTAGGCTCTATTTCTGCCCTTGCAACAATTGGCTTGCTCCCCCTTCCAGTGCCAATCTTCCGTTAAGATAGTTGCCCTTGTCTCGTGAATACCCTCTCCAAAAAGCAGAGTCTCCCATGAATAGCACTGGCTCCCAGAATATCCAAAAATGTCAAGACGTCACAAAAAGAGCCAAGCCTTTCCGATATTCGACTCCAGCATCTGATGGACAACAACTAGCAAGCCAATGCCATCCGCAGAAGACCATTCATCATACAACTGCATCCAACAATCCACTGTGTTCCATTGCTCAACATGGGGAGGCATGAAGGTCAAGCAACTTCGAAGCACGTACACGGCCAGAGTACAAATTATATTCTGGGTTAAGAGTAAGCAATACATGAACATCCCTAATAGCTCCTACATAATCCTGCCCAACAAGACAAAATAAGACTTGCAATTCAAGACAATCCGTGGTAGCTTTGAAAACAAGAATTCAATTTATCTCCATGATTGCTGCAAGAATGTTCAGCTCATCCATGTGTTTTGCCACTCTATACTTGTAGGGATATATCAGAGTTGGATCCCTCAGTTTCAAGTTCAGGTTGGTAATGTTTTCCTCCTCAAGGCAATAAACAGATTTTTCGGCAAGCAACCACCAACCCGGAGATTTCTCATGGCAGACTAATGAATTAATTGTCTGTAGGGCTGCATGCTTGTGCCCAAGCTCATACTTAGCACGAGCTAGACCAACCAAAGAGTACTCTTGCAACTTGAGTAAACTTGCAACTTGAGGGTCTTGAAGGATGCCAATAAGTTCTTGTTTGAAAAAGCCAGTATCTCAAGGAACTCTTTGGGTTCAAGAGAAGATAATCTACCTATTTTGTTAAACTCATGTATGACACGCATTGTCTCCATTGAAATATCATTCTAAGAGAAATCAATATGTTGTGTTCTGGATTATGTAAATGAGCCATTAAGCATGGTATTAAACGGAACTAAAAGGGCAACCATTTTCTACCAACCACAGATGATTGTCATTAGAACACTCTAAAGTGGCTTCACAGTGGTGGACACGTAGTGTCATGACAACAGGTCCACCACCACATAAACACTATTCCATCCATGTTTTATTGTAGGCAATCCTGTTATGAAATCCATGCTAATATCAGTCCACTTCCCATGAGGAATAGGTAGTGGCTGAAGCAATCCACCAGGTAGAAGTGTGGAATCATTATTTTGTTGACATGGAAGACATCTCATGACATAGTCTTTAACATCTCACCAAATGCCCTTCCAATAAAAGCTCTAATGGATATTATCAAATGTTTTGAACAAACCATGTTGTCCCCCTAAAGGTGAAGAGTGCATCTCTTGCAAAATGCGATCTTTGAAAAACAATTGAGGAGTTAAGAAGTTTCATCCTCTGTGATACCATAAAAGACCATTATACCACTTATAATTTGGATACTCTTCTCCTTTGCCTTGTTGCAATTCCTTTATCATTTTAGATGCTTGCTCATCAAGCAAATACTCTTCTTGAAGGTTGTGGATCTAATCCTTATGCATGGTTGAAATGGAACATGCCCACATTTGTGAAAAGGCATCTGCTACCATTTTATCTTTTTCAACCATATTATAGGATATTTCAAAGTCATATCCTTGAAGAGTAGCTAACCATCTTCATTGCTTAGGAGCCAAATTTGGTTGTGAAAGAAAGAATTTCATCACATGATGATTGCTTTTGATCTCTAAATAGGTGCCATACATATAGTGATGCCACTTTTTAATAGCATGCAATATTGCCAATATCTCTTACTCATAAACATATAGTTGATGCAGCTCCTTATCATCAAGCATTCGGCTCTCATAAACTATGACTCGATCTTGACACAAAACAGCCCCAACTCCTCTCCACTAGCATCCATATATATGATAAACTTCTTAGAGAAATCCGAGCATTCAAGGATTGGTGGTAATATTAAAAGAGATTTAAGCTCATTGAAACTTTTGTGGGCTATGGAGTCCCAAAAGAAGGTTTCTTTTTAAATCATATTTATCAATGGAGTTTCCTCATGAGCATAATTCTTGATGAACCTCCTATAGAAAGACAATTATCCAAGGAAACCTCTCAAAGATATCACATTCATAGGAGTATGCCATTCTTTGACACATTTCACATTGTTAGGGTCCACTCTAATGACTTGCTCTCCCACAATATGACCTAAGTATTCTACTTCATCTTTCATGAATGAACAGTTTGTCATATTGGCAAAGAGAGTATGTCTCAATGTGTAAATGACCTCTCATACATGCTTCAAATTCTCATTTCTGGATTTTCTATAGATAAGGATATCATCAAAGAGAACAAGAATTGTTTTGAACAAGCAGGACTGCAATATTTTGTTTATGAGAGCTTGAAAAGTAGCACGCACATTGGAAAGCCCAAATGCCATAATCAAGAAGTGATATAACCCCCTTTCAGTCCTAAATGCTATTTTGAACTCATATCCTTTCTTCATTTGAATTTGATGGTAACCTAAACACAAATATCTATTTTGGTAAAGACCTTTGCATCTTTAAGTTTGTCCAAAAGACTGTCAATGTAGGGAATAGGATACCTATTCTTAACCATTGACTTCTTCAAATCCTTATAATCAATGCACATACAAAATGATCCATCCTTCTTGACTAGGAGTATAGGAGAGGCAAGCGATGATTGACTTGGTTGAATTAAGCCCCATTTTAAAAAATCTTTGACTTGCTACTTCACCCCTTCCCTCTCAAACTTGGACAAGTGATAGGGAGGTTTGTTGATGGGCTTTGTGTTGGGCAACAAGTCGATAAGATGGTCAATCTCTCACTTTGGAGGCAAGGATGATGTTGACTGAAAAAAATCCTTGTATTTTTCTAATAGCTCTTCTAATCTTGGATCTCTTTTCTTTGGAGAAGAAGATGATTGATTTCATGGTTCCTGTTCATCTACTTTCGTAATAAAAAGAGTGAAGATGCATGACTTGGCATAGATTTTCGTCCATGAGCTCTATATGCTTATGGTCTATGTCTTTCATTTCAATGTACCGCCCTTGCTAATTAAATTCAATTTACATTTGTTCCAAATCCAAAGTAAAATTTTCAAAAGTTTTCAGTGAATTACAACTAATAACAATGTCAATAGGCCCCATATCCAAAGTGATAAAATCTTCTTGTATTGTGCAAGAGGGCGATAGTTCAATTGGAGTGCATGGATACACTTGTTTACTAGACTCATACGCACCATTGGCAACTTGTATCTATAAGGATGATTCCATGTCAATAGGTAGCAACTTCAACCTAGTCAAAGATTTGGTGTTGGCGAAGCTATGAGTGTTATCCGTATTTGCTAGAATATGTGCAATTTTGCCATTTAAAATGATACCTTTGAGCCTAAATGCACTTTCCCCTTTGCATCCCGTCATCCAAGCATCATATAAAATAGCACACAAGGAAGAATGAGAATCATTGGTGCCACTCGAATTGAATGAAAACCCATCCATAAGATCATAAAATCCTTCATTGTTGACATCCTCTTCCTCATGCATTTCTTCCACCATTGGATAAACATTAACATACAGTAAAGTGCCCTCTTATTTGTTTTCTTCTTTAACTTCCACATCTTGAGTGATTACAATATTGATTTTAGAATTTTTGGCTTTGCACTTCAGCTTATGGTCTTGGGACCACTTCTCCCCACATTTAAAACATAATCCTTTGGCATGCATTTTCCTAAGCTTATTGTGAGGAAGAAAGTTTTTCTTAGAACTATTTCAAGATAGTTTTGAACCATTTTCAACCCTTGGAAAATTTACCCTTTGTCTCAACCACATTTTTGAAATTCTTCCCCTAGTTTTGTGCATAATTTCCACCATATTTTGAGGCATAAATAGTAGGGAAAGTTGGCACTTTGCTATTATAACTATTATAACTCTTATAACCCCTATTTTCTTGCTTGAAAGTGTCTCTTGACTTGCTGAGAACTTGCCCCAATTTGGTAGGCTGATTGGAAAAGATATTGCCCAACCTTCTTTGCTAGAAATTCCCTGCATCTCTCTTGTACTTCAATGAATATATTTCAATCAATTGTGTGGCCTCATGCAAGGTTTTTGATTTTTAAGTTCCCAACTCCAACGACAAGGCATGGTCAAGACCAAAATATGTTTATTCAACTTAGCAAAGTCTAAAATGCCTTGAACATACATAGAGAGATTCAAGTAGGTGTTTGAGTAATCTCTAAATGGACATTCCTCTTTGAGCTCATGCATACCATTTTCTTTGAAGTCTTTCTCTTTCCAAAGGGGAAACAAACATATGAATCATTGCTTTCTTGAACTCCTCCCAAGTTAGAAAGTCTTGTCCAATCTTGTGCATGTATCGCCACCAAGTATGGGCATAATCTTCAATATATAGAGTTGCAAAATAAATATTGGCTTCATCACTTTCAGGATAAAGGATGAAGTACAATTCAAGCTTGTTAATCCATTCCTCCCCTTCTGAGGTGAAGCATTATCTCCCTTGAAATTAGTGATGTTAATCTTTGCCTTATACTCCTTTTCATTGTAAGATGGTTTTTCCATAAGGATGTTGCTTTGATAAATATTTATCCCAAGAGTATAGCCTAAAAGGAGGTTGTCCAAAACCATGAGATGAGGGTTGACCATTTGAAACATGCTCTTTGTTTGAGAGATCATGGGATAATCTTCTTCCATCAATCCTTCCGCCTTCACGAACTTGACTGTAAACTACAAATTTCCCTTTTTGCACATTAAAGGGCTGGTGGTAAAAAGATTTATAGAAGGGGTCACATCCATGATAATCATCATCCCTTCTATTTTTGTCTTGTTCCCCTTCATGTCTAAGACCATCTTTAAGGCTAGTAAACGGAGGCCTTGTGGTATGATTGCCATGAGTTTGTGAAGAGTAGTAGTTATCCCTCACCCTTACGGTTCACCCTTACGGTTCACCCTTACGGTTCACCCTTACGGTTCATCTCTTTCAAAACGATGCATAACAGGCTGAGAACTTTCTTTATTTGAATGGGATAAATTTTCAACATAAGGAACTACACGTGGGTCTTCAATCGGTTGAGGTTTCCCTTTTTGGTTTACTTCCAATTTCTCTTACGATTGAAATGAGTTCTTGAAATAAAGATTTGTTACTTTGTTGTAGATCAATGATACCCTTATTTACTTGTGCCATGCCTTGCAACAAACCCTGATTCATATGTATCAAATCTTCATTCAATGCCTTCAAATTCTTCGAAATACCATCATTCATATGGTGTAGCTCTTTAGATAGTAATGAGTAGTCATTGACTGCATGTACTTCATGTGTATCCTCCATTTCTTGGTGTATGCTATAGGTAAATAAAATGCTTAAGTATTTATCTATTTGCTCAAAATTATTGGCTTTATTTGTGTAATTTTTATCCTCTTGAAAATTTTTGACATCATCATTGATTGCTTATGTAATAGGGTTTTTCTTCTTGTTCTTGGCCATTAAAAACAATGTTGTAGTCATATACTGTTTGTCAATAAATCCCTTATTTCTCCCAAAATATAGATCCAATCCTAATGCTTAATATCTCAATAGAAATATCATGATGTGGGAATATACAAATTTGAAAGGATTTTAGATTTGGTTGAAGGCTTTAGATGGAATAGTGACACACAGTATTACCCTATATGATGTCTAGGTGTTGTCTCACTGTCTCTACTATTAATAAATCTACAATAACTTGAGTTGCACATATTGGATCGACAAATTATTTGAATCAAAATGAATTTTAGGATCCCCTCTTTGTAATTATCTATCAAGTTCTCAATATGGATTAGTATAGAATATTTTGTAATAGGATCTTCAATGCTAAACAGAAGTTTCCTGCACCATGTCCACAGCTTATAAGTGCCCTATTTGAACCTATGGGAGTTCCTTGTGTGAGTATAAACCCTAAAAACCCCTATAGAAACTTGGATATGGTTATGGGACACATATAGGACTCAAGAATGACCTACAACATGCTAGGTACCTATTGTATAAACTTGTGAAAAATATGACCACGTGTAGGTATCTAGAGAACATGAGATGCCATGAACCTCTTACAATATTTGTTCATATGAAACTTCAACCAATTGTAGCTTTATAAATTGGATTGAAACATGATTCTACCATTGTCAAGCTCTATCAATGAGTATGTACCTATACCTAAACTTGAAAATTGAATGGGCTTCGAGACTTGAGGGGCGTTTGCAAAGTTCCACCGAGTTGTGCATCCCTTCATGGTCATAATCAAGGAGGGAAGGCCACCTCACTATTGTCTACCTGACTTGCCTGGAATCTACTTTTTCCTTGCGGGAATCAACATGGAAAGTACATACTATTGACTAATCAAATAGGGATGCTATGCATTGATTGAAAAAGTCTTTGGTGTATTTAATGAAATGCAAGTGAAAATGAGGAAATAACTGAATTGGAAAGGACTAAGGATAGGGCATTACCCTTTTGTAGTGACTCACTTCTTTTACAAATATCCCACTTACCATTTCATCATTATTTCAGTTCTATAGCATCAATGTTCAATCATCCAATCAAATTCCAAGTTAGATAGGCAGTGAATAGCACTTTGCAATCAATTTGGCATCAATTTACCATTTTCATCATTATTTCAGTCCTATGGCATCAATGTTTAATCATCCAATCAAATTCCAAGTTAGGTAGTGAATAGTACTTTGCAATCAATTTGGCATCAATTTATGAATGGGCAAGAAAGGGAAATCATAGAATAATCACAATAAGCCCTAGGTTGAATTCTACATGCTCGTCAATAGTAATTTTAGAGTATATGTTTTACTCAATCTCTCTTTATCAACAATAATACTAGTTCAACAATAGGATGAAAAGAGAGATTCAGCTAAAAGCAATCACCTCTTAATGTTGAAGAGTAGTAGATCAACCACAACCGATCAAATCTCAACACAATCCATTGTCGAATGGACCAGGCTTGAAGAACATAAGGTCCACTTCAAGAAATAATTTGTCTCATAATGATTGCTTTCGTGTAAGTTCAGATTTGAATCATAAAGAGTACTCCAATGAATCAAGAGAATGGGTTCACAATGATTGTTGGAGGAGGTCCTTTAAGCCTTGAAGAATCCAAATTCTTTATAGAATCAAGAATTACAAGATTTTTCATACTTTTCCATATTCAAGAGGATGAAAATACCATCAATCTTGATGGAATCCTTCAACGTAAGCCAATCCTTGATGAAGTAGCTTCAATTTAACCTTCCTCAAGTTGTAGACAACAAAATTCCCATGGTTTGAAGCTTCAATCAAGCTAAATTTGATGAAAATTGATAACTACCCTATTTTGCCCCAATTTGAAATGAAGATAATGCTTCCAATCTTGCTATCAAGCTCCAATGTAGGCCAAATATTGATTTTAAATGCTTGCCTTTCACTTCTTGAAGCTAAAAGGCACCAAAATAGGCTCAAATCTTTAAGAAAGCTTTGAAATTTTCATGCTCTCTAGGTTCTGTCATAGCTAGGGTTTTGATGAGAGCACAAAGGTTCAAGAAGAGTGAAAGATCAAGTAAAAGATAGTAAGTACTCTATATTAGTGCTTCAATTGATCAAGAAACTAAAGGAATGGCTTCTCATGTCTATGTTTTTTTAAATTTCAAAGGAGAAGAGGCTATTGAAAAACAACACAAACTATCAAAGAACATCATTTTTTATCACATGAAAAAAATGAGGTGAAGATGAAGCATATAGGTACTCTATAGCTTGCTCAAGACCCATACGATAATCTTCAATAGGTCACCTGAAGAGTAGAAGCCATGGGAAAGAGGTAAGAGAAGATATCTCCATGAAAGCTCTCATAAGGAAGCTTGGAAAGAGCAAAGAGAAGCTTGCAACAAGAAGTAATCCTATTTTAACTCTTCCAAACATTTTTAGACTCAAATGAAGTCCTAGAACCTTTAAAATAGTCCCCCATATTGACCAGGACCACTAAAATGACCTAGAACATACCATTATTTCCTCAGATATTCTTCAAGTTCCTCCCAACTTGTTGTAGAGAGCCTTAACTAGTCAGGATTTTAACAATGTCAAGTTTTGTGACTAATTCTTGTCCTCTAGTTACCCTGTGCCTAGTCTTGTAACCAGATCCACCATGAAAATGACCTTCCCCTTGGATCAAAGATTTTCTCTAATACCAATGTTAACAAGCTAATTCCCACAGTAAACTATAAAATTGGAAATACAAGAAAATAGACTAAATTTCCAAGAAACCATAGCCAAGGTGGCTAGGCTGAAATCATGTCACCATTAATGGTTGAGAATGTGTTAATGAGAGGCCATAGCATGGGTATACACCTTAATGCCATGGTGACAAAGAGTGCACCCTCCTAGGTGGTGGGAGGATAAGACCTCAAGCATGAAATGTTAGAATTGGAAAAAAGATCCTTGGCAAATTTCATCTTAGCCTTTTATACTTAACCCTAGTAGGCTAAATATTGGCTAAGGTATTTTTACTTTATTGCAATAGACATGAGAATAGGGCTTCAAACACTTGCAACAATATTCCTACATACCCTATAGCATATACTTCGAAACAAGATAATAACTTCAAGTATAAGGTTGATCCAAAACTGGATTTCCAGAAAGATGAAAGTGGAGCTAAAAAGTCACCTAATACCATTAGCAATAAGCCCTTCTCCAATAACAAGCTAAAAGAACTATGTTTCAAATGTGGAGAAAAATGGTCACCTAATTATAAACAAAAGTGCAAAGCCAACAATGCAAATTTTAATATGGTGATTGTAGAAAACTTAGATGAGGATGAAGCCCATGAGGAAGGCCAAATGCAAGATGAGAAAAATCTTCCTTATGATGAGATGCATGACCATGATAATCAGTTTATATAGGAGGATTTAGAGTTGGTCATTAAGTTTTCATCTCGGGTAAGTTACTGATGAATATATGTGTGCATCATGTGGGTTCAAAATAAGGTATTTTTAAAATACCATTTTCATATATTTTTCACATATAGAAGGGTGTAATATAAAGGGGTTATTTATAGATTGAATAGAAAAGTGTTGTGTTTTATTCAAGAAAATCTCATAGATAAGGATATTTATAAATAGGCATTGAACGCACGTGATGTAGTGGATATACATATAGTAACTTCCTCGAGGTTTCCAATCGATCTAGGTGGTCCATTAGATCTAGGTGGATTACCGATGGATAATTCTTCAGCTCTCTTGCATGCTCATCCATGCTATGTTCTATATCCTAAGATTCTTGGATGGGTTGTAAAGGAGAAAACACATTTCGGCTCAAAGACACGATCAATTATAATGTTGCTCATATTCTTATTAATACCAACAATACCTATCTCTTTATCAATGCCAAATCATTATTTGAGTTGAAGTTATTACCTGAAGATATGGACACCCTACAAAAGGTAGAACTGGCAAATGGAGCTCAAGAGTTGAGCAAGGAGATACATCTATAAATACACATTCAACTAGCATGGCCTTGCATCATTATGACAAGCTTGATTGTCCTCAATATGGGTTGTATAGATATCATATTGCCTATGATTAGCTTAAAATTGGAAAGTTTTCCTTGGATCTTAAACATAAGGGGTAGCACATAATAGTCAATGGTATAGAGAAAATAAGTGGAAGTAATCGACAAAAAGAAGCTGAAGAGAGAGATCAATGCAATGCTTGTATTTTTATATTTTTCCTCTCAAAGATGGATGAAAATTAGCAATATTCTACACCTAAAGAGTATGAGCCATGTCTTTGTAAAATTTTGAAAGAGTTTAAGATATATTTCAGCCTCCTATATCATTACCACCTAAGAGAGAAGTGGACCATCCTATTGATTTGACATAATACTAAACCTATCAAGAAAACCCCTTATAGGTTGTCAAAGTACAAAAGAGAAGAAGTGGAGAAATAGATTAAAGACTTGCTCAAAATGGGATTTATTCAGCCTAGTCAATCACCCTTTGCTTCTCCCGTACTACTTGTAAAGAAGAAAGATGGATCCTACAAGATGTGCATTGATTATAAGGACCTCAATAGTACTATGAAGAATATGTACTCAACCCCCCGCGTTGATGATTTGTTGGATGAACTCAAGGATGCAAGGGTGTTTTCTATTATTGAGGTCAAGCTACCTGCAAATCACGATGAAAGAAGTTGACGAGTATAATATAGCTTTTAGAACAAAAAGGGGTCTCTACCACTTCTTGATTATACTATTTGGGCTTTCCAATGTACCTAGGCTCTTATGAACAAGGTTTTATAGCTATTCTTGTATAGATTTGTCTTGGTATTCTTTGATTATATTCTCATATATAGTAGGAATAGAGAGAATCATTTACAACATGTTTGTGTAGTCCTTCTTACATTGAGACAACACAAGTTTTTTGCAAAGGAAAGCAAGTGTACTTTTATGGCCAGAGAGGTAGAATATATGGGTCATATTGTGGGTGAGAAAGGGATCGGGGTGGATCCAAAGCATTAAACATTGTCCCATACTATAAAATTCTACTTCATTGAAAGGATTTCTAGGACTATCCTTTGTCTAGCAGAGATTCATCTGTTGAGATATTTGCAATCACACCTACTTCAGTCCCTTTGTAAGGAGCAATGAGGGCTTAGGACCAGAATCCCATATGCACAGTAGGAGAAAGTACCACCACTCAAATTCTATAAAGCATTGTACTTGCACTCTTTTTCTAATGCAATGATAGTACTCTTTTCTTTCCAGTCAAGTGTCATGCCACTATCAATACACAAGATTGTGTTTCTGAGTCCAAGTCTCAATCTTGGAACCTAATTCACTTGTGTAACAATTTGTCCTAGTCAGGGTCAATGTCTTCATGAGTTTCTTTTTCCTCTTTCAACCTCCATAGCTTCCGCATCATCCATGCTCTAGATCCCACATATTTCACATGGTATTAGAGCCCAAATGAGCATGGCCCAACTCTCCTTTCACTCTATTTCTACTTAGCTCACTTTGAGTACTGGACCCTATCTTCAACTTCATTTGCATTCGTACCTTTAATGAAGCTTCCATGGCAGCCATAGCCAACAACACCCTGTCAGTTTGAAGCTTTTATATATCTCTCCACAGGCCAAATCTCTCTCAATTTTCTTCTAGAGAAGTGTTTTTCTACTTTCAAAGCTCCTCCCTGGCACCTCAATCATTGAGATTGGGCAACTATAGCTTCATGATTGCCTCTTTTCAGAGTCGCTGCCATAACTGTCTATGGACAACACCTACCTACATTTGTTGAAGCAGCCATATCTCATCAACCAGGCCATATCTCTTCAAGATTTCTTCTCAAGAGTTGTTCTTCAGGTCAAGGCACAACTTCTTGGTGAAAAAATCAAGGAGATTGATGCACACCATGCTCCGCATTTGCATTTTTTCAAATCTGGGTGCAGTTTTCACAGCGACCACTTTGAAGGCTTAGATCTCTCAACTCGGGAAAAATGAGTATAAACCCTCTTAAGAGAGCTAGATCCATTAGTGAGGGTCCTCCATCTCAAAGGTTTTGAGCAAATTCGACCTATGGAGCTCGTGGGAGCTCATTTACTAGTCACTGGTCCCTGTTTTGATAGGACAGCCATAGCCAAACTTCATCAAGCTAAAAAATCTCATCATTTTCTCTCTTCTACCACTAGAACAACCCACTGCCACTCAGACTTGAAGGTCCTAGCATCAAATCAACAAGGGGAAGATCTGGATCTGAAAGAACTTGAAGGATTTTTGCAGGTTTGAAAGACTCAGGGAAGAAACATAGACTCAGGTTTGAAGGATCATTTTTAGTGATCTAACCACTTGTGTCTCTTGACACATCTCAACCAACTATTCTGCTACTTAAATTTGATAAGTCTGAAGTTGATTTGCATCTCGTCCCTTAATTCGAACACGGGAAAAGATTCTCGAACTACCCATTTCAAAGGAGTCGGGTTTCATACCTAGCAGACCCACATCAAACTGATCCTGATGAAAAAGGGCCTCTAGGTCATTACCAATAGAAAAGAAAAGAAGCCTCGTGATGCGGATCTTGCTATCACTTGGCAAAAGAACGATGATAAGGCTCAGGTCATTATCAAACTGGAGCTAGACGATAGCTATATCGACCATGTGGATAACTCTGAGACTTCACAGGATACATGGAAGAGAATTGACACTTTGTTCAATGCACAATATAAATCATCAATTTATGATCTCCTGATTGTGTTTTTCAAGCTTGAAATGAAGTCCAACACATCACTTGCCACACATCTAAATTACATGGAAAGACTTCTAACCCAACTTGCAAGAATCAACATTAAAATGTAAGAAGATGTTTGCATCGGTATTCTACTTAAGAGTTTGCCTCCTGAATATAATAATGTATCAACAACTCTAATTAATATGCCAAAACCCTGAACTTGTTGATATCCAGCTATCACTGTTGGTGGGGGTAAAGGCGCCTTCGCCTAGCCGCCCATGTATTACTACACCGACAATCACCACCACTGCACACTGCAAATGGTGGGCGCCCGTCCCACCACTTTATTCTTTATTCTTTTAGTGACAGTTTGAATAAAGGAAGGCCCGATCACACATTGTGACTGTTGGAGTTCCCATTTCTTGTCTCTGTCTTTCTTACCTTTGCTCTCCCACCATAGCTCTCGAGTGCAAGCTTCGATCCTTCTCACCTTTCAACTTGTATCATGCTTTGACCCACAGTCTCATGTCAGCTGGACAGCTTGATGGTGCAGGTTATCATGTATCTTTTGGAGACTCTGCATGGAAGATCACTCAGGGCAGACTTGTGATTGCGAGAGGTGCCAAGGCTGGGAGCCTTTATCCCTTGATTGTATCTACTTCTTCCCTTGATCATGTTTTGTCAGTGGGTTCTATCCCACATGTATCTCTTTGGCATGCCCGTTTGGGCCATATGTCTTTGAAGGGAATGAAAATGCTTTCTGGTTTGCAGTAGTTACCACCCCTTGATTATGCATGTTTTGATTCATGTGAGCATTTTCTTTATGGCAGGCAAACTAGGTCTATGCATAAGAAGTCTGGTAGGCCATGCATGAGTGAGCCCTTGGCATTGGTACATTCGGATGTCTGTGGGCCCATGCCTTGTCAGTCTATGGGGGGTGCCAAGTATTTTGTTACTTTCATAGATGATTTTTCACAAAAAGTTTGGGCTTATCCCATTAAGCTGAAATCGAATGTCTTGGCTGTGTTTCAGAGATGGCTTGCATTGGTTGAGAACCAGTCTGGGTATACGCTAAAATGCTTAAGGACAGATAATGGGGGTGAGTATGTCTCACATGCTTTTGAGCAGTTATGTGATGAGAGGGGTATACATCTGTTCATCACCCCCTACACCCCCCCTAGAATGGTTTAGCTAAGCGGATGAATAGAACCATCCAAGAGGATGTGTGCAGTATGCTTAGCCATGCAGGCCTACCACAGAATTTTTGGGCTGAGGCAGTTAGTACAGCTATGCATGTCATAAACAGATCACCTTATAGTGGTTTGGATTTCCAAGTTGCCGAGGAGGTATGGACTGGAAAACCTCCCTCTTATGCGCATCTCCGTGTCTTTGGATGTGAGGCATTTTTCCATGTGCCCAGGGACAAGAGAAGTAAGCTTGATCCTGAGAGTGTTAAATGCATTTTCCTTGGTTATGGGGATGCAGGCGAGATGGGTTACCATCTCTAGGATCCGCAAGCGTGGAAAGTCATTCGCAGTCATGATGTAGTCTTCCATGAAGACAAGATGCATAGGCAGTCAAAGAGAGTTGTTGAGATCCAGAGGGTCATATTTCAAGAGGAGTCGAGAGCTCCTACACAGCCAGTTGGATAGCCTACAGCTGCAGCAAATGCTCATGGTCAGGGTGTTGGACAGGTAGCTGGGTAGGTCGCAGAGCCTGCCGTGAGATGGTCTACTAGAGAGAGACGTCCACCTGATAGATTTTAGCCCTTGATGCATTATGTCTTGGTTACAGATGCAAGAGAGCCTTTCATCTATGATGAGGCTATGCGTAGGGGTGACAGTCACTCCTGGGAGAGAGCTATGTAGTCTGAGATAGACTCCTTGCATAAGAATGAAACTTGGGATTTAGTTTCCTTGCCTAAGGGCAAGAAGGCTTTGCAATGCAAGTGGGTGTACAAGCTAAAAAGTACCCCTGGACACCCCAAGCCAACATACAAGGCTAGATTGGTAGCAAAGGGTTTTAAGCAGGAGCATGGTATGGACTTTGATGAGGTCTTTTCTCCTGTGGTTAAGATGATCACCCTGCACTTAGTCTTGGCTTTGGTTGCTCGGTTTGACTTGGATTTATGCTAGATGGATGTCAAGATGGCTTTTTGACATGGGGACTCCTTGCATAAGAATGAGACTTGGGATTTAGTTTCCTTGCCTAAGGGCAAGAAGGCTTTGCCATGCAAGTGGGTGTACAAGCTAAAAAGTACCCCTGGACACCCCAAGCCAACATACAAGGCTAGATTGGTAGCAAAGGGTTTTAAGCAGCAGCATGGTGTGGACTTTGATGAGGTCTATTCTCCTGTGGTTAAGATGATCACCCTGCACTTAGTCTTGGATTTGGTTGCTCGGTTTGACTTGGATTTATGCTAGATGGATGTCAAGATGGCTTTTTGACATGGGGACTTGTATGATGAGATTTAAATGGAGCAACCTAAGGGCTTTGTAGAACCTGGCAAGGAGCACCTAGTGTACAAATTGAAGAAAAGTCTTTATGGCTTGAAGCAGGCACCTAGGGAGTGGTATCATAAGTTTGATGCCTCTATGCAGTCACAGGGCTATAACACGAGTGGTATGGATCCGTGTCTTTACACAAAGAAAGCCTGTGATGGTTCTTTATTGATTTTGGTACTCTATGTGGATGATATGCTGATAGCTAGATGCTGTTAAGGCTCAACTCAAGAAGAGCTTTGAGATGAAAGATCTGGGACTCCTCTACTTATCACAGAGTGAGTACATTCATAAAGTCCTTGAGCGCTTCCACATGCAGGACGTAAAGCCTATTGGCTGTCCATTGCCTTTTTATGTGAAGGTATCACAGGCTGATTGTCTGCAGACAGATGAGCCGAGGGCCGAGATGGCCAAGATTCCCTATGCATCCACAGTGGGTAGTCTTATTTATGCCATGATCGCCACTCATCCAGATATTGCCTTTGCAGTTGGTGTTGTGGCATGCTATATGGATACACCTGGCAAGAAGCATTGGGATGCCGTGAAGGGTATCATGAGGTACCTAAAGGGCACTGCAAATATGTGCATATGCTATGGCAGCCAGGATATAGGAGTCGTGGTGTACACAGACTCTGATTATGCAGGACATGTAGATAGTAGGAAGTCCACTTCCGGCTATGTATTCACCTATGGTGGAGGTGATGTTTCTTGGATGTCCAGGGTGTAGAAATGCACATCCCTTTCTACTACAGAGACCGAGTATGTCGCAGCCACTGAGGCTTGCAACAAGGAGGCCATTTGGCTGGGTCGTTTGGTTACTAACCTTGGTATTGATGCTATCCCTACACTGGATTCAGATTCCATGAGTGCTATTCAATTAGCCAAGAATCCGGTCTTCCATGTGAAGATGAAACACATTGAGTTGAGGTATCACTTCACACATGGGGTCATTGAGGACAAGTCTGTTGATCTTGTCAAGATCTTGACTGACCATAATTGTGCAGATGTACTCACGAAAAGCCTCTCTATAGAGTGCTTTGCCTTCCTCAGGAGGTTGATGGGTGTGGGATGAGATGACGTGTTTTCTCATCCTGTTGTGCATGTGTACATGTTGTATTGTCTTTTTCTTTTTCTTTTCACTCCTTATTAGGGCAGATTTGCCTTTAATTGGGAGGTTGTTGGGGGTAAAGGCGCCTCCGCCTAGCCACTGTGTATTACTACACTAACAGTCACCGCCACTACACACTGCAGGTGGTGGGCGCCCGTCACCGTCACTTTATTCTTTATTCTTTTAGTGACAGTTTGAATAAAGGAAGGCCCGGTCACACATTGTGATTGTTGGAGTTTCCATTTCTTGTCTCTCTCTTTCTTGCTCTTGCTCTCCTGCCATAGCTCTCGAGTGCAAGCTTCGATCCTTCTCACCTTTCAACTGTTAGAGGAGGAAAAGAAGCTAAAAACTAAGGAAGCACCAAGTACCTCTAGAGATGAGCACGCATTATATGTTAGCAAATAGGTACAAAGGCAAGAAGGATTAGCTCTTCTTTGATTTTTGCAAAATGACCAAATACACCGAGAATTTCTGCCACGCCAGAAAGAGGTCCCAAAAGGCTTATCTAGTTGCAATCAAAGAAGAAGAAGAAAACAGAGAAAAGGAAGAAGAAGAAGAAGACCATCAAGAGAAGGAAAAACCTCATCAGTCCTTCTATTCATACAGACTTTTTTAGCTGTGTATTTCATAGCCCTAATGCCTCAGACACAAACTTGTAAACTCCTCATTTATCCTTGCACTATAGCCTGTGTACACTTTGTGAGGCCCGTACTATAGCCTCTGGATGTCCATCATGTTTGTGGTATGCACACTTAGCCTTTTCTGCGATAGCGTCTAGTGTTTTGCCATGTTTATGGTGTGTCCACACTTTGCAAGTGTTGCTTTCACTAAAGCCTCCACGCACTTTGTACCTTTGGTTGTGATTGAGCAGGGGTGTTGAGATATTTGCAATCACACCTACTTCAGTCCCATTGTGAGGAGCAGTGAGGGCTCATGACCAAAATCCCATATGCACAGTAGGAGAAAGACATGCCTTCAATTATCATGAGCATAAGATTTCATAGTCTCTTGGGCTTTTCAAATATTTTTCTTACATTGCTTCATTAGGCCCTCCATTTTTTCTAGCTCTTTCTTAGCAAGGGGATTCCCTTAATCATGTAACAATGCTGAAGGTACTTGAATCTTGTTGCTATATAAAGCCTCAAAGGGTGACATGCATATACTCATGTGGTATGTATTGTTGTAGCAAAACTCCACAAGATGAATCCAATGATCCCATACATTTTGTGTGTCATGGAAAAAGTATCGCAAGTAGCCTTTCAATCACTTGTTGGTTCTTTCAATTTGACCATTGGTTTGTGGGTTTCGATGGAAGTAAAAACGTCTCTCTCAAAATTTCCCATGAATGTTTTATCCCTATTAGAAACAATCGTCATAGGTAAACCATGAATTCTGAAAATTCCTTCCATGAATTGATCTCCCACTTGTTTGGCTAAATACTAGACTTTAATGGGGATATAAAATGGGCTGATTTGGTAAGACAATCAACTACAAAAAAATACTATTGTAATAAAACAAAATTTGTACCCTTTGGCTTAGGAAAATTTATCTTAATTAAGGCTAGAGTATAAAAGGCAAGAGTGTGCCATTGTAAGCAACTTTTAGCACATTTGTAAACTTCTCCATTTCTTGGAGCTTGAGGTTCTTGCCCCCCCCTCCCGCCCCCATTTTCCTTTTTGATTGGAGATATGAAAGCTTGTGTCATGGCTGATTTAAAGCCCTCCCATGTATGAAAAACTTGCCCAGTTTTCATTATATATCTCCACCATATATATGTGTATCCCTCTAAGTGTTAAACTGCATAGTGAATCTTTGCCTCAACATGGCAAGGATAGAGGGTAAAATACATTTCCAATTTATTAATCTATTCTTCAAGCTCTATTTTTGAGGGATAGTCCCCTTTAAACTATAATACACTGATTTTGTCTGTGTACTCTCTATCGTAGTGGAAATGATAACCATTATTGTTCGTGGGTAAACTACTTGATCATTGCCTTAGAGAGAGATTATTCAATATTGACTATCCATGGTTATTGTTAAAGGATTGTTGACCATTCTTCTTGTTTCTAAAAGAATAATGATCAAGTGAGTTAATTTCACATGGCTAATGACTATGAGGGGACCAAATAGGTAAAATCATATCCTCAAGATCATCATCATGCTAAACTATGTTCTCTCTTCTTGAATCGTGTTGATCTTGTCTATTCCTTGTATTAGGCATTTGTGAGTTTTGTGGATAAAACTACTTATGGAAAGATTTACACCCATAAATGCCTTCTTCTTTTTTAGCATGTTGAGCTTTTTGAGGCTACCCATGATCCTTTGAATATTCAAAGTTTTGTCTCCTCCTATTCCAAGAGTTAGAAGGAGCTTGAAATGTTTCCTTAACTCTTGACGAATGTTCGTAGGTTTATTTAAATTGATGGGATACTCTTGACTTTACATTGTCATGTGGAATCAATGTCTCATTATCATTTAAAGGTAGATTTTTTGCCACTTATTACCCAAGTTGTTGAGAATAGAGATTATCTGATCAAATTTAGTGTCCAATAATTGACTATACTGCCAAAACTTATCAAAGTGATTGACCATTTATATAAACTTATCATCAATTGTTTGGTTCAATTGAATGATACCCTCATTCTTGCATCCAATTCCATGATAATTTTTTTGGATTTTTTTTGAATCATGTGATCCATTCACTTGAGACATATATATCTCATCAAAAGGGTCTTTTGGCCATTGTGATTCTTCATGTGCATTGCCATTATTCCCATCCTGTTTTCCATAATACTTGGCTCTAATAGATAAGTTTATCTCTACTTGATACTAATCTAACTCTTCATTTATGATTCTCAACATTTGCTCTTTCTTCTTATTCCTAGCCATTAGAATGGGTGCAGTGAAAGAAGACTTTCTGTCAATAAATGGGCTATAACAAAAGTTAAACCCCTTCAATAAATTTTTAATGGGCTAAAAATGAATCTTAGTGTGTGTAGGTAAGGTATATTTTCCAAAATTAAAAGTTACAATAGGGTAAGGAATAGTCCTAGAACAAAACAATGTACCCTGCCTAGCTATCCAAGAGTTGTTTTTAGTGTGCCACCTATTAGAAAATTTGGCATAAATTTTGCTTCACAACTTTGATTGCGAAACTTCTTGACTATAACTTAAGCTTCCTTTGTCCTCAACAAGTTGGGTATAAGAGTTCTAAGTCAAAATTGAAATATTTAATTCTAAATTTCACTTTTCTATGACTGTCTAGATTTGACCATGTAATTACCTTATTTGTCACAGTTGACCATTGGTATACATAATTAACCTATGCCCACTAAAGGACAACATGTATACCCCTCAAATACCATATATCCACTTGTAAAAGATCAATAAACATGTAATAACATGAAATTTCTTTGTGTCCACTACCTTGTTTTAGTTCCCTTTTTCCCAACGATCTTCAATCTTTTTCCACTCCATCCTGAGTGGTCTTGCATAGTCATCCATGTGTGATGAGGTATAAAATGGTGGATGAGTCCCTAAATGGGCTCTAAAACTCTAGAATGTGTGGAAAGTTTCTTTCTAGCTAGGTTATACACCCCTACAAAATCCTAAATAGCAAGGGAGTTCACCTCTCTTTTGTTTGGCTGTCTCATCAAACTTTGACATTTTTCCTCGCTCTATATGTATACACGATGGCAAAGCTAGTGCTCTGGAAGACAAGGATACTTTGCATGGTTTAAATAAAGCTTTAGAATTTCAATGAGATGTAGGAATTGAAAGTTAAATGAAATGAAGAGGTTTGGGAAAGGTTTATCTTTAAAAATCAGTGACTCACTGATCTACTAAACTCACCTTTAACAAATTTCAATGTGAAGGCTTGTAGGCAATGCAATCCAAGGTATAAAATTCCACCTAAGCAAGTCTCTTATAAGCCACAAGTCACCTTATTACGTAGCTATTCTCCATGCAAGTAGTAGGGTATATATGCATCCTCCTCATCATGCGTATCACTAGTAGAGGGTGTCTCAATATATAGGATCATAATTAGAATTCCAAATTTAGAGATTAGGTAATCACATGAGCAAGAATTCACTGAAATTTTTTAGCTTGAAATGTACCAACATGCATGCTTCAATCATGAAAGATGTCAATGATGAAAATCAAGCTAAAAGGACTAGATTATCTATCAATTCATGATAGAGATTCAATCAAGAATGAATAGACATTCAATTTTCAACATAAGTGGATTGAATTTATTAATCAAGCAAAGAGGACATACCCAATTCAACCCTTACTTTAGCAATTGGCTAAGCCTTAGCAATTAAAATAAGAGAGATTAAAAATAAGTAGATGATACCTTGTTTGATGCTTGAGATTAATGTATCTTGCTTAAATAGATCAAATGCCTTCAACATAGTTGGTGGGAGCTTTGTATAAGTCTTCCATTAATTAAGAGTCCACTTGAAGTCTTCAAAAGAGCTTCAAGAATGCCAAACTTGAACAATGGTTACTTGCATTGATCAAAGAACGATCAAATATCTATAAATCTAACTCAATGTCTTCAAGTAAAGCAAAATATCAATCAAAAGCTTCAAGAAATGCATTAATTCTTGATGAAGATCGATCCAACACTTCAAGAGATGCCTCATTGATCCTTGATTAGAAACAAGAATCCAAGTGATTGATAGCTGCCCAAGTATTCAAGAAGAAAGAAATTCTATGAATCAAAGTCTATTGCTCCAATGTTGGATCAATCTTGATGGAATGGCTTTGTACTTGATACACGAAGAAGTAAAACACTTTATAATTCCCATGACTAAACCACAAATTGATCAAAATTTTGAAGAATTTTACGGATTCTCTATTTTTTTCCAAATTAATATTAAGAATCTACCAAATCTTGTCCAAATGCTTCAATCTTACTTCCTAATCACTTAATGAAGGTAAAGAATGATATTCAAGAGATATTTGAGTAAGAGCTTCATGAAATTTACAAGAATTAACCAAGATTTAGCTTGCTATCCATAAACCGATCTATGGCTACAGTTTGAAAGAAGCTTTAACAGGAGAAAATGATTCAATGTCTGAAGAATAGGATAGGAGAATGCTTCTAGGAGCTTAAAGAAGTAAAAACCCCACAAAATCTTGAAGAAATTCATTGTTGTCATGAATACTCAGTCTCTAGACATCTCTTCTTGCTGCCACGGTAAAGCACTCCAAGTAAGTGTGCAAGTCTCTGTAGGTATGACTGGCTTTTTTCCATTCATCAACTCAACTGCTAGCATATATCCTTCAGTCACACTGTGAGTAGTGCGATTGGCCCATAAGGCATAAGGCAACAGCCTAGGCCAGTCCCGAACCCGTCCATTGCATGCTTTGGCCAAGGCTTTCACAATCGGTGGATGGCCTCTTTCGCTCTTCTCGTTGCCTTCTGGATTATATGCCAAAGTCAAAGCAAGTTTAATGCCAATGCAAGAGAAAAACTCTCTAGCCTCATCAGCATCCAACTCACCTCTATCTGCAGTAACTTTCCCAATACATCCATACCTACAAATAACATCTTCCAATAGAAACTTACAAACCACTGAAGTAGATTTCGTTTGTAATGCCTTCCTTCCACTTGATTTGTGAGACCTTCTCATGCCAAAACAATATAGTGCATGTGCCCCATAAGCCAATAGGTATAGTAATCAAATCAAGAACCCACTTGTAATGAATACATAGCGGGTAGGTAGGATGAAGCTCATCTCTATGCCTCAGTGAAGAGAACAATTGACAACAATCAGGGCATGTTTCAACAAACTGTGAGATATCTCTATACATGCCTCTCCACCAATAGCGCTCTTTGATCTTCTCATAGGTTACCCAAACAGCTCAATGCCTATCCCAAAGACTTTCATGGAATTATTTCATGATACGCACCTATGAAGCTCTATCACAAGCAACTCTCAATGGTTTTCCTCCTCGCTTTCGTGGATGCTTCCAAAGTAGCCCACTTCGCAAGAAGAAACCATAAGCTTTTCTTCTAATCTTTTAGTCCATTCATCCTGTCTAGACATAGTACTCAAATAATGTCCAATCTGTAAATACTCTCTTGTATACAAAGATTCATCAAAGCTTTCCAAAGCAGACACATGTCAAATATGGTCAGCATACATGGCTGAAAGATCAGCCCCATCATCAACATTATCAATGCAAGAAAAATACATATCATCATACCTTGCTCATGAAATAATATCAGCTAGTGGGTTGTCTTTACTTGCTATGTGTCTGAACTTAGGATTCATGGATTTTATGTACCCAATCCACCTAAGCATGGCCATATCTAGAGTAAAAAAACTTGTGATCATATCTAGAAGAGGCAAACAATTAGTTTCAACCACCACAACAACTCCAATGAAGTATTCTCTGTCATTCTTGAGAGCCGTGAGACAACTCCCATGAGCTCTCTTTTAACTTGTGGATATCTTCATTGTCACTCATTTAGGATTTTCACCCCAAACTGAATAGCATACCTATTCCCATATGCATCATCTTGGCCAACATCCCATCCAATGTCGATAGGACTAGTATCAGTAGTAAGAACAATACATCTCCCACTCATAATCTACCTTTCGAAGAGTCAAAGCACCTCTCAATAATTTCTGCATGGCTTTAGTATGTTTTATCTCCCAAGAAAAGTGTAGCCCTTTTCTCAAGAGCTGGTAGAGATCATCAACAATATGAGCAAAATGAGAAATTCAAATAAGGTAGAATACACAAGCTCCAAGAAACCTGCAAACCTCCAAAGTACAAGAGCAAGTCTCTATAATCTTTTCTATGGCATCAGCCTTCGTAGGAGAAGGCTTCCTGCCATAATATCCACACATAGGACCAACAATCAAAACTTCTTTGGCTCCAAAAACAGACTTCAATCATAACAAGGTCAAATTTACTTCTTCCAGTCTGCAAGAATCCTCTCAACATCTCTAATATGTGAAGCCACAAAGAATTTGTATCCATGATCATCTAAAGAATCATCTTTACCTTCTTCCAAGCATCCCTTGATAGGTAAATCATCAATAAAAGGCATAGTAAGCTCCAAAATACAATCTTGTAGAACCTTACTCATTCCATTCATCATATGGGAAATCATATTAGTAGCCCCTTGCGGGAGCATACACATTCGGACAAGGCCTAAGGGTGTCTTCATTGTAGTCAAATCTCTACTCTCAAGGGCAAGATAAAACTAATCATATCCGAAATAAAGATCACCAAGTGAATAGATAGCCTGTCCAGAAAAGGCTTTGGCAAACTCATTTATAATAGGTCCAACACCAACATTTGGAATAGTGACCTTGTTTACTGGCTGTAGGTCCTACATGAATCTGAGTGTCCCATTCTTCTTAGGAACTGTGAACCACCTGTTGGAATATGGAGTTGAAGATGGCTCTAGAATTTCCATCCTGATCCGCTCATTCAAAATCTCTACCAATATGGGCAAGTGAGCCTTCGGTACAAGAATAGGCAGTAGATTCCAAGGGACATGCGGAATGGTTAAAATAACAATAGGCATCACAACCCTAGGATCAACGCATCCAATCTCATGTGGAAAGAAAGCAAAGGTTTTTTCATGTCTACATAACGTCTCTTCAAAACATCTTACCTCTTCAGGAAGCAAAAAATCTTCGGTCCTAATCTTCATCTCTTTCAATGTCTCAGCTGAAAACTTATGCTCGATACCTGCAAAATCTTGTAAAGAAGGTTGCTTAGCAGCTCTCCTAATCATCTCATCATTGTCCAAAGGTAGTAGTCCTACAACTAGTCTAACCTTCTTGTCAACTGTCTTATATTTAGTCTGAACTTTGGCTTCATTACTACAACCTGCGAATTTCACCCCTTGATGAAAATATCCTGGTAAACACAAATTTTTTTGTGTAAAAACAGCAACACCCAAATCTTTTTGTTGAAATATGTCAGCAAATAAAACATTTTTTTGAGAATCCTCACTACCCAATTTCTTTTGAAGCATGAAATCAGCAAGCTCATAATACATCCCAGATAATAGACCTGTAAGACATATGACAACTCTTCATTGTTAGCATTTAGCAATACCAAAAATTCTTCCAGGGTATTTGAGCATGAAAGACCATCATAGAGACCATTTATCAGGCCTTCTTCCTACAAAACACCTACAATCATAAATTCATTTTCTCTTCTTTTTACATACTGCCTAGCAGCTCTAGGCATATTAGAAATATGTTGAAAACACAAAGTAATTTCGGTGGATACACCATAAACACATGAGGAAAAACTGCCACTACCAGAGGCGAGAGCCTTCCTTGACTAGTACCACCATTGTTGTCGTATTGTTGCGCATCTGAGATGTGGAATCCACCAAAAAGTTGTGTGTGTGACATTTGTTACTTTGTACATACTTAGTCGTTGTATTTTCATTTTGTTCTGCGTGGGCAGTATAGTGGAGAGGGGGTTGGAGCAAGAGGAACTTATCTGTAATGCTCTAGTTGGCATGTATGCCAAGTATGGTAACCTACCAGATGCTGATGCTTGCAAAAATATTCATCTAGACATGTTTATTTAGAATAACATGATCTCTATGTACTGCAAGTGTGGAAGCATTCTGGAAGCTCAACAGGCATTCAACAACTTGTCCTTCTGCAGCAACGTATAATGGAATGCAATGTTGTTAGTTTATGTTGAGTAGGGTCAAGGGGAGAAGACATTACAACTTTACAGACTGATGCAAAAAGAGGGCTTTTGCCCAAGCCAATTGACTTTTGTGATAGCTCTTCAAGCCTGCAATGCTCTTGCTGAAGATGGAGATGCTCTAGAGGGCAAACTAGCAAACACAATGCTTCTAGACATTGGGTAGGCAATACATGTTGATGCCCAGTGGAAGTGCTTTCATCAAAATGTTTTTATTTGCAATACACTTGTAAGCTTCTATGGAAGATGTGGCAGAATATTGCGAAAGCAAAAATTGCGTTTGACGGCTTATCAAGTCCAAATGTTGTCTCGTGGACTCCAATGCTCACCACTTATGTAGAGCTAGACCAGGGGGAGAAGGCTCTTTAGTTTTACAGACAGATGCAAGAGAAGGGTGTCATCCCAGACCAACAAACATATGTGGTCGGGCTTCAAGCATGTGGCATTCTAACACAGAAGGATAACACCATGGCTGAGACAGGACAGTTGAACAGAGTGATAGCACTAATCATAGGGCAAGCATTGCATTCAGATGCACAAAGGGAAGGGTTGTGTTTTGATTTGTTATTTGGTAACACTCTTGTGAATTTGTATGGCAAGTGTGGAAGCATTGTTGAAGTAGAGAATGTCTTGATTGGGTTATGAAGGCGAGACTTAGTATCATGGAGCTCAATGCTTACAGCATATGTGGAGCAAGAGCAAGTGGAAAAGACTGTATTGTTGTACAGATAGATGCTTGATGAAGGTGTGGAAATATGGCTGAGGTAGAGAATGTGTTTCAAGCATTGCGAAAGCTAGACATTGTGTCATGGAGTGCCATGCTCTTAGCATATGTTGAGAAGGGTAAAGGAAAGAAGGCCTTGCTCTTGTACAAACAAATGCAAGATGAAGGTATCCTTCCAGAGATCAGCAGTCATTTGTGATTGCCATTCAAGCATGTGTGTGCTGTCAAGGGTACGATCAGGACCCTTTTATAAGAAACACTCTCCTCCGAGCATATGGGAGTTGTGCAAGTATGTTGGATGCTCAAAAGGTCTTATATACAGAGGATCCCAGTATTTTATATCAATGACCTGAGAGTATGGCATCACTCCAGTTGCAAAGCACTATGGGGTAATGATGGATCTCCTTGCATGGGTAGGAGAGTTTGGTAGAATGAGACTTCTACTATTGCAAATGCCAGTGTAGACTAACTGGTCCATCTGGATGTGCGTTTTGGGAGCATGCCATAAATATGGCAATGTGAGGGTAGAAGAGGGGCTAATGCATCGTTGTTTCATAGCAAAACAAGGGAAGGACTTTACTGTGGAGGGAGTGCTCAATTGGGAGTGGCTGGGCCGCTTTTCTAGTTAAAAAGGGGAGCTATTGTGGAAGTAACAGAGAATTGTGAAGAAAAGCATCAGGAAGAGGCTTTGATCGGAGGGAGAAGCTTTTTGGGGGATTATGGTGGAAGGAAGCTCGAAAGGGGAAAGAAAAAGCAAAGAGCATGAAGACGTGACTGGCTGAAATCTGCACTCTCAGCAGCATTCTGTATCATGAGCAAGACTCTAGGTATACCCGTGAAGCTGTTGCACGAAGCTGAAGGCCATATCATCTCCATCGAGCTCAAGAGCAAGGAGCTCTATTGGGGATTCCTTATCGAATCCGAGGATAACTAGAATTGCCAGCTGGAGAACATCACTTACACTGCAAAGGATGACAGAGTCTCACAATTGGAGCATGTTTTTATACGGGGAAGAAAAATTTGATTTATGATAATTCCTAACATGCTAAAGAACGCACCCATGTTTAAGAGATTTGATGCTAAAATTTGGGAAAAAGGATCAGCAGGTATTGGTGTTGGTCATGGGCGAGTTACAGCTCTAAGGGCCAGGGCTTGTGCACTTGGAACCATTGTGCCAGGGAGAGCTACTCTTCCAGTATGACGATAAGGGAGGGAAAATAGTGTCTCTCTCTGTGACACACAGACACACAGATATATGCACACATTCTTAGATATTTTCCTTTCCTCTGTGCCATTAGAGATTCTCTACAATTCTCCATTCCGAGAGAGAGAAAAAGAGCAGTCCCCTGCTTCAGCGCGCCTTCCATTAAGGATCGATTTCACGGTACAAACACATTTACCTTGATCTCGATTGATCTATTGTAGAAGGAAGTCTTTTGGATGAGAATTGTCTCCCTCATTGGCTATATCAGTTGCTGCAGAGTGTTATCCCTTTTCCCAACATCCTCTTCCTGGATTCCCCCAACCATGAGCCCAACTGTCCGCCTTTTGTGAACCCAATCTTCTACTATGATTGCTTCCAAACTGTGCAGTCGCAGCAAAAGTTCAAGATTCAAAAGGATGGGCATCCTCTCTTCACAAAAAAAGCTATAGTATGCACACTGGACTTCCTTGAGGACCTGACTGCCCTCATCATTGAAGGAGTGTATGTCGGATGGAAGAGGTTCTTTCGAACCATTGATGAATCTAGCATTGGAGGGGCAATAATGATGACAACAGAGTTACTTGAGAGGCTGTTCCTTAGTGCACCTGTTGTTGAGGAATTTAAAAGGGAAGAAAAAGAAAGAATACAAAGAGGCTGGAGATAAGGGGATTGGGTTCGTGTCCCCAGGGCTGTGCTTGGCGGCTAATGTGCAGAAGGATCTTCTGGCCAAGGTGGACCAAGCCCACGTGGAAGCAATAGCTCGAGTTCTTGAATAGGTGGCTATCCTCAAGCAGAATGTTGCCGACTTTCTTTGGGAACAAGGAGAGAATTACTTCCAACATTGAGAATGATGGCTCTAGATACCTTGGTGCAGTTGTTGCACTTAGCATAGTAGGAGATTTTATGTTCGATCAAGCTGCATATAGCAATTTTCTTGGTGCTATTCTAAATACTGGAATCTCTCAAGAAAAAAAAAATGGTGACATTCTTGTCCAGGGTGACGTTGGTGCACAAGTGATTATTGTTCCTGATCTAGCCAATTACCTTATTTCTTTTATTACTTAGGTTCGTAGAACTCCAGTTATTTGTAAAGTGGTTCCATTGGTAGATCTATTGCTGCTCACAAATTCTCTCATCTTGCTTATTCGTATGATTGATCTTCTATCCTAAAATTAGTCAAGGTCCTTTGTGGCCATGACTTTGGTTTCAAAAACCCTTCGACATTTTTGGTGAACCCGACGTGAAAGCGTCGCATTTAAATTTCACAATGGGGGATACTTCATATCAGTTTCAGCCTCTTCTACGATTCCTGCTTTGTCCACTACTTCAGCTTCATCATCGACTTTTGATTCAAGTACTTCTACGGATGATTTAAAGCAAATTTTGCAGAATATGTCTATGTATAAGCAGCTTCAAAATCAGCAGACACAATTATAGATGCAGTAGCAGCAGCAGTTGCATCAACAACAGTTGTCTCAGTAAAGGCAACTATATTCGGAGCAAGAGAATGCAATCAGTGCGACTAAGGCGATTGAAGCAGTTGAGAATGAAAAGAAGCTATTTGATGGCCGTAATGTTTCCGCTTATTTGAAGACGTATGAGATCAAGATGGGATTTTTTTTTAGTACCAACAGGACTTATGAGCAAATATTTCCTTCGTCTTGTCACACCCGCCTTGAGGGTAAAAGTGGCTGATCTTTTCCTTCGAAATTCGCATTGGCAAGATTTTAAGAAGGCCCTGAAAGAGGAATATTTTCTTGAGGACTTTAGGATGGCTACACGGCGATCATTTCGAGAGTGGGTCTACATGCAAAATAAAGGTCTAGCTACTTCAGAATTGATACGAGAATTTGAAGAGAGGTATAGTCAGCTTGATGCTATTGAACAAAGAGCATTGGATGTTGAGAAAGTTGAGCTTTTCTTGCAAGCTACAGATCCTGCTCTTCAGGAAGAATTAGGAGAGCTTCTTGAGGATCGCACGAAGCCTATGGGTCTTAAAACGGATTGGCAAGATGCCCAAGATGCGGTCTCGACTTTGACCAAGAGGAGGATATGGTAGACCCGCCTACAGAATGGATCCATGACACCGATGCCATCTTCTGCTCCTATGTCTGCTTCTACCCCTGTCATTTCTTCTCTTCCTCAACTAGTTTCTTGGCCTATGCCAATGCCTACTATTTCTAATCCTCCCATTCCTCCTGTTCCAAGATCGATGCCGGCTCCTTCTGCTCCAAAACCATCCACTCCGTCGGTTCCTTCCTCTCTTGATGACAGAATCAAAGGCATAATGGATTTGACATTGGAGTCAGTTAAAGCAGAATTTGTGGAAAATTTGAAAGAGTAGTTTGCTTCGATTTCGCCTACTATTTCTTGTAGTGCTCCTACTACACCTAGGAGTGCTCCTAGTGCACCTAGGAGAGATCGAAGATGTATTTGGTGTGATAGTACACGGACCATCAGCATTGCAGGGATTGCGAATCTTTTCAAGATGCAAGGAGGAAGAATTTGGTATTTTGGGGAAAAGATGGCAAGATCTGGTTGACTGAAACAGGAGCTCCGCTTGCTACCAATTTTAGGAAAGGCGGAATGAAGAAATTAGTAGATGATATGGCTGCGCGTACTTCTTATATGGCAGCTAGAGGAGATGCTTCTGCATATGGAGTCCACATTGAGAAAGGATCAGAGAATCAGTGAGCATTATGGACATATGCTTTGGAGACGGCAAACAAGGGGAAAATTCAGCAGACTGTTTTGACTAGTGTAGGTTCTAGCATCATATCTGAGACAGGTTGGGATTCGCTTGTTGACAGGTACACTATTTATGCCTACTTGGCTAAGTCTCAGGGAGTAGATGTACTTGTTGAGGAGAAGCATAAGAGGGATGAAGAGAATCCAAATGAAGCTAAATAGACTAGAGGGGGTGAGTTTGTTACTCCACTACTGTAGGGCCGTCTTTGAGACCAGGGCCAAAATGATAGATGGAAGATGCTCAAAAGAAAGAAAAGAGGCAAGAGCCTAGAGAGAGAAAACAGCTAGGCTTTAGATTGATGTCTAATATTGAGACATCTACAGACATGAAGAAAATCTTTAATGATAAGATACTGGGCACTGAGGTGACTTTTACTATTTCTGAGGTTTTGGGCATCTCGAAAAGAGAGTTTCAAGATCAGTTCCAAGAGGTCCTGAAGAGAAAAATACATGCATTGCCTACTACTGATACACAGGAAGTTTTGATTGGGGTGTTGGATGAGGATGAGGATGAGGTTATGGTTGAAAATGCTTCTGTTTTTCCGCAGACAGAGAAGAGGGTTCAGCCTATGCATTATGCTGAAACTGATGGGCCTATCTTGATACCGCGTAGTCATTTTTCACAGAGTCATTGGGCTAGGGCAACTACAGAAACAATGTTAAAAATTGGAGAGAAACAGGTGTCTTATGTTGCTTTGGTGGATCATGGTTCAGAGATTAATCTCATAGTTCGTGGAGTTTATGAAAGTAATAGATGGCCTATGGATGCAGAGCATGGGTGGCGTATGAGAGCCGCCAACAACACTGCAGGTGATTTGTATGCTGCATGTCCTAGTGTCAGGATTTCTATTGGAGATGTAGAGGAGGATTTCCATTTCTTTGTGTAGGATTCATGCTCTTACCCCATAATCCTTGGACAGCCATTCATCACAGAGATGTGCATGGAGACGAAAGTAGTGGATGATGGATCTGCTTATGCACTGATTCGCAGTAAAGATGGTATGAGAGCAGTTCAGTTTATGACTGTGTGTGTAAACCATGCTAGAAATAGGGATACTCTTCGAGATGCACCTTTGCCCACTGTGAGGGATTTGGGTTTTCATTAGGTACCACTGTTTCGCGAAACGACGGTGGTACAAAGCAGAGGAGATTGGAGTTCTCGCCTCCTGGCAGTAGTGTTTTCTCCTCCAATTTTGTTGGAATTCCAGCAAACAGTTCGATGAGTTATCAGAAGATTTCTAAGTTGCCTAGAGCTGCCAGGCACTACATATGCAGGAAGGAGAAAGATTTGAAAAATGCTGGTATTTTCGAGGATGATGAGCATATAGATGGGATGTATGATAGTATGGTTTGTGCAGATACGATGATAGAGATGGGAAATATGCTGAAAACTTATATGCAGAGTTGTCACAGTAATGTATCAGTGCAGTCCCTGGACATGTTTCATGAAATTTTAGATTTTGTGTCACAGATAGAGTCAGAGGTTGAGGTGACTCAACAAAAAGTATTGAGTACTGTTGAAGAAATTCAGCAAACAGAGTTTTCGGCTGATTATGATCGGTCTACAGAGACACGGAGGGCTGAAAACTTTCATCCAACAGAGTTTATTGCTAAAATATTTCAGCATCCAGAGTTTAGGGTTGTTCCTATGCAATCCATAGAGCAGAGGGCTGAGGATATTCAGCCACCAAAGTGCAGAATTGTTGATTTACAGCAAGATTTGAGTAATGTAGAGGATCATAATGAAGTTAGGGTTGACATGAAATACAAGACTGTGGATAAGAAGGTGAAGCCGGTAGCTGGACTGCTTCCACCTGACAGTGATCAGCAAATAGAGAGGGCTGCCAAGCAGCCAATTTTGAGGAATCAAGAGCATATAGGTCATAAATTTTCAGCAGAGACTCTTGCTGAATTAAAAATTGGAAATGGTGATTTCTTGCTACCCACAAAGAAGGAATGCTTTCAGGATATGCTTGAGCGATATGGAAGGGGGTTTACTTTTTTCTCGCATGAGATTGGATGTGTGAATCCAGATATTGTTGCCCCTATGGTGATCTTTACTATTCCTTATATTCCATGGAACCTCCGACCTATTCCAGTGCCTAGGGCACACCTGGCAAAGTTAGTTGACTTGTTGAATGAGAAAATCAGGATGGGAATCCTAGACCCATCATCTACACCATACTCAAATAGGTGGTTTACAGTTCCAAAGAAGAATGGTACTCTCTGATTTATACAGGACATGCAGCTAGTAAACAGAGTTACTATGAGGAATGTTGGTATAGGTACAGTTATGGATGAGTTTGCAGAAGCATTTGCTGGACGTGCCATCTATTCTTTAGGTGATTTTTATTCGGGATATGATCAATTTCAGCTGGCTTTGAAAAGCAGGGACATAACCACAATGAGAACTCCTATTGGGCTTGTCAGAATGTGTACCTTGCCTTGAGGTGCCACTAATTCTGTTGTGCATATGATGAATGCCATGCATAAGGTCCTTCGTAAGTACATACCTCAGCTTACCATGCCTTTCTTCGATGATGTGCCCATTAAGGGGTGTGCAAAAGAAGAGAAGGATGAGAGTCTAAATGAGCAGGGATGCAGATACTTTGTGGCTGATCATATTTCAGCTTGTGAAAAGATTTTGGCCAGGTTAGAAGAAGTGAACTTGACACTATCAGGGAAAAAAACTATTTTTGGAGTAAATGAGGTCGTCATTGTTGGACATATGTGTGGGTATTATGGCAGGAAACCTTCACCTGAGAAGGTGGATGCTATAGGCAAGATTACAGAGTATTGTTCTACCACTTCAGAGGTACAGAGGTTCATTGGAGTTTGTGTGTTTTACATGATTTGGATACCCCATTTTGGACACATAGCAGATTGTTTATATCAGCTACTTCGAAAGGGGCAGAAATTTTTTTGGGATGAGAGCCACACTAGAGCCATGCGGAAATTGAAAGAGTTATTGCAGATTGCTCCTACTCTCAGGAAAGCAGATTATAATTGCCAAAGGCCTATTGTATTGATAGTTGACACTAGTCCAATTGGCATAGGTTGGGCTGTGGGTCAGGATGATGCTGATGGAAACATGTATGCTATTCAGTTTGGGGCGAAAGTCGTAAACGAGAGACAAAGGAGATATCCACAAATCAAGAGGGAGTTACTAGGAATTTTTACGGCTCTCAAATATGACAAGGAGTACTTTATTGGAGCCTCAATTGTGGTAGAGACTGATTGCTTGCCATTGATAGGTATGATTATGAGTTGCTCTACTCCGGATATAGCTATACTGAGATGGATTGCATACATCAAGTCATTAAATCTAGATTTTAAACACATAGCAGGGAAGGATAATCCAGTGGCGGATATGCTATCTAGAGCCAGATATGATGATGAGGAGACACTACTTGCAGAAGAAGATGATGCAGAAATTTCAGCCGCTATGGTTGATCTGTCATGTCTATGATATTGTGGCTTTCATAGAAGAACTCTATGTTGGAGATTGGTTGCAGATTGGCAAGTACCTTAGTACACTAAGAAAAAGAGATGAATGGACAGATGAAGAGTTCAAGAAGATCAGAAAAATCCTAAGCCTACTCCACAGCCAAATCCAAATGTACCTAGACTTCCCGCTATTGCCAATAATGTAACCAAAGCCAAGCCAATAGTATGCTATAAATACCACCAACCTGGACATCTCGCAGCAAATTGTCATTCAAAGAAGCCACCAGCTCATATCAACTATCTTGGAGCCATGGATGAAGACGAACATGAGGATATGCCTGATTTCACTGAAGATGAGGACGACACTACTACTACTTCCGATACTTTACCAGGTATGCCTACTCCACATTCATTTTTTACTATGAAATGTTTGGTGTATGGAAAGGAAAAGACTATTTTGCATGATGACGATAGTACTCATGATTTTATTTCAGCAAAATTGGTAAAGGAATTGAAATTACAGACTGTACCTACGCATTATTGCATAAAAGCTACATTTTTAGGCACTAGATATAATGGTACACAGGAAGTGCAAGACTTAGAGATTCAAATTGGCCAATACACTAAAATAAGAAATTTCTTAGTTGTTCCATTACAGTCGAGTGACATTATTTTTGGTATGCCTTGGCGACACCAGCATAACCCAGATATAGATTATTCCACACACACAATGAATATTAATTTTCAAGGAAAATCTATTACATTATATGGTATGCATGCATCTAATGTTTTTCCACTACTTTCGCATACTCAAGCTAAACGTGCATTACGCAAGAGTAGTAAATCCTATCTCATTTGGGTGAATGAATTGCAAGTAAAAGAAAGTCATATGCACCCTAGGCATAAGGAATTTCTTGCATATTTTAAGGACTGTTTTGCAGAAGACCTACCACCAGGTTTACCTCCTTCACGTCCAGAAGACCATAAGATAGATTTGATCCCTGGCACACAACCACCTTGCAAAGCACCATATAGGCATAACCAGATAGAGCAAAAAGAAATGCAGAGTCAAGTTGAGGAATTATTAAATAGAGATTTGATTCAACCTAGCAGTTCTCCATTCGGTGCACCTGTATTGTTAGTCAAGAAAAAGAATAATACCTATCGTATGTGTATTGACTACCGAGCTTTAAATAAGATCACTGTAAAGAATAGGTACCCTATTCCTAGAGTTGACGACCTTATGGACAAACTGCAAGGATCTTCTATATTTAGTAAAATTGACCTTAAGTTTGGTTATCATCAGGTGAGGCTAGATAAATTTGACATATTCAAGACTGCATTCAGAACACAGTTTGGTCATTACGAATTTTTAGTCATGCCATTCGGATTGACTAATGCACCTGCTACCTTTAGTAGAATGATGAACCGTATCTTTTTGAAATATCAATATTGTGTAATTGTTTTCTTTGATGATATTTTGGTGTTTAGTCAAAATGACAAAGAACATTATGAGCATTTGTCATTAGTTTTTCAATTATTGAAAGAAAATCAACTGTATGCAAATCCTGAAAAGAGTGAATTTTTTAAGACAGAAATTGAGTATTTAGGTCATATTGTATCATCTGAAGGAATTAAAGTTGATCCTAAGAAAATTGATGCAATATTGAATTGGCATGTTCCTAAACACGTGCATGAGTTACGCTCATTCCTTGGTCTTGCTAGTTTCTATAGGAAGTTTGTACGTAATTTTTCATTACTTACTTTACCATTAACCAAACTTCTCAAGAAAGGAATTGTTTATCAATGGACCGAAAATCAACAGAAATCCTTTGACTTACTCAAACATGCATTAACCAATGCCCCTGTTTTACAGTTGCCCGACTTTCATAGACCATTCTTTCTAGTAGTGACCGATGCTAGTGGATCAGGAATAGGAGCCGTACTTATGCAAGACAATCATCCTATAGCATATTCTAGTTGTAAGCAACCCAATTTTGCTGTGGGGTATACCTGCATGTGAATTGTCTCTTTATCCCATGAGACTTCAGAAAATCACTGAACTCATTTGAGAGGTACTCTCCCCCTCCATCTGACCTCAGGCACTTTACTTTCAAGCCTGTTTCTCTTTCAACTGCAGCCTTGAAAGTTCTAAAGTGCTCAAACGCTTCACTCTTTTCCTTCATAAAATATACCCACAGCTTTCTAGAACAATCATCAATGAATGTAACAAAGTATGAACTGCCTCCAAGAGATACATTTTGTGTAGGCCCCCAAATGTCTGTATATACAACATCAAGAATATTTCTGCTTACATCTCTATCATGTGAAAAAGGTTGCGTTGCCTGCTTACCAAACTGACATGCTTCACATACCTTCTGAAATTCTGCAACTCTAAATGTAGGCAAACCTGTAATCAACCCTTTGGACTGCATTAGTTTCAGCCTTTGTACATTTGCATGTCTAATGCGTTTGTGCCAAATTTCAATGTCTGCAACAACACCTTTTCCTTTGGCATACATAGCAGCATTCATAGTAGGAATTCCGGCATCTAGAGTGAACATACGTCCAACTCTACTTCCCTTTGCTACCAACGTGCACTTGTCATTGAAGTCTTCTACAAAGCAGCCCTTTGCATTAAATCTGACTTGTAGCCCTTGCTCTACCATTTGACCGACTGACACCAAATTCTTTGTAATAGATGGCACATGTAATACATCTGAAAGACTCTTTGTCTTACCATCATGCAAGGACAAGGGAACTTTTCCAATGTGTGAAATTGGGTGGCATGAGCCATCACCCATCTGCACATAACCTGCATTCTGCAAATCCTGCATCTCTCCAAACCATTCTGCATGGCTGGTCATATGATTGGATGCACCTGAATCGACATACCAAACATCTTCATGTGTTCCCTTTCCTGTAACAGCATTCAGCATATGCTGCATAACAAACAAACGTTCATTTTTGTCTTCATTCTGTCGTGAAGACGATGCATAGTTTCCTTGCTGCAACTTACCACTCCGAATATCATCTTTCTTGGCATAACATTGGGCTGCAATATGACCTGTTTTGCCACAGTAATGGTACATAATACCAGAGTTGTTAGAACCTCTGTTCTGCCATCCACGTCTTCCTCTAAAGCTCCCCCTGCCTCTAAAGTTACCACGACCTCTTGAAACCTGCATATCGCCAAATTGCTGATTCAATCTATTTTGCTGGTTATCACTACCACGTCCTGTACCACGGCCTCTTGAAGAGAACCTACCATGTCCCCTTCCTGAACTGGAGTAGAAAGCCTGGACCTGTTCACCACTTCTTTCAGATGTCTCACTCTGCATGTTGATTTCTTCAGTGATCATTAGAGAGACCAACTCATCAAAATCTGGAAATGGCTTTCTGACATATACGGAAGTTACAAAAGACTTCCAAGCCTTTTCATTGTTAAGTCCACCCAAGGTAGACGACACCAAATCATCATCATCGGGCATTGCATCAATCGCTGCCAATGCATCTGCAATGCTCCTTACCTTCAATGCATACTCATTGATAGACATCTTCCCTTTCTTCAATGTATTCAACTCTTGCTTGAGTTGAATCTTTCGTGCCTTTGTATTTACAGAAAACATACTTTCAAGTATGGTCCAAGCTGCATATGCATTCTCTGCATTTCTAATGTGTCCCAACATATTATTGTCAATTACTGCAGACAACCAATACATGACCTTCTTGTCTGTTGCATTCCATTCCTTTCGTGCCTTTATCTCTTCTGCAGTTGGAGGATCACTCACCTCCCGCTCCTTTTCTTCACCTGAAACGAACTCGTAGAGGCCTTTTCCAATAAGAAAGTTCGTGACACGGAACTTCCATGAAGGGTAGTTGTTCTTGTCAAGCTTCTCAATGATGGGGCTTCCACTGTTCTCTGCCATTATCACAAGAATAATACCAAACAGCAAGCAAATCTTCTGCAATCCTCGACCTGTAGTGCACAACAATACACTAGACAGCCTTTTTCACTGTCTGCTCAACAATACATGCAATCTGCAACCTGTTTGCAGATAAACCTCGTGTTTACTCACTGGTAAACACCTTTAATCTTACAGATCTGAAATCTGTAACCTGCGCACTTACTGTCGGTCGATACAGCTGAAGTCACAGTGTACCCTGAAACTGCTGTCCGCAACTTGCGGCTCTAAAACGGGCCCTGAAACGGCCTCAAATGCCCAAAATCTCTACGGATAAGCCCTAAAGGGCTTATCTGCAGAATATACAGTGCTCTTCGCGCACACCAAATCTCACTACAATCTGAGATTTTTGCTCTGCCCTGCTTCCGGTGCCTCCACAGGCACTATCCAAGAGAAAGAGTGGAAGGATGGGAGAGCTTCTTACCCGTGGCTTGCTTGCTCGAACCTTGCTTCTTCCCCTTTGCTTCAACCTTTGAAATCAGCCTCTCTTAGTGGTGCCGCTCTGATACCATGTCAAGAATCGCGTGGTGGAGGGGATTGCTCAAGATGCTGCGCCGAACACACACAGAATGCACAAGGAGAAGCTCACTCAAGAGACAAGAAGAGAGATGGAGGCCAAAACGTTTTCTTGCTGATTTCTGCTTCTTCTTCCACCCACTTCACAATATACACAAAGTATATATAAGATACAAGATAAAAGGAAAGTGGCCTACTAAGTCAAACAATGCATAATCGACTACACTAGTCGACTGGCGCTATAACTATGCCAGATGTAAATAGGTGTAACAACCTGAATATAATAAGTAGTGAGTCAGTGGCCATGTGAGAGTCATAATGACCACCGACGTGCTAAGTGTAGACGTGTGGACCCATCTAACCAGGCGGTCCATCATCAATGTCCACATGTGTTGAGCTTGTCATCTCAACATGCGGCAGCTGGGTCTCTTGCACAATGGGGACTGGACTACTAATGGGGCAGTGCTACTTGCGAATGCAGCTTCCTGAACCTTGGTAGAGTTACGTGGTATTGGTGTGGGAGTAGCATGCTGGGATTTAGGCCAATAGACGTGGTTGGTCTTCATGGGCATAATTAGTTGTGAGTCTATGGGATTGGTGTCTTGAGGCTTATACGACTTTAGGTCTTGACACCTTGTATGGCTGGGTATGGTCAAGTGTGAGGGCAGCATTTGATCAATGCCTTTGGCTGTTTTGGCCTTAGGGATTCATATCTAGGCATTACCCTCATAATAGCCTTGCACTTGCAATAGGTCTTAGGAACCCATCGCAGCTTTTGACTGTACGTCGCTGTCTATAGCTTTGTCTTGGCCTCCTAGGTTTTGAGGTTGCATTCTTAGCCTTGCAAAGGTGTGGGTGATTGCTCCTCGGTGGTAGGATCTGATGTTTAGGTACCCATCTAGACTAAGGTTCATGGGCATTGGCTTTGGCCTTAGCAGGTTGATGGCATAGAGGCTTGGCGGATTGAAACAAGTCACAACCCCCCTCCTTATACTTGGTTGCAGGTGTTTCTACTAATGGCTTTGCGGATCTCGTAGGAGTCACACAGCCCTTGCTGAAGGCAGCTATTATGCAAACATTTCCAATGGCTAGGTGGATACTTTGCGACTCATAATCAACTGTGAGAGCTTTCGCTCAACCGCCAAGACCCACAGACCGCTTATTGTTTCAAGCGTTCCAAGCCGAGCACTAATGGCTACCTCTCATATAGCCGACGCACCATCCATATCTACGAGTGTAGTGAGCTTACCTCCATGCCGATCGAGTTACCTCCTCTCTCGCGCACTCCGATGGCTCCATGATCCAAGTGCAAGCTTCAAGCAAGCTCCATCCTCAAGCTCCACACTCCAAGCTCTATCACCGCGAGTAAGACAAGAGAAGAGAAGAAGAGAGGAGAAGATGGATAGTTTCTCCTCCCCGGTCCCTCACCCTCACACACTCACTCCCTCACACTCACACACTCACTCCCTCACACTCTCACACTCCCTCTCTCAAGCACAAGCTCAAGCAAGCAAGAAGAAGAAGAAGAAGAAGAAGAGGAGAGCCACTTTTGGCCACACACAAGAATGAGCTTCTCATTCACTTTTCAACTTTATATACAAAACCCTAAATCTCTCTTGGGTGGTCATCCCCTTATCCCCTTTTTTACATGGCCAGCTGTGGCTTAGGCCCTTTTTCCCATTGTCCTCCTATCTTTCTAGCTTCCTTCCTATCACCCATCTACCTTTACAAATTGCACGGATGAGAGCTTGGCACTCCTTAAATTAAATCATGATGCGCTTGCGCTTTTTTACAAAAGTATTGACTTGCGCTTTTTCTTGTGCGCCTTTTTCCCTTATTTAGGACTTTTCTTCGCTTCTTGTATTTCTAGATTTTTCTTGGGGCGCCTTCATCTTCCGTTTCACTTTTGCCTTGGCCTTGTCTTCTACTTCAGCTTTTCTAGATTTTCCACCTTTTTTTGTTTGAGGGTTAACATTACCCTCTCTTGTATGAGTGCCAATCCCATGGCACTCACCGCTGTAGGTAGCAGGCTTTAGTATGCACTGAAGACATGGGTGAAAGGGACATCGATGATTGCCGTGGAGGAGTGTTGGTGGTGATGTGGAGGAAGGTCGTTGGGGATACATTGGTGGCCTAGGTGACTGGTGGTAGGGTTGTTGGAGTTGGTGGTAGGGCTGTTCTTGGTTGGGGATTGCACCGATGGCTAGCACAAGTGTTGGTTTGTTGGGGATTTTGCACATGATGATTCTTGGCGGGATTGTAGGATGATAAAGGATAAGAGTTCAGAGTTGGGTATTAATGAAGAGCGAGCGACACTCTCGTTGGAGTCTTTAATACCTACAATTAACAACCTCTCATAGGTAGTCTCTCCCTAGGGGTAGTGCTAGTCTTCTCTATCGTGCACAAGACATAGTTCAATTAGTTTGGGAGACAGGTCGAACTCTAAGCAAGCTGAGAGTATTGTCCTGCACTTAAGGACCCAAACTGTATATATACTTTGGTGCAGATATTATGTGAGTGCTCGTGCATACTTAGATATTATGTAGCTAGAAGAACGTGGGCTGGTTCCTCATAACAATGTGTGAATGAAGCAAAGTTGTCCATGTTGAGAAGAAGTACATGTGAAGGTGTATGAGACATCCTTTGCGTTGTGATTGCACGGCGTAGCCTAATTGAACACAAGGACACCGCACTTTCGATAGTTGGGAGCTATTGGACTTGCTTGATGAGGATGGTGTACTTTTCATGGCCATTCGTGCGGTGCTTACCACAAGTGATTGCGATGGTATTAAGGCAGAGTGCAAGAGGGAATTGTGCGAATGGGTCAGGGTGACAGCTCTAACCATAGGCGAGACAAGCTCCTGTTGAGTGTTGAAATGACTTGTTTTTTGGCTGATTTTTGTTGTTTTTGAGAGCTGAATGGTTGATTTTATGAGATGATTGATTGGTTTGAAAGTGGTTTGAGAGTATTTTGGATGATATTGATTGTGTTTTGGAATTTCATGATGTTTATCAGTGGAGATATAAGGTTCTGTGATGATCTGATAGGTTCTGATTGGTTCTGTATACCTTTTGTATAGCTTCTGTTTTGTTCTGTTTTGTTTTGATTGTCTTTTGTAAGGAGGGATGAATTGATGATTGATGATGATTGAGATCTTGTGAAAGCTTATTGAGTGAATTTTGATAGTTTGGAATGGTTTGAGTATGAGTTATGAGGTTTTGATGACCTTCTGTAACCTTCTATAGGTCTTCTGTAGAGCTTCTGTCTCTATTCTGTTCTGTACTGTAGCTGTTCTGGTACTGTTCTGTGAGACTGTTCTGTATGCTTCTGTATGTGTTCTGATGAATGAGAGTGTAGCTTGGGAAAGTTTTCTAGTCTTGGAAAGAGATGAATACAAGTGCAAAAGAGCTGAAAGAAGTGAAAGAAGTAGCTGCTGAAGACTCAAGTGAAGACTGGAGTGAAGTGACAGTAGTGAGCTATGAAAGGACACTGTAGTGGCTCTGGTGACTCTTCATATCAGACATACCTCTTGGGAGGGGTATCCACGACCTAAGAAGGATTATTGAGGGTGATTTTTGAGAGATTGTAGTGAGGATATGATGTATTATTGATGGAGAGAGAGAGAGAGAGAGTCAGAGATAGCCAATTCTACTAAAACAGAGTGATTGTATGTGAGAGATTGAGAGAGAAGACTATGAAGATATTGAAGATGAATACTATGTGATGTATTTCCATTCAAAGATGGTGTATTCCTTTGCTTTCTTTGTTATATTGATGGATTTTGTGAAGATATTGAAGAATATGGTTGATTCTATCAAATCCGTGGGAGATCTACATGATGCTATATGAAGATTTGTTGTGCCTGGTGTTCTTTTCTTCATTGTGATCATATAAAACATAATAAACAAGCTTGTTGATGATACAAGATAGATTTTCTTGCAAGAGAATTCCCTTTTCCTTGGTGTTCCTCTTGGGGCTCCATATTTTTGGTGCGCAGCCGGGGAAACTTGCCATCAATAAGCACCAGAAGAGGCTGAAAATGAAGGAAATGGCATTGCCAAGAAGAGAAGAATTCAATGGATGTTTGTAAAGTTCCTTCTTCCATTGAAGAGTTGGAATTTCTCATAATCAGAGCCACTTTCCACAAGAAGTTCATCCCACAATGGCGGAAACACATCACCATCATGATGCATGCTCTATGTGGTGGACAGTTTCCTCTTCCTGTTGAAGCAGCAGAAACTTGCATATTGGTGGCAAACTGTTTGGGAACAAACTGAAAAGCAGAAATAGAGAGAATGACCATCCATGGAAGATTTGGCATTCATTGAGAAGTTTCCAGACATCATCAAGTGGGAGATTGTGAAGAAGCTTCAGGAGTCTTGGTCAGTGGAGGTTCACAGAGACAAGAAGGAAAAGAGTTGGAATTTATTCGTGGATGCTCAACAGCAAGATACGTGGGATGCTTGGTGTACTGATAACCTTCTCTTTGTTCAATTAGCAACCCACTGGAAGTTGGTAGACAGAGTGTTCTTTACAACATACATTGTTGAAACCATCAGAAGCTGGCATTACTATGATGATGGCACCACCACAATGCTCAGACGTATGCATTTTGACACCTTCAGAACCGAATATCTTCCTCTGTGTAGTGGCATGAAAGCAAAATTTAGAGATGTTGAAAAGGAAGAAGTAGAAGAAATGTTGGCAAGAGAGTCCTCCAGAGACTGAAGCCTTCTGTTAACCCTCTGTGGAGCACCAACAACATAGTGGAGCCAACCCCCTGATGAATGACGCAATAAAGAGGCAAGCGTTAGAACGAGTCAAGAGGTACGTGAGAAGAGAGAAAGCAAAAATCAGAGCCGAGAACGAGCTCGCAGCAGAAGCCGCCTTTGACGCCCTTGCGGAACTCTTTACAGAAGCCCCAATGGCACATCAAGCCCTTCCTCCTCGTGCTGGAGGTCCACTTCCAAGCCAGATCCGTCCTGGAAATATTGATGACAGGCCAGCGAATGTAGTCCCATTGCCAGTTTTTAAGGGAGAGTACAATGAAGACCCCGATCTTCATGTAGCAGAGTTTATGGTAGCATGTGTGGCTAACAATGCCAAAACCCCTGAGCATTAGCTAGCAATATTCCCCGCCACTTTCAAGGGCGCGGCATTTCAATGGTATGAGCGACAAGCAGCAGGAACTTTTGGCACATGGGACGACCTGAAGTTGGCCTTCCTCACTAAATTCAGGCGTGAAGGTTTTGAAGAGCACATGCGAGAGGAATTTATGAACCTAAGTCAGTCCTCTGGAGAAAGAGTGGAAGCTTATGTCTCACGAATGGAATCCATCTTGAAGAGATGGACTAACCATAATCTAGACGATGGCATTCAGAAGGGGATGTTTCTCAGAGGATTACAACCAGAAGTCTGTAAGTTTGTGGAGCTGCAAAGACCAGCCACACTGTAAGCTGCAACAGAAGGTGCAAGACTGTACGATGAAGCGGAAGCTAGATTGGCAATGAATCCAGGAAGAGGAGTCCTACCTCCTCTGATGCCAAGAATGATGTACCCACCAAATGCAGTTCCAGGGACAGTCCCCTACCCCTACCAACAGATGCCCCCAGTATCACAGTACAGTGCACCAAATCCATAGTGGCCACAATCAATGCCTCAAATGATGGTTCAGCCACAACAACAATGGTCCCAACCAATTTCCCCAATGCCAAATCAGCAGCAACAGTGAAACCCTACCAACTGGAGCCAACAGCCAACAATTCAAACATGAGCTCTGAATCAGAATCAGAACAGAGACCCCTCTGCCCCAGCCCAACCGGTTTATGTAGTGATTACCGAGACTCCTCAAAACCCTCCTGCCAGTGCCTCAGGAGGAGAAAGCTTGAAGGATTACTTATCCAACTAAGTTGCAAATATTAAAAAGGAGTTGATGGATGTGATTATAGAGTAGCTACAGATGCTGAAAGTGAATACCGCTAGTATATCCAACGTTGCAGGAGTAGGAAGAGATGTGATGCGGTCAAATACTTGGTGTGGTAAGTGTCATCAAGCAGGCCATTTAGCCACTAAATGTACACGAAAACCAACCATTCCCGGAGCCTTCTGTTCCTACTGTTTATGGAAGAACCATACAGAGGATATTTGCTCTCTAAAGGAGATGCATGATAGGAGAAGAAAGGAAGAAGACACACGATTCAACTTGCTGGAATCCAAAATGACAACACAGGATATTGGGCCCAAGCCTAGAGAGTTTGGTCCTAATTTCGGTCCAAGGAGGTTTCCCTCTCAAAGTTACAGAGGAAGACAGTCTGGCGATTGTCAGAGATCAGAAGTGGAGTGTTACAGATGTGGAGAAAAAGGACACATTTCACCAAATTGTCCAAATCCCAGAAGGTCAGTGGATTATAAGCTCTTATGCAGTCGATGCAAAGGAGAAGGCCACACTGCAAAAGACTGTCCAAGCCCAGCCCCAGTGAAAAACAGTGCTACTGATAGTCCTGCCAAGGCCCAAGAGCCTACCTCCAATTTAGTGGAATTGGAAGTTGCTGCAATCACTCCTGCAAAGAAGAAGGAACCACTTATCCAGAAAGAAAATAATCCTCCTACCAGAACAGTGAAGTTCAATCTTCCACCAGAAGAACATAACAAAACAGAGCCTGACAGTGCCATACAAAGCACTACAGTGTCACAGAGAGATACAGAGACAGTTCCAGAGATAAGACCAGAGGTCCAAGAGATAGAAGAGGAGGAGGTGCCACAAGTGGCAGAAGAAGTTCCCATGATGCCTCTGTTGGAAGAAACAAGGAAAATGAAAATGGGTGTTGCCCCATTCCCTAACCGGTTAGAGAAGCCAGTGGATCCTATTAAGGAATACAATCTGGTCAGAGATCTAGATACCTTTAAACCAAACCTCACATTCCGACAATTATTGATGTTGTCTCCCAGTTGCCGAAAAAGGTTCAAAAGTATATTAACAAGAAGACGTGTCTTAAGGATTGCTCCCTCAACAACAACAAAGTCCAACAAGGCTCCAGAGCCTGTAAAAGAAGTGGACGTGGCTAACGCCTTCCTAGATCCGGGTACCCCAGAGACGGGCGTGTGGATAGAAGGCTGCTTCATTGCAAATGCACTGATTGATGGAGGTTTATCAGTGAACATTATGACGGATGTAACAATGAAGGATTTAGGCCTGCAAGGTGTGCAACCCACCCAATGGCTCATCAGACTGGCAGATCAGAGCAGAATTAAGCCTTTGGGCATTCTCCCATATGTGAAGACTACAGTGGCTGGAAAAGATTATTGGCTAACCTATCTGGTGGTGAAGCCAAACTCTTATGGTACATCCTACCCCCTTTTACTGGGTAGACCATGGCTTTTTGAAGCCCGAGCAAGGACGAATTGGTTCAAAGGAACCTTGACCTTGGGTAGAGGACCCAATAAAGTGGTGATGAAGCTATATGGTTCTCAAAAAGGACATGGATCCACCTCCTTGGAATTATCTTCTGACTCTCCTAATGAGGCTACAGATGGAACATTAGTAGATGAAGATGCTATCAAACAGATTCTTCCCAAGAAAACAGTGGCACGTTCCTTAACAGTGGATATTGTAAGCCAACTTCCAAGAGATGCAAAGTCCCTGTCAATGGGAGAATACTTTCTGCCTGAACCAGGAACGATTTCCGAAATCACTTCTGACAGTGAGATAGAAGCATGGATGTACTGCTCTCCCTGTTACATGGCCATAGAAGAGCCAGACACAGAGGCAGAAGATGAAATAGAGAACTTGTTCTTCTCTTACAGAGCTCCTACAGAGGCAGAGGCAGAGACAGAGACAGAGACAGAGACAGAGACAGAGACAGAAGAGGAGGGAGATGATATTGAACAAGAAGGTTATGAAAGTGAGCCATAATAATATATCCCACCTGCAGAGGATACATTTGAAGAAGAAGTTCCAGAAGCATCAGAAGCAAACGAGCTCATGCTGTGGGACAAAATGGCGATGGTACCATTTGGTCTGGTAAATGGATCTTCTCATATGCAAAATATTTATAAGAAATGGGTTAAGAAGAACAAGCCGTCTTTCAGCAGTGGCTCTTGCCGCCCTCAACCATCCTTGCCAAAGAAAGATGATGATGATGCACCGTTCCAACAAGCACCAATCTCACAAACCCAACAGAAATCAGAGGGTCCCTGTTATGTGACATTCCTAGATGTGTCATCAGAAGATGAGTCTTCAAGCCAAGAGGTAACTAATCATGAAACCAAACCTAAAACGGCTATAATCCCATTCCAACATCTCAAGGAGCAACCTAAGTCTCCATCAATAGAAGAAGTTGGTTCTAGTGGGACATCAGAAGAGGACACCACTCCCTTGAAGGAGTCGGATCTCTACCCAGAAGCAGTCCGCGGGACCTTCATCTGTGAAGTAGAAGGTAAAAGGCAGTTAACTTTTGTGGATGTAGATGGCACTGAACGCCACTTGAAGATGGGTAGTAGCCTACCAGAAGAGGAGTTGTCAACTTTGTACAACTTGTTGAAGGAAAATTTGGACGTGTTTGCATGGTCCTACAAAGACCTAAAGGGGATTGATCCCACAATATGTCAGCATCATATTGACTTGGAGCCTGATGCCAAGCCAGTACGGCAACGACAGAGGCGAATGAACCTAAATTATTTCACATTGGTAAAAGCAGAGCTACTGAAGCTTCTGGAAGCCGAGTTCATCTATCCAGTGGCAAATAGTGAATGGGTTTCACCCATCGTGGTTGTACCCAAGAAGAATGGAAAGCTTCGTACATGTGTGGATTTTCGAAAGCTAAATTCGAAGACGAAGAAGGATCACTTCCCTATCCCTTTCATAGACCAACTATTAGACACAGTGACAGGATATGAGCTTTATTCCCTTCTGGATGGATTTAGCGAATACAACCAAGTGCAGATTGCAGAAGAAGACCAATCCAAAACAACCTTCACCACAGAATGGGGAACCTACGCTTACCGAGTGATGCCGTTTGGGCTCTGCAATGCCCCTGCTACTTTCTAGCGAGTCATGATGGCGGCATTCCAAAATCATCTACACGACTTTATTGAGGTATATTTGGATGACTTCTGTGTCTATAGTTTGATCTGTGAACACTGGAGACACCTGGAACAATGCTTTGACCGATGCTGGGAGTATGGGATTTTTCTCAACCCCGACAAATGCATCTTTGGGGTCTCTTCTGGAGTTCTGTTGGGCCACATTGTCTCTGCACAAGGGATATCAATAGACCCTGCAAAGATCGAAAAGATTGTAGCTCTGACAGCACCCACCAAACTCAAACAGTTGAGGGGATTCCTAGGCCATGTGGGTTACTATAGAAGGTTCATAGTTCATTTTGCAACAAAGGCAACCTCCTTGCACAAGCTTCTGAGGAAAGATGCAGAGTTTAATTGGACGGAAGAATGTGACAAAGCCTTCGCCACTCTGAAGCAGTGTTTGATTGAGGCACCCATTCTGCAACCTCCTGATTGGACGAAAGAGTTCCATGTACACACTGATGCATCTATTGAAGGCTTAGGCGCAGTTCTCTGCCAGAAGGGCTCCTCGAAGCTGGATCAACCCATCTATTACGCAAGCCGAAAAGTCACTGATAGGGAATGGAACTATACAGTGACAGAGCTTGAGTGCTTGGCAATGGTGTTTGCCCTAGAGAAGTTCTGCCACTACCTCCTATCTACCCATTTTTAAATTTTATGTGGATCATGAGGCCCTGTCCTTCCTGATGAACAAAGCAGATGTGAAAGGACGAATGATCAGATGGCTCCTTCTATTCCAGGAGTTCGACTTTGAGGTAATTACCAAGCTTGGTCATTCCCATGTTCTAGCTGATCATCTGTCGTGTATCCCACAAATTGTAGACGAGGAGCAGGATGATCCAGACCTCCTTGATGCTTCCCTATTCTTGGTAGAAACTGTAACCCCCTGGTATGCAGACATTGCCAATCTACTGGCAACCCAACAGTATCCTCCTGGCATTTCTAGTCGGGAAAGGAAGAAGCTCATGTTAGAATCAGCTCCCTACACCCTGTTAGGCGGTGCACTATATAAGAAAGGCAAAGATGAAGTGCTTAGAAGATGTGTTGCAGGAGATGAGATTGGGATTGTTTTGAAGGCTTGCCATGACGAGCCATGTGGAGGCCACTTTGCAGGAGAAGCTACAGCCAGGAAGGCTCTGCTAGCAGGATACTGGTGGCCTACCATCCATAAGGATGCCTATGATTACTGTAAAAGATGTTATGCTTGTCAGAGAATGGGAAAACCCACGAAGACAAGTGCCATGCCACTGCAACCTATCCTTCCTTTGAAGCCGTTCGAGAAGTGGGGCATCGACTTCATTGGCCTGATCGATCCTCCTACGAGAAGGAAACAGAACCGATACATCCTTGTATGTACGGATTATGTTACAAAGTGGTGTGAGGCTAAAGCCCTAAAGCGGGATGATGGTAACAGCGCGGCCCTGTTCATGTACGAGAATATCATCACCCGTTTTGGCAGTCCCTTAGAGCTGGTAAGTGACAGAGGCACTCATTTCATTAATAAAGTCATGGAAGAGTTGACAGAGCTGTATAAGATCCGCCGTCGCAAGTCTACTCCTTATTACCCCAGAGCCAACGGCCAAGTCAAAGTCACGAATCGCATCCTCTACTCGATTCTAACAAGAACGATTGCCGCACATCGTCGTGATTGGGATGATCGACTTACAGAGGCCCTTTGGGCGTACAGAACCTCCCATAAAGCAGCAACAGGACAGACACCCTTCCAGCTGGTGTATGGTACAGAAGCTGTTTTTCCTGTTGAACTGGAATTACCCTCTTTGAGAGTGGCTATCAAAGAGCGTTTGGGGGACGATGATTCACTGCAACGCCGTCTCCTGCACTTGGAATGTTTGGACGAAACTCGCAGGATGGCTCTACAGTGCATGGAAGCCACGCAAGCTCAACGCAAGGCTTACCATGATAGCTTCATCAAGCATAAGGAGTTCAATGAAGGTGATTTGGTCCTAGCCTATGATTCACGATTTGGCAAGTTTCCTGGCAAGCTCCAATAGCGGTGGATGGGCCCATATAAGGTACTTGCTGTCAACCCTAATGGCTCTGTCCAAGTGCAGACCGTTGATGCCTCTGATGATCCCTTTCTGATCAATGGATATCGCCTGAAGAAGTACTTTCCTCCTTGGGGATCTTGACAATCATGGTTATTTGATCCTTTCCCTCGTTGGCGTGGCACTATAATTCTTATGATGTTACTTCTGATAGCCGTTCTTCAGCTACTCCTGATGAGGTGGATGCAACCCTCTGTCCCCTCAACCCTACCTTCCAGCCTTGATCTCTTATTCTCTATTTTCCACCAGCGACAGTGGCGAGGTTGGTTCTGATACATGGTATTTCTACCATTCCCTTTCTTAATTCGAAGAAAAAAAGAAAAAAAGAAAAAAATATATACATATCGGTCATGGGAGAAAAGGACTTAGGTCCCTGTCATGCCGACCTATTCTTCGAGAAAAGGTGGAAACACCCTCGGGAATAGGGGGGAAAAAAAAGAAAAAAGAAAAAAGAAAAAAGAAAAAAAACAAGATTAAACAGAAAACATGAAAAACAAAACTGTTATGGGAGAAAAGGAAAAAATTCCCTGTCATAGCAGGCCTCGTTCCAAGAAAAGGTGGTCAACACCCTTGGGCGGGAAGCTGGCTGTGAAAAAGGTGGTAACACCTAGTAGTCCAGAAAGTGGATTCATCAATTGATATTTCCAGGATCCAATTCCAAAGCTACCTCCCTTGGTACGCTGTGTCCTAGGTCTCTCTGCAGAGCGTCTAACTGTCCTCTAGCAAACGACATGTCCTATCCCACACAATGTTCGATTTGATGGCTACCTCCCTGGGTATGCCTCTTCAACAACTGACGGTGTGATCTTCATCGATAAACAATCGAGTGATGTGAGCTTTCATCATAACCGGATGGGAAAGTGAGTATGGTTGCTCTCTGTAACTATCAACAGAGAGTGAGACACAGGGCGGGGTGAGTGACCAGTCTTTTCCCTTCAAATCAAATGAGAGGTGAGTAGTGTGAATGAAGTGTTACATGCACGGGACGGGCCTCTCAATGCACAAAGCACAATTTGTTTCTGTGCACTGCACTATAAGGCTCCCTGTCCTTCCTTCTCACACTGTATGTTGGCATAGGGCAGGATGCACAGTTGCACCATCCAATGCGCACAAGGCATACAACCTTTGCACAAGTGATCGTGAGGATTATATCAATGGGTTTCAGGAAATGGCTGCCCTCCTGTATCTATCAACAGAGCGTGAGACAGAGGGTGGGCTAAGTGTGACTGGAGTTTCTTCAATCAATTACCGAGAGGTGAGATTGAGGGACGTTATGATATTTGGAGTAAGGTATGTTCCAGTTTCTCTATGCACCCATGGGATGGGTCTCTACCGTCATCACAAGACACATCACCCTGTTCTGTACACTTCACTGTAAGGCTCCCTTGCCTTCCTCCTTGCACTTATGCCAGATGGGTTGGATGCACTAATGCACCATCAATTGTGCACCCTGGCATACTTCTTCTGCACCATTCCCCCTTGTTGATTTCTAAACTGGGTATGAGATATGGGTTTCAATCCTTATTCCTCGAGTGATATTAGTCATGGGGCGAGTGACAGTTCTTTCATTCCATTTGAGTGACTGTGAGTTGAGTGTAGTATCCCTCATCATCGATGAATTTCCTGCGATTCCTTCCACCAGCTACCTCCCTAGATGCTGCTGCGTGGTCCCTGCCATGAAGGACGTGTGCTGAGAAGATGCCTTGGTACCTCCAGCAGCCGACAACGACACAGGACGTGCCATCGACAATCAACCGTGATCCTCAACAAAATGGGCCAAGTTTTTCTAACCCTACAACTTCTGTTTCTGAGTGACGATCATGTTTTAAGTGTGGGGACGTTAGTGGATGGTGTGTGGCGTGGTCCTAGATCCCTGTTGCTCGGTTAACCCTATCCGTTAAGGTCTTAAGTGTGGGGACGCGTCCCTGCGTGTCTACATTGCATATCCTTCTGCATATGCCTTAACCTGCTAATGCCTCTATGCCATGCCTTGTTTCTACCCTAATGGGGTCCCTTCCCACCTACTTGTTCATTTTCCACCCACCCTTGGGACTGTTTCCTTGCAGTTTTCCTTCATTCCCTGATTTTGCTGTCCTGCCATGTGAATGCATCCTACGTTCACCGAAGTCCAAATCTAACCTTATAGCCCTGTTCCTCCCTTTGAACTGACCATTTTTCCTTTTTACCTACCCTTGTTTTGGTGCACGTTTTTCGAGTTATTAAATTTTGAAGCATTTTACGCAAATTAGCCGGTTTTTCCATGTGAACGCGCTTTTCTTGCTTCAGAACCGTGATCTGATGTCATAGCCTTGAAAACCACTTTTCTCCCTGATATTTTTCCTTTTTACTCCGTGTCATTCCAATGCATGGTTTGTCCAATATTAATTTTCCGGGTATTTAAGACATTTTTGTGCGTCTTTTTGACATTTTTCCATGTGAACCTGCCCTGTTTGCATCGGAATTCCAATTTGATTTGACAGTCGTGTCCCCTGTGCCTTTCCCCACCTTTTTTCTTTTTTCTCCACCCTCTTTCGACTTTTGGATTTATTATTATTAATTTTTCAATGAGTTTTCGGACGTATTTTTGGTGTTTTTTGCATATGAACCCCTCCTACTTCCACCAGATCTGCTGTTTAACATGACAACCCTGTGCCATCCCTTCTTGCGGACATCTTTCCTTCTTACTGCATGTCATTCCGGTGAACGGTTCGTCCCATATTAATTTCCGATCCCATTTTTGGGTTTGTTTTTTGGATTTTTCCCACGTGAACGTGTCTTATCTCAGTCAAAACTATGTTTTGATGTGATAGGATTGTCGGGCATGTCTTTCTACACATTTTTCCTTTTTCCTGCACCTCGTTCCGATGCACGGATCTTTCGATATTAATTTTTAATTGCGTTTTTTGCCCCTTTTTTGTGTTTTTGCACGTGACTGCCCTTTACCCCCCCGGAACTCCCGTTGCACATTTTTCCAGTCTTCCCCCTGCCGTCATGCCCACTTTTTGTTTTTACGTCCTTTTGTTTTGACGTCCGGATTGGGAATTATTAATTTTTCTTTATTTTTTTGTGTTTTCGCGCGCCCCGTCCTGCGCGTGAACGCGGCCGTTTTCGATTTTACACGTCTTAACGCACCCCGGTCGCATCCGCGTGCCTCGTCCCTGCATCCGGGTGCCTTTTCAATCCCGTCATGGCAAATTTTTTTACCTCGCCCCGCACACGCGCGCGGAACGGGGGGTACGCCTCTCCTTTATGGGCCCCCTCGCCCATTTTCCCCCTTTGGGCTCCTGCCCATCTTCCCACCCTAACCTACCCCCAACCCCTACCCCTAACCCACCCCCTGGGCACCCCGCCCATTCCCATCCCTAAGTACCCCCCCTGGGCACCCCTCTAGGCACCCCCCACACCCTTCCACCCCACCACACCCTTTCACCCCTCCCCACCCTTCTCTCTCCCCGACCTCCCCACCCCAACTACCTCCCTCCCTCTCTCCCTTCCCTCTGCCTGCGTGCTCCCCTTCCTCCATCTCCCTCTCCATCTCACCCTTCTCTCCTCCCTCACGACACCCTCCTTCCCCTCCTACTCCTCTTTTTCCTCTCTCCTTCCTCCCTTCTTTCCCCGCCTCCCTCCTCCCTGCCATTCTCCCTCCCCTCCCTCTTCCCCTCGCTGCCCTCCTAGACGTCACTACCCTCCAGCCTCGCCGCCCTCCAACCGTGACACGCCTGCCGCCTCATGCGCCTTCCTTCACCAGTGCCGCCCGCGTCTGCAGTGCCCCTCGCCATCTCCTCTCCTGCCTCCGGCGCTGCCTCCCTGCGCCCTTCGTCTGACGACGATGCCTGCGGCCGCTCCAGTGCCTTCAGCCCCACCCCGCCTTCGCTCGAGACGCCCCCGCCGTCAACGCGCCGCCCCGTTGCCCTCCAAGCCGCCCGCGCGCGTCTGCAGCGCCATTTGTCAGCCGCCTCTGCGCCCACCGTGCAGCATGTCGTCGCCCTCCAGCAGCGACACACACACCAACCCACCTCCTCCCTAGCCCCCTTTCCCCCCTAGTTCACACACACCCCACCACCCCCCAACCTAACCCCCATTCCCACCACTACCCCCACCCCAGCACACCAAAATCCAACCAACCCCCACCAAAGCCCCCTTCCCTCCATCGGCACACCCGCAAGCCACAACCCTTCATAAACCCTTGTTCCCTCCCAAGGCACACACACACACTAAACCCCCCCCACAGGCATACCCGCAGCAACCACCCCCCTCTAACCACTGTTCATACGCCGACAACCGCATAACCCCTTCCTCAGCCACTGTTCCCACCACACACGCAGATACCATTTTCCGTCCTTCGACACACGCGTAGGTGTGTACGCACGTGTTTGTTTGTGCGAGTGTGATTGTTCGTGATTGATCGTGCGCGGGTGCAGGCCTTTGATCGTCGGTTGCTGCCACGCAGCTTATTTCTGGGTATTTTTCCAAATTTTTAATTCACACCCGAAACCTTTTAAACACTAAAAAAAAACAATAAAAAAATAAAAATTAAACATAAACCACCCTTTAACATTCTGAAAAAATTCTAGAAAAATCTAGAAAAATTCCTACTATTTCTGCCACCCATGGCCATATTTTTCTAAACCTGTAAATTTCAGAAAAAACATTTCTGACCATTTTAAAATTCCAAAATCTTTTGAAAATACCAAAAAAATGAAACAACTTCATTAAAAATACTTAAAAATTCCAAATTAATTTCTAAAAAATTCCTAACACCTCCCTTAATATTTTTAATTATTTTTTGCATATTTTTCTAAGTTGTCACAATATTTTATTTCACACCTAAATTCCTTAAAAATAAAAAAAATCAATAAAATTTAAAAAGAAAATTCATCCAAACACAAACTAAACATCTAGACAAAAAATCCAGATATTTTTGGATTGAGGAGAGCGTATTCTTTGCATTTCCATACACCCACTACCAGGTATTTTCTCTTTTATTTGTTATTTTTTTCAGCTACCCCAAAACCCATGGTTAATTTAAAAAAAAAAAACAAACAACACACAAACGAAAAAAAAACAAACAAAAACAAACACACAAACAAATACTAAATAAAAATGAACCCTACACACCACCATGGCACGCGCATTCGTGCTAAACAAACCATTAATTAAAATGAACCAGCCCGCCACAAGAGCATGCGCTGGCAAAAAAGCGCTCCACATCACCTTAATTTGTAATCAATGAACTTGCATTTAGAGACCCAATCTGGGTATCGAAGGCCGGGATTCGAATTAAAGCACCGCTTTCACCTAATAATTGGTAATTAAATTTTTAAGAAGGAACCGCCGTTTTCTTGCTAAGGTTTATCACTTAATAAAACTTCACCCATTCTTAATAAGTTATTAAAATGAACATTTCATTAAATTAATTTTTCTCTCACTGCACTTAATTCCCTTTTTTAACGAACCCGTTTCGTGGGATGGGTATGCGCAGTCTTTGGAGTTATTTTCTTGGTCAAACACCGGTTTATCAACGATGTGGTCTTGATGTGTGTAGGTTGTTGTGATGTTTTGGTTTAGTGTCTTTGTTACGGTTAAGGGTACGGTGTGTCATTTTTTTCTTTTATTGCCTGATACGGGGATTTGGGTGTTTGTATGATGCATAGCATGAAGCTTTCGGTCGCATATGTCTAGAGGCCATGTCGAATTTTTTCTAAGCTGTGGTTTTGCAGGCATTCTCCTTGATTGTCTGTATTTGTGGTGTGTGTGTAACCATCTGAATGGTGCCTTCTCACGCTCCTCCCCCTATCCAGTATGTCCCACTACTCAGTAGGGATTACTCTTCCCTACTCACTTTTAAGCCCCTCCGAAGGCGGGACTCGCTGCTTTTGTGGCTACCTCCTTTCCATTGCTTCCAGAGGATCCATCGTTGTGTGACGAGTTTATGGCCTCCTACAGCAAGAAGTCAGGACTGGTCCAGGGTATTTCTATGACTTTGACACCTCGAGGCCTAGGGAAGGCTCTGTCTCTTCCCTCCAAAGGTGAACCTTTTGTTACCACTCGTCAACTTTTTTCTAATGAAGAGATTTTGAAGCTGTTACAAAAACAGACAAGGGAAATGCTGGATGTTAAGAAGGTGATAAACTCTTTAGGAGTTTCCTTTTCCATGATCACTGATCCCGTGTGGAAGATGGTCTATCAGTTTCTCCATTACAGGTTTATGCCTGCCAAAACGCCATCCCAATACTTATCAAAAGAGCTTTTCACAGCTTCAAGGATGGTGTTGAAAGGAGTCGCTATTGATTGGAGCACTTACCTCCTCACTAAAATGGATCAACATTTCATCAAAGTCACCAGGGGTAATGTTACCAATGTCACCTATGGATCATACTTGTCTGCCTTCTTGACCTATTCAGGTTTACAGAAGAGTGTGCCTCCACCACCTCCATCAGATCCAGTACCTCCTCCTCCACCTTCAGATGAGTCAGAACCCATTGATATAGAGGATGATGATTCTCCACCTCCCCTGGTCATACAGCGCAAACGCTTGAAGCGGGTAGCGGATAAAGCTCCTTCAGTTCTTCCTTCAGTGCCCATTCCTGCTACCTCTGGCAGTGATCTCCCTGGGTATCTCACTTGTAATAACTTGTTCAGAGCACATCGCGAAGGTTCGTTGGATATATCAGTTCCCTCACTGAACAGTCTAGTCTCGGGAGATGCAATTCCTTTCCTCTGTAAAGATATTCAGAGTTCCATTGAATTGTCAGTGATAGCATGTGTTCAACAGCTGTACGCTTCCTTTTATGAAGAGCTGATGCAGTCTAAGGACCAGTTGCATAAGGCAACATCCGAGTTAGCCTCTGCTAAGGATACCCTAGCAGATTTGTTTAAGCAGATGGAGCAACAAACCTAACTGGTTGCAACCCAAAGAGATGAGATATCTTCTTTGAAGGTTCAATTAACAGAGGTTCAATCCGAGGTTACTAGCCTTTCAGAGGAGAAGAAGAGGATGTCCAGAGAAGAGCAGGAGTTCCAAACTCTCTTAGATGAAAAACTTTCAGCCTTACAGACTGCTAATGACACAGTGGAATCACAAGCCTCCCAAATCAAGCAGTTGCAAGATCAACTGGCAAAGTCACGGTCTGTTCCTCCAAGCCCTAATGTTCCCTTGATTCCTTCTCTCTCACAGCAGGACTTGGCTGCTCTTCAGAGACATGCTACCTTGTGTCCTCTATTCCAAGATAAAGTGGAAAGATTGCAATCCAGAATGGATTTGTTATGGTCTACATTTGAGCAGTTTCAGGAATATGTTCCACCAGATCATTCTTTCTTTGTCCACTACCACTTACAGAAGTTGGCCTTCTACATGAAGCTTTCCACGATGGATTTACCTCTTCCAGAGGATGGATGGAGTGGGGCATTAGGGGAGTTTTGAGGTCTCGAAAATGCCTTGTAAGAGATCCTAGAGAGAGAAAACAATTTACGAAATAAAATCATTTTATAGAATTTTTAAAAGGTTTATATTTTGGTAAGTTAAAATATCAAAATTCGTTAATAAGTCATTGTCGTGATATTCTCGTGGTCACATCAAACCTAGAAATCTAGGTCGCCATAAAGTTGGCAAGGTTGTCATAATGAAGATCTTACCTCTCCTCATTAAAGTGAAAAGTAATATTCAATTTGAATTTTGGTGGATACTCGATTGCCTCCCTCCATCGTTTCTCCATCGTTTCTCTCTTATTTTTTTCTCCTCCTTATTAGTCTCTTCTTTGTTTTCATTCTTGCTTCTAATCATATCCTTAGCTATGGATCAATCACCCAATGATCTCTGTAACTCAGCTATGGATCAATCATCTAATGATCTCTGTAGCTCTCATAAAAGACCTCTCTATCATCTTCATATTGAGTTGGACAGTGAGTATGAACCGATAAGAAAGAGAACAAAATCTATCACGGTTACAGAGTCTATGAAACATATACTGAGGTTTGAAGGAAAGAAGAATATTGATCTTTGGTTAGATGGAAAGCTATATCCCAAAGATCCTAGCAGAAATAGCACTCCTCCTTTCTATAATAGCTCGTCATTAATGAGGTTTATTGGCGATGGCTACAATGGATTTTTAGGTTATACACTTAATCTTGTTGCAGAAAAGGATATCCTTGGACTAGAGAATCATCTTTTGATGAAACACAATATAGAGTTGTTGCAGAAGCTAGAGGATTGTCAACAAAAAATTCATTCATTGGAAAAGCGTATCAAAGCTTATCAACAAAAGCAAACTTTATTAGGCCTTCGAAATCGACAAAGAGCTCTTAAAAATATTGAGAATCTCAAACGAGGAGGAGGAGGCTGTGGTAAAAGAATCCAAGCAGCAAGGTATATTTTTTTTCACTTGAAAAATCTTAAATATGGCTTTATTTAAACTACTTGCATTGATTTGTGATGTTAATTTTGCTTAGATCTCTTCTACAACCAAATGCAAGTGAAAGAGATTCTTTAAAAGCAGCTCAGTTTTATTATCATCTTCTTCCTTCAGTGTTTTCAAAGGATATTTTGGAGAAGAAGAAATTTAAAAAGGCAAAGAAACAATGCTTGGAGTCATTTGTGAAGGATCATTCTTTGGATTCTGAGTTAGTACAGAAGACACTGGATAGTATTGGTATCAGTCGAGATGCTTATATGCAACTTTTCCAACTTTTACAATCAAATATGAAGCAAGGACAGGTACACAATTGCATACTTCCGAAACCATTTGTGGTTAGGACTATCAGACAGAGACTTAATAACAAAGTGATGGAGATTCTAGGTGAGCCTTTTCATATCAAGGCTAGCTTCAAGGGCAAGAAAAAGGAGGTTACATTCAATGAATTTAACAATATTTTCCTTGACTTGCCCACCCTACAATGCTTAATGATCAAATTTTATGACTTGTCAGTAGTTGAGGCACAGGGAGTGGCTAGATTTGTGATTAAACTTGATGAAAGTGAGATTCTGAAATGTAAAAAATTGGAGAGAATCTCTATCACCTTGATGAATAGAGCACTTTCGTCAAGTCATTGCAATCACTCAACATCATTTAGTGTTCAATCTGAATATAACATCTGGTGGCTAGGAGCATTTGAGGTAGATACTGAGAATTTTGATATACTATATTGGGTTTTTCATCAAACATCAATACCTAATGTTATTCAAAGGCAACAAGCAGGAGAAGAGCTATTTGTTGAAGGATTAGGGAACTACAGGATTGAGTGGCACATAGCTGGTGACCTAAAGACACTCAAATGTATGTATAATGTATCAAAGGGAGCTAACTCAAGATCTCCTTGCTTATACTGCATGTCACCAGCTGTAGAGTTAAACTCAAGCAATTGGAATAGAGCTCCCTCTAGGCACAATAAGGATCTACAGTTTAAACCAGTCTTGGACATTCCTTTAGCGAATGCCCATATTTGTACACTTCATGCACTTTGCAGGATAATCGAAAAGCTTGTTCATCTCTATATAGGATTTGCATGGAAGTTGAAGCCATTATCAACTAGAACAGATGCTATAACAAAGGTTGAAAAAGTTCTCTCTGCAATTGGTTTGCATGGTGGCAATGTTGTTATTGAACCAGATCTTCAAAAGTCTAAGGATGGTAATTGTGTCCCAAAAAAACCATCTATTGGTGGAGTGAAGGCTAGAAGGTTTCTAGGCTTTCATGGGAGACTTGGCAAGATAAACTTGAGAAATGGTGGCTCAACTATTAAATTTAATCAGTGGAAATCCCTACATAATGCAGTTAAGGATCACACTGATAATGGACAAGCTCGAAATAGAAAAGCTAAAGTTTGGGAAACACTAGACAAAGTGTTTTTTTATTGTGATAAGACTGAATGGAATGACGATGATCTCAAAGACTTTAAAAACCAATTGAACCTTTTCAAAAAGGCGATGACAGAAGCTTGGGGTGATCAACACTTTACTCACTATATGGTAAGAAGTTTGTATATGTTTGTTTCTTCATTGTCGAACTCATATAATGTTTTTTAATAACTTTCCTTATTTGTTGACTATGCAGCATATTCTATACAACCATGCTCCATACTTTATTAAACAATATGGATCTCTATCTATCTGGTCAACCCAAGGTATGGAAAAATCACATTATCAAGCAAGAACAAAATATTTCAGACATACAAGACATGGAGGTGGAAGACACAAAGCCAACAGTTTATTAGAGGTCTTTCAATGGTTCTATCGACAAATTTGGCATAAATTCAAGCTTAAAGATACAACCACATCAAGCAATACATCATCTTTAGCAAGGACTATACAAATTGTTACCCAAAGAAGAAAAGATAGATATTTAAATTCTTGCGCAAAGCAAAGATTTACAGAATGGTTACAAACCAAACAAAGAGTTGGGAAAAGATGGGTTTCAAGAAACCCTTAATCTTTGGCATCTTCTAGTCTGATTGTGTTGCAGAAGAGTCCTTAGTTTCAGGCACCTCAACAAGGCCTTCAGTGGAGTCCTTGGTTTCAGGTAGCTCGACAGGGCCTCTAGAGGAATCTTTTGTTTCATCCCACTCAATAAGACCTCTGTATTTCAAAAACTCTTGTTTTCGATAGCCCGGAAGAAGCTTCAAATTCTTACTATCTCCTACATAAGAGAGCAAATAGGAGCCAAGAACTCCAAAATATCCAGCTCTAGATCCACTGTATCCAGGCATAAAGCCAAAAACTCTTATGGCTTCTTCCTTCTCCACCAAAATGATCTTGTCCAAACCTCTGCTGAAAACTTGAGATCCAATAACCTTTGAGATAGCTCTCAAAGCCATCATTGGTAGACTTGGAGAGCTTGACAATCTACTATGATATATTACAATTGTTTGATTGTTTAAGTTTCCAATATAATGGCCAAGGCTTTGATTTTTTCCAAGCTTCATTGGCCTAGAGCCCTTGGCCCTTCCAAGAAAGTTGTCCAGATCTTCAATCTCAATCTATAGAACAAACCACAACAGTACAAGATATAAGATATTTATCTATAATGCATAATAAAGTCTAACATAAACTCAATGGGTAACTTCGAATTATATTTCATACCTTAGGGTGTTCATCTTCTTCAAGAAGACTATCATCATAAAGATTTATTGAACTCTTGGGCTTCTCATCTGATGGTGACTTCAATCTCTCTTCATACCCTACATCATCAATATGAAGTTTCTTCTGGACTTGCAAGAACTCTTCTTCTGTAGGTAGCCCCCCCTTTTCGTATTCTATGATCTGATTAATACATGTATGTAAGGCTATAGAGCTATCTTGGAAATTCTCTCCCTCAACATCAAGACTTGCTAGTGGTTCTTGTTCATAACCTATAAAATTCATGTCATTTTTGCCCCAACCTGCAAGGATTGCTAAGCAATAATCTTCTCTAAGATCAAAAAGATGTTGAATATCATTTAGCAACACATATCTCTTCTTGTTGATAAGATAAGTGGGAAATGTTGGAACACAGGCAAGAGGACCTTCTTCATCAACCTGTGCACTTGGCTCAATCTCCTTTTCTTCCACCATTGTGATATTGTCACTCTTGAATAAACCTACATCAAAACCTTGGACAAGTTGATTCTCAACATCTTCTTGGAACATCTCCTCCTTCTCTTCGACCTCCTTATCCATACTTGCAATATCCTCTAGCTTTCTCTGTTGGTCTATATCTGGAGAAGAATTTTCCATGTACTGAAGATACACAATAAATCCAACGTCCTTGTGGATTAGAAGGCATTGGTGTTGATACCTGTGGAAAGGGCAACATGTTTCTTTCTTTCTGAATTCCTCATCAATGAGGTTGAACCTGCCGAGCAAAGTTGACCTGGATGTATTGGTGGCTCCCATGACATCACTATAATGAACAAATCCATTGACTTCCAAACCTTGCACATGTCTATCATAAAAACATCTGTACTCCTTAAGTTTATCATCAAGATCCTCTAATAACTCCTTCAAATCAAAAGGAACATTGAAAATTTCCCTGATATAGCAAAACTTGGAAGAATTTCCAGTGATGTGTAAAAAATCAAAGAGCCTATCATCAGATGTCTCAATTATCTCCTCCTCATCCATTCCTTCCAGAGATAGCTTCCTCTTTGTCATTTTGACCAGAAAAATATTTATCCCTGAAAAAAAAAAGCAAAAAAGAACCAATATCCAATAAAACAAGATGATATCATGGAAAGAGGCCCCAACATTGATTTTCCAAGACAAAAAAATCAAAACAGGAGAATTTTTTTAGTTGACCGGTGAAACGCGAAAATTCAAGTGTGTAAGGCAAATGCCTGTGAAGGAATCGCGTTTCATCAGACACTAGCTTGAAGACAAAAATTATTCTAAAATGTGGCCGGTGAAACGCGATACTAAGAAAAATATCATCAACAAAGACATTGTCTCGCGTTTTACTTGTCAAAAATTGCAAATGAAGAAAAGAAACATGAACAATAAATAAATTATATGGAAACACACAAATTGATGATATAATCATTTTTGGAAAAGATATGCTGCATTTGAAAGATAGAAAGCACATAACATCTTTAATTGTTTAAGTGTTATAAAACATTCTTTCTATATTAATCAAATTTATTTTGTTAAAATGCTTGTAATAAAAAAAATTGTTACCTATATCAAAGATTGTTGAACTGCTCTCCACACAGGATGCAAGGACCTTGAAGGGAAGTCGAGACGAAATTTTGGCAGAGAAGAAGACAATGTCGGAGAAATGGGTTTGAAATGCTTTTATAACGACCGTTAAGCATGTGGTGATAGTTCCAACGAAAAAGTTTGTGTAATAATGGAAACACACGTGTGTGACTTAACACAGCGTAATAAACTCCTCAGAAGACGTGCGCATTCTCTTTTTCCAAAAATACGTTTTACGTGTGTTAAATAACCCTTTTCCAAGTAAATAAAAAATTCCGATAAGCGAGGGTACGTCACACGTGTGTTATTAACACTTTGCGAAGAACGTTGAGTCCATGCAAATTCACCGCCTTCAGCTTTCATCGCATTTCATCGCTACTCCATCTTTGTTTTTGGTGTTCCTTCCAGTCTCCACGCATTTCCTTCCAATCTCCAAGCATTTCACTGCTTCCCCAACAAAGCAAACCTTCAAGCATATTGTCATCTTTAGGCTGAGATTGTGAAGAACAAGCTAAGAAGAAGGTATGGTTTCTGCATCTTGCTTTTCAATAACAAGCTCCATTCAATGCATTGTTTTGATATTTTTCCTTAATCCTTTATGTTATTATTAGCTCATGACCACTACAAAAGAATTTTTTCCACAGTGAAAGCATTCCTTAATATTGTGGATATTTAAGAAAATCTTACTGTGATCTGCATGAGCTATCTGAAATCCATGCTACTGTAAATAATTACTTATCTGAGAATTCCATGCTCTCGGTGACTATTTCTTTCCTCCCTAATTCTATGGATATTTTAAGTAATCTTAAAAGCTTTCCTTGGTCAATTTTTATGCTATTCATGAGCTGTCCGGTGAAACGCGAAAATAAGGTACTTCAAGCAGATTTCCTGGCTTAAATTCGCGTTTCACTGGACACAATGGACAACAAGTCCGGTGAAACGCGAAAAGAAGCAGCTGCAAGGAGGCGCCTTGCTTGACACTCGCATTTCACTAAACAGCTCGAGAAAAATTCAGCTGATACGAGAAAACACCATGCAGCATAGATAACTCTTGTCTGGGACTTGCGTTTTGCTTTACATGCTGGAGAAGAAGTAACATATGTTTTTTTGGCAGATGGCTAGGACTAAGGCAACAGCAAGAAAAGAGAAGATTGATCCTAGGGATTTAGCATCAAAGATTCATCAGTCTTCAAAGCCTCAGAAGCTCTCTAGAAAGTCAAAGCCAAGGAGAAGGTTTTCTCAAAATGTCAGGTGTCTAAGGGAGATTAGGAAGGCAGTAAATGCTCTTGACAATGCAATTCCAAAGTTGTCTTTTCAGAGGCTTGTCAGGGAAATTTGTGATAGATATAGTTTGGATAGTTTCAGATGGACAAGAACAGCTCTTAATTGTATACAAGAAGCAACAGAGGATTTTCTAATTGAGTTTTTCCAAGATGCCTACATTTGTGCTGCTCATGCTCATAGGCTCACACTCATGGACAAGGACATGGTAATTCTTAGGAGGCTAAGATATAGATTTTCAAAGGTCCTTGAGCCAATTCCCCTCACTGATATGAAGACATTTAATATCCTTAATGTGCCCCCAGCTAGAAGAAAGAAAGATGATTCTGGTGTCAGGGTTGAGGATGTCACCCATGAGAAGGATACAAGGCAACATGAAAAAGAGGAGAAGGCTAAAGAGGAACAAGCAGATAAATGGAGAGAGTATAGGAGGCAAAGGGTTGAAGAAAGGGAAATAGAGCAACTAGAGTCCTTTGAAAATGAGCTAGCCACCCTTCTTGAAGCAACTAATCCAAAAGGATTCAGTGTGTTTTGTTTCTTACCTGGTGACTTAGGCAAAAGAACTGAGGTTATCTCCTTTGATGCTGCATGTGTTCAGATTCTTAAGGATAAAAGAAGAGAAGTAAATGACAGTCTTATTCTTGCTGGCCTAAGGTATGTCCATCCATAATTACTTATACTTTTTGATATTTTTTTAGCAATAAGATTTTTCTTGTTTATACTCACTATTTCTATGCCTTTTCTAGGTGTATAATGCATGAGTTTCCTTTGGATATACAACAAAAAATTGAGGTTTTTGATCCATCTATCTCATTCTTTATGAGGAATGAGCTTGATGCAAGTTTTATTGAGCACTGGCTCAATTTGATTGACTTTGATACTTTGGAGCTGCTTATAATTCCATATAATGAAAAGTAAGTGATTCAATATTCTATTAGAGTTTTTGAGATTTTATCCTACTAATTTGTTGAGATATGATTGCTTTTAGTTCTCATTGGAGCTTGATTGCAATAGACCTTGTGGATAAGCAATGCTTTTTAATCAACTCTATGAAAGGAAGCCATGGAAATGCTAAATTGTAAGTTATATTATCCAAGGGCTCCTTGATATTTCAATTCTTTTTTTTGTAAGTACTCTAAATTTCAACATATTTTATATACAGAGGTGCCAAAAGATTAATTGAAGAGCTAGAGAAAAGACCCCCTATGCCATCTGATTTGCTTGCAACAATGCAATATAGACAAGTTGCAGTAAGTTATTCATTAAAATAATTGAAACATGAGTTTGTTCTATGAACTACCATTCGTCCTCTTTATAGTTTTACTTTGTGTTGGTGGTTGCAGTGTCCCCATCAGGATGATAGCCATTCTTGTGGCTGGAGGGTGATTGCAAATGCTAGAAGAATGGTTAACTTTGTTTATCTTAATGATGATAAACATGTAAAGGTAATATGAAAGATGCTAAACTTTAAGATAGATATTAATTGCAAATAGTCCATTGATGATAAAAATATAGTCTATTGTAAGAACAATAATGAACTAAAACTCTTTTTTCTATAAATGTGTGACAGTTTTCGAAGGATTGCTATACATCTGAGCATATTTGGTACATCAGAGCAAAGCTCTTGAAGTATATGATAATCAATTGTATACAACCAACAACAGAGATTGGTGGGGATTTGCACCATGAAGGAGATGCGGTGCCTATAACCACAGAAGGCAAATCCACAGCTTCAACACCTTCTATACCCAAGACATCAAAGAAAGGCAAAAGGACTCCTAGAAAGGATAGTTCTCCAAAAAAGAAATAGCTTTGCCATATCGCCTTGTAGGCCTTCATATATAGAAATTTGCCCTTCAGCCCTTGTATATCTCATAGAGATGGCAGATAGACATCTGCTACAAAATTTGTACATGTATTTTATATTGATAGTAAAGATATCTTTTCTTGAATGTCATTGCAGTGTATTTTATTTTCTCTCCTTTTTTATATCTGCAAAAAATAAATTACAAATGTTTGTTAGTTAGAAAGTGAGATCTTGATATACATCTAAGTAGATATAATATGATGTGAAAACTTACTCGTTTCTTGTCAAGTTGGAATACAAAGGAGCATGGTAGTTCAATGTCTTCATTTTGTAAATCCATCCTCACTTGATGTAGCGTACATGATTTTCTGATCTTTAAGATTGCAATAATATACTCGTTGAACCAAATATCAAGATCCACAATAGGATCCTTGCTGAAATCATTAAGATTCTGGTCTAAAGCAACTAGACTACTACCAACAAAATGCCATCGACTATAGTAAAAGCTAAGGATAAAATTTTGAGTAGCAATCATATATTTACAAGCTATAGAGTCTTGATCTATCTTACATATAATTTTTCCTTCTGTCCTTGTATCCCATCCTTCATCAACAAATTGTATGATATGATCATATGTTAGTCTCTTCACTGAAAGCATGGTTTTTGTTATTCTTATCTCCATATTAGAGAAGAAATCAATAAATATATTAATAGGCATAAATAAAGTAACTTTGCTTAGCCTACTTGAGATATTAGATTTTAGTGCTTTCTGGATCTCAGAAAATATCTTACATCTATAGCCCTCACTAGTAGCTGGACTTGGCAAAGGCCACTCAAAGCTTGAAAAATCTGGCAAAGGAAGGAGTTTTATTGATCCCCATTGGCAACACCGCATAGGAATAACATAAGAATGGTCATAAAAGAATATTCCATTCTCTGCAAGCTCTGTCTTCTTTCTACCTCTATACATTTCTTCTCCAATTGAACCATGTATAACATCAATAACATCAATAATAGATTCCACTGGTTGCCATTCCTCAAGATTAGAGGGATAGACATCTACAAGACAAACAAATATTATAATGGAAAAACCTAAACCATGTTTAAGAAAGGAAAAACTTTAAGAATCAAATTCTTACAATTTGGTCTATGCATTGGAAGCTTTGAAGATCCAGGTTTCAAACACAGCTCTCTATGCATGAACACATGTTGCACTAGTACCTCTTTGATACTATTCTTATTTGCTCCAAGCTTAAAATCTCGGATTCTGCCCTTCCAAGCAGAGATAAACGAGCTCTCATGTCTTTGCCTTTTTCCACGTTTTGCTTGTTGCATGGTGATCCAACTACCTTTGCTAATGATAGTAGGAATCCATCTTCCATCAGTTTGGAATGAGTTAAACACTGATATGGATGTGATTTGGGAGCTTGGACGCCTTGTTGAAGGTCGAATTTCTGTATCCATGGTAGAAGAGAGAGATACATGCACAGAGAGAGAGAGAGAGAGAGAGAGAGAGAGAGAGAGAGAGAGAGATAGAGAGAGAGAGAGAGAGAGAGAGGACTAGGCTATCATAACGGAGGGAAAAACAATAGAGGAATAAAAGAAACGAGGGAAAAAACTGAGCGCCATGCTTTTCACCAATTTGAATTTCGATTACATCAGTCATTATCATTAATCTAGAAACATCATTAAATAAAAGTAGCCGAGACTCTATGCCATTAATGCAAAATATGTCATAATCACGAATATAAGAGACTAAAAATACATAATAAAAATACAAATTCGTAATATTATCATATTTATATATTTTTGTAAAATGATTTTTTATTTTTTTTAAATTAGAAGTTCCGTTATGGAGACTTTGCTCTTATTGGTCTAGAGCACTCTCTCTCCACATCCTAAAAGGCATTTTCGAGACCTCAAAACTCCCCTAATGCTTGGTCTGCTGAGTTGTTGACGGAGGTGGTAAGGATGGTGTTTGAAGATTCTGTCACGACAGATACCATGTTGATGTCCTACATGTATCTATGAGGAGACTTGTTGATTCCAGATGAGGTGGATATGGCATGGTATGTGGGAGACGTGGTTCTACAAGCTGTTTTGTATGTCAACCATTTGGAATTGTGCATAGCTAACATGTTCCAGAGTTACTCCTCCAAAGTGGCTAATTGTCCTGATAATTCCTGGCATACCATGATTGATTCTGTGGTCCTGAATCAAAGACAGAACACAGCCCCTACCTATGCCCAGAGTACTAATCAACTGAGGGTGGATCTCTTAGCTTATCTTTCAAAACATAATCCGTTTGATTCTACCTTTTTTGATGCCTATCAGAGAAGATCTCTCTTAGAACCTTCTGTTCCTACCCTCCTGTATTACCAACAAATGGCTCACCGATATGATCTATATCTTTCCCTTTGTCAATCTAATTCCACAAATATTTTACCCCTTCTTTTCCAACCTTCATCTTTCCCTCAAATTCCCATTTTTACATAATGCTCCTTTATTGAGGATAGAGTATTTTCCCCTTCTCCACCATGTCCTTCTCCATCCATTCATGTACCTTCCACCTTTCCTATTTATCAGTTAACACCATTCCTTAGTGATTCCCTACAAATTTCTACCACTTCTTCTTTAAATTATTCTTCCTTTTATGATTTTGCCTACCCCTCACTTCATCCACTTTTCCTTATTCCACTTCCATCTCCTAACACTTCTATATCTCAACCACCTCAGTTAGTTAGTGACTATGACGGGTTTGATAATCAGATTTCTAGAAGAAGGGGATGGAGCTCGAATGATTCGCTTACATGACCTTAGATAAATTGGCCAGTAATTTCAGGAGAATGGACAGCTCTGCCAGTCAAGCTTATCAGAACTATATTCATTTTGCTCAACAGTATTCACAGTCTGCAGATCCTTCAGTGAGATTAACTGCTCACTTTGCTTGGTACTTGGCGTATATGCATAGGCACTCTTATAATGATTCCAAGCCTATTCCAAAGTTGTGAATGAATGTCAATGTGAGCATTGATTCCCAGTAGCTCGATATATTGTATTTTCATGCCCTTTGTTTGCCTAGCAGATACCTTGTCCTATTGGAAAGGATGTGCTGTCTTTAGTTTTTTCAAAATCCTCCCAAAACATTTGTAGATGAATCCTTGTCTATGGATCGTTTCCGAAATCATCAATATTTCAAGAGGGATCATCTTCATTGATACCTTTCCAATGTATGGTGGATGCTTTTTAATGAAAATCTCTCTTTTGTGTTATGTGTAGTGTTTGTGTTGTGAGTTACTTTATGTAAAAAGAACATATTGGATTGGATTTCATGCGAGCTACATTTTGGAGAATTGTGGTGATGGGGTCGTGGTTGGAGAGTTGACGATGCTGATGCAGATGAAGAAGAAGAAAACTCTTATATCCTTTATATGTTTGTTGTGATTTTTAGTTTGATAAGCAGTGTTAATGTATAAAGGCTTTTCCTTTCGTTGTATTTTTATATTAGATACAGGTTATAAGTTGGGGTCGTGGTTGGATGGATTGTTTTTGAAGACATATTGAAGATCAAAGTTGAGCTTTTGAATGAACTTGTATTCCCTTTTTCCTGGGTCGCGAGGACGCTTCCTTATTAAGTGTGGGGATATGTTGAGTGTTGAAATGACTTGTTTTTTGGCTGATTTTTGTTGTTTTTGAGAGCTGAATGGTTGATTTTATGAGATGAATGATTGGTTTGAAAGTGGTTTTGAGAGTTTTTTGGATGATATTGATTGTGTTTTGGAAGTTCATGATGTTTATCAGTGGAGATATGAGGTTCTGTGATGATCTGATAGGTTCTGATTGGTTCTGTATACCTTTTATATAGCTTCTGTTTTGTTCTGTTTTGTTCTGATTGTCTTTTGTAAGGAGGGATGAATTGATGATTGATGATGATTGAGATCTTGTGAAAGCTTATTGAGTGAATTTTGATAGTTTGGAATGGTTTGAGTATGAGTTATGAGGTTTTGATGACCTTCTGTAACCTTCTATAGGTCTTCTGTAGAGCTTCTGTCTCTATTCTGTTCTGTACTGTAGCTGTTCTGGTACTGTTCTGTGAGACTGTTCTGTATGCTTCTGTATGTGTTCTGATGAATGAGAGTGTAGCTTGGGAAAGTTTTCTAGTCTTGGAAAGAGATGAATACAAGTGCAAAAGAGCTGAAAGAAGTGAAAGAAGTAGCTGCTGAAGACTCAAGTGAAGACTGGAGTGAAGTGACAGTAGTGAGCTATGAAAGGACACTGTAGTGGCTCTGGTGACTCTTCATATCAGACATACCTCTTGGGAGGGGTATCCACGACCTAAGAAGGATTATTGAGGGTGATTTTTGAGAGATTGTAGTGAGGATATGATGTATTATTGATGGAGAGAGAGAGAGAGAGAGTCAGAGATAGCCAATTCTACTAAAACAGAGTGATTGTATGTGAGAGATTGAGAGAGAAGACTATGAAGATATTGAAGATGAATACTATGTGATGTATTTCCATTCAAAGATGGTGTATTCCTTTGCTTTCTTTGTTATATTGATGGATTTTGTGAAGATATTGAAGAATATGGTTGATTCTATCAAATCCATGGGAGATCTACATGATGCTGTATGAAGATTTGTTGTGCCTGGTGTTCTTTTCTTCATTGTGATCATATAAAACATAATAAACAAGCTTGTTGATGATACAAGATAGATTTTCTTGCAAGAGAATTCCCTTTTCCTTGGTGTTCCTCTTGGGGCTCCAGCTCCCTAGGTATATCCTGCCCTTGATGTGCCCTGAACAATTGTGGGTAATGCTAAAGGGCTAGGGGACTAGGGACGGAGCCAGCCGACCAAGGTCACTGGACGAGCCTAATTTGAGGACCCCTAGGTGCTGTGCTATGATCGTGGGTGCTTCATATATTTTTCTTCTTTTCTTTTTTTTTTCCTTTTTCGTTTATTTTTTCTTGTGCTTTTGCTTTTTCTTTGCTTTTTTTTTCTTTCTTTCTTTTTTCTCCTTTTCTTTTTGGACTTGCCTAAGTACAACCATTGCAATATGTTGAGGCTATCAGCCTTTCAATGGGTTGGGAAATGTCAAGCTTCGAAGGCTCGGGAAATGGATATTATAGTGATGATTGTGCCCTAGCCTCGTTGTTAGAGAAGCAGTCGTTGAGAGGGGAGATACACTTGAGATATTGCAATCCTCTTTGGAACATGCGATGTTGGTACAATTGGGGTAACAGCTACCATGAGTGCTCGGCGTAGAGTGTAACCCAAAAAGAGGAAGTGGTTAAGATCATGCTTTGGCCCATGTGAATTGGGCACTCGCACGGGTGATCTTTGCTTTCGAAAGCGTGGCTTTGTTGCGGCTCTTTGTAGGGTCGGTGGACTTGCGGTGACTTGGGTGTATTGAACACTTTCGCACAAATACCTACATCAACCTGCATCCGCTTGTCACTTCATGAGAGTACATGCACGGCATATGCCGCAACTAGAATAAACCAGCGCAATGCAAGGAAGCATCACTTATCTGAATTCCATGGTGTTGGCTTAGATACTTATCACCTGCGCTTGATTAGCTTTTTCTTTTTCTTAAAGATGTGAAATATATTAAATGCAGATATGAAAAGTTTGTACAATTGGGAAACATGTTAGCACTTAACCATTTAAAGACAAAAAGTCATGGCCATGTAGCATTTGATAAGCCTTTTATACAAGATGGGGCTACTCTATTTGTACGAGGCAGGGTGAGTCTGGGTGGTCGAGCGACGGAGGCTGTGCTGGTGAGGGGCTCCTGTGAGGCTAGGCGGTGAAAATGTCGCTCGGGACCTGAATCGTGTAGTCCCTGGCCGCAACTATTTCCAAAATACTTTTAAATAATATCAAATTCTTGCTTGTCTCGAGCTGTCCTCTCCTCTTTCGAGCACCTAGTGCCCGAGCATATGTTGGGGGCCTGCATGACTGGTGTTGCCACGCCTTTGTGCTCCCTTGAGCTTCTATTCCCTTGGCTTGGAGATTTTTTGGTTTACGTCCGGGGAGATGTCGCTTGGGGCCTAATTTCTTTGCACACCTTTTGAGGCTAGGTACGTAGCACTCCGACAAAGAAACTTGTGTTGCATGCTCCCTTCGATGGTGGATAGTGTCTTTGCAAGCCAGCTACACTGGGTGCTCCATGTCTGCTACCGTAGGGGGACCTGCAAAATGCGAACCAAGGATTAGACCTTGAGACAGGACAAAACTATTCGCATGGAAGGGATTATATAGTGGGTTATCAAGCGCAGATGACGAGGAGGCGAGAGGTGAGGCATGCAATGTTTGTAGTAGAGGGATGGCCCCTATGATGATGTTCATTGGGCCTCCAACCACCATTACCAGATCTTGGCTTATGCTAAGTTGCGTGGACTGGTTGTCATAGAGTGGAGTAGGGATCATCCTTGGAAGGATAGACCGGAAAGGGGGAAGGTGTATAGAAAGGGACGGTACCCTATCTACACCCTTAGAGATATTGGTCAGAGCTTCATATGGTGGTGATGAGGGTTGCATGCCCTCCACATGGAGGCATGAATGGTCACACAACTTCTAAATGTGTGGTGTGAGGAGGACTTGAGGAGCTTAGCCTGCTAAACCCAACTCTTCTCCCTGTGCTTGACTATCATTGCATGTGTGTGTTGACATTGTCTATACAGGGTCACAAAATTCATTGTTTATTTATGTACATATTTACAAATCCATGTCACTTCTCGAGGATAAAAGCCAATTGTAGAACTCTGGATTGTACTAGAGTGTGGCAAACGCATCTAGTACTTGTGGCAGCTTACTTAATACCGATATATATTTTGCAACATCAAGTAGCATGGAACCTTGTCTGAGTCTACTGGCAACATGTAACTCCTCCTCAGTGAGAACCTTATCAAACAGAGAGTTCTCTTGGCTAGTTTCAGCTAAGTCCATACCCCGAATGGCAGTCAGCACTCGAAAGGAAGTTGGTGCCACATAGATTGGGTCTCTTTGAGATCGCCATTTGGCCAATCGCTCCTCTGAGACTGTCATGATCTGGGCTCCTAGTTCGGCCATTGCAATGCAGTTTTCTCACCAACATTGTTCAAATTGACTTGACCCTCTGATTGTCACTTTAGTTTTTCTATCTCTAAGAGATTTGGTTGGCAGAGTACATCATTGAATGTTACAGCTAAGCGTAGTTTGTTGGCTTCCTCGTTAGAGATGAGTCACATGCGTTCATACAGGAGTCTCTAATAGTGCTCATCAAGATGTTCTTGCTCTTCCCAGGATAAGGAAAATGGCAAGTATTCTTCAAGCTGCTCTTTAGGGAATGCGCCCATGTCTGCCAGGACATAAACACATGCGAACATTTTGAGCTTAGCATCCAACTTGGTTAAGCATTCTGCGACACTTCTATGTTCAATGAGGGCTTGCTCGGTTACTATCTCATCCAAGGTTCTAGGAGTTTGCCTAGGCCTTAGCATAGCTGGGGGCTCAGGCCTGGATTCCTTATGCTAGGATTTCTTATGCTTTTAGACTCTTGAGGCTTTGTTATTTCGTCACGGTTCTCCTTGGATGTGACTGGTATAGATTTGTCACCCTGTTGTGACAGCATTGTATCCACTCTTGATTGGTCAATGTGAGTTCTATTGTCGGTGGATTGAGTGTTGCAAGCAACCGTTGATGGTAATGACTGCTTTGATTTTTTAGAGCACATGGATGTGTCTGAGGTTTCACCGCTATTAGGAGAGGCATCAATGGGGTCATTGGTGGATGGACTCAATACTTTATTCCTCAGCTCTCGAGCGCTCTTAGTGTCAATGTTCTTAGGGTCCACAACCACCTATAACTATTGTTGTTTTTGTTGTTTTCTCCTCTTTTTCTTAGGCAGTGAAGGTGCATCTTTCAAGGACTCAGGACCCTGGACTAGGTCAGTCGTCGTTGATATGTTTAGTTGGGCCGCATCTTTCCCCTTCCCTGGTGTGTCCTCATGGGACGTAGCTACACCGTGTTGGACAGCCTTGCTAGGTTGAGAGGGTACAACTACCTCTCTTTTTGGAGAGTCTAGCTCTTCAGTCAATTCCCTTTTATTTAACTCCTCTAGCTTAGGCTTTAAGCACTTTGAAAGTATTGGAGTTGTCAAGGATGCTGGTTGGGGCACCTCCTCCACAGTCAATTCCCTTTTGTTTAACTCCTCTAGCTTAGGCTTTAAGCACTTTGGAAGTATTGGAGTTATCAAGGATGCTGGTTGTGGCACCTCCTCCACAGGTGAACTGCTAAGGACACATTCTGCAAGGGGCGTTGTCACGGCCAAGGGCTGTGACTGATGTGATCCCTGATTGGAAGTAGTAGCAGCTAGTCCATTGGGCTGGCTACCCTTGGTGGATTGCAGTGTCAAGCCCCTAGGGCGATCGGAAGTGGTCATGTCTTTTGTTGCCCTTTGAGCATTCACTTGTGTAGATCAAGCATGAGTTAAGCTAGTCACATTAGGTTGCATAGGCATATCCTTGGGCCGAGAGCTACGGCTAGTGTCATGTCCCACCTCTTGGACATTTGGAAGCTTAGATGGAGATAGAGATTGGGAGTGAGCAGCCGTCCTTGATGACCGCTACTGTGCTTCTTGTATCTGTTTGGAAAAAGAGGGTGTAGGAGATCTAGGATTCTTAGATGGACTTGACACTGGCTAAATGATTTGCTCAAGGCTATTAGACGATTATGCCATTTGCTTTGTTGAGCAATCAGCCTTGCCATGAGCAATGTTGTACTTATGATGCCTGTTATCCTCTTGGGAAGTCAAAAGCTCCTTGAGCACTAGTAGTCTTTGTGCACGCTCAATGGTTACATATGACATCTGCTTATTAAGCATGCTAGGCTGAGGCTCTTTCTTTCGAACACTCATGTTTGGTTTCTTGCCTCGAGACCTAGAGTTTCTCTTAGAATTCCTCCTGTGCTTCGTTGCTTTTGATGCAATCTGGTCTTCAACTGATAGAGATGGTTTAGCATGGGGGTTTTGGTACCCAAATCCATCGGCTACCTCCATAATACCCTTGAGCACGTACCAAAGCTTTGGATATCCATGTCGACATTGTATTGACCCTCCATCGATGCCTTCGTCTATAAGGCTTGGGCTTCTTTTGGGGTCTTCTACGATATTTGTAAGTCCAAAGCCTGTCCTTGGCCTTGTCTCTTGACCCTCTTTTTTCAAGCATGGCCTCATTCACTAGTTCTTGTTGTTCAACCTCTGCTTGTATCAACTCTTCCAACAAGTCCTTGCTCTCGTTAGTAGGTTTGAGTGTTATGTTAGCACCTTCCTTGCCTTTCCCTCGAGGTTTGATAAGGTCACCCTTTCTAGAGATTGTGACTATCCTCACACCTGATAGTGTCAGGTGTATCCTCTGTGCTACATAGTCAGCCTCACACTTGGTCGCCCTTTTGAAGGGTCTTCTTAGGAGGGTTTCCTTTCCATAATTAGCGCTGTTTGGAGGAACATGAAATAGGATAGGCAAGCTTTCAGTTTCAATTTTCGCAAGGATTTTGCACTTGCCTATGAGTGCTTGTGGGTTTCCCTCGTAAGGGCTAAGAGTTACATTAGTTGGTTGAGCTCTAGTTGGCCTAGTAAGGTCCATGATTCATAGGTCAAGATATTAAAATCAGCTCCTTCATCAATCAGAGCATCGATAGTATACTCTCTTTTCGCGGTGAGTTTGACCCTAAGACAAGTAGGTGGTACTATGTCTTCGTCTTCCGGGTCTTGGCTTGTAAATTTAAGCCTTATGACAAATGCCCTTGAGTCCCCAACTACATGACCAGATGTGGATTCTCCACTGATGTCTTGGATCGTCAATGTAGTGCTATTCAAGGAGCATCTATTGTCCGGACTATCATATCTAGTCATTCTTGCTGTTGTAGCTTGATGTTAATGCTTTCCGCTTTGACTAGATATAGTCTGCGTATGTGTTTTTGCAGTGTGGCCTTTTTTCCCTTATTGGCTAGAATGGCCCATTGATGTTCTAGGGTCTCTATTTCTCTTTGTTCGGGTATGGACTTTTGGTTGCTCTTTTGCAAGTGAGAATCCATACTCACATAGAGCCATTACTACACTAGGGTCTAATTTGGAGGACCTGTCACGATGCACGTTTTCTCTCCAACCTATTGGGGGAGGTGCGGAGGGGGCATAGCTCTCTCTGCAGGGGTCCGGGGGGGTAGTCCCCCCCGGCCCGCAGGGCCATTACGGTAAATGCCATGCACAATTTAGAGGACCATTTATAGCCAAAATTTGAACTACTTGCTCTAAGTTTCAACCCAGTGATGGATCTATGATGTGCCTTTAGCTCTACATAGCCTTTGGGGTCAATTTCAGGGCTTAGATGCATCAAGATTTGAGTTCTAGATACCTGTCCAATTTTGACAAATTTTTTTGTTTGATTCTCAGATGTCCAATTTTCAGGAGTCCGATTATCAAAATCAGACGTCCAATTTTGGTTGGTTCGATCGGCCCAGTGGTCCGATTTTGATCACATCCGATTTCTGGAATCAGAAGTCCGATTTTGACAACATCCGATTTTGAGTGGTCCAATTCCTTGCGTCCGATTTTTGTGTGTCTGATTCTCAGGTTTCGAGTGCCCGATTTTCAAAATCGGACAGTCGAGTGTCTGATCAGATAGACAAAGGTAGTCTGATTATGGGACTGGTCTGATTCTGGGACTGGTCCGATTCTGGGACTGGGATCGAAAAAGTGGTCCGATTTTCGAAGAGGTCCAATTTTTCGGAGTTGAACGATCCGACTCCAGAGATCGAGCAAACCTATTCTGGGACTCGGACGAGAACTTGTCCGACGGGGCAGACGACGGCCCGCGAGTTGCGCGCGATGCCTCTAGGCCGACGTCTACTTCACCAAATCGTGTCATGCCTAGATGCAAAGCAACAGAGGGAACCACCTAGCATACCTGGAAACAATGTGGTGCTCGAATTGTTTAGCACTTCAACAGTCTTGCCACTGCTCTCTCTCTCTCTCTTTGGCTCTCAATCTCACTCTCTTCTCAGAAGGCAAGATGTCAAATGTGGTCTTTCCTGGTTCCTTGGGCCTCTTATTGCCCCATTCTAGCCTGTTGTAACTTCAGAAGTTAATCCCTCATACTCTTCCATCCAGAAATTTGCATTTATGCCCCTATTTCCCTGTTTTAGCCTGTTATATCGCAACAAAAAAGCCTATTGTTTGCTTCTTTTTCTTTGTTTTTTCCTACCCTAAATGCATACAAATCACAAGAAATCACCTACACTACTCCAACATGCTTTTCCAAATCCAAAAAACCAAAAATCTACTTGCTAAAGAGATCAAATACCTCTTCAAACTCCGTTGCTTCTTACCTATCTACCTCAAGCACCGGTTCGAGGAAAACCCTACTTCAATGCTCTATTCGAAGCGCGCAAGCGCTCAAGTTGTTTCAAGCGTTTCAAGTCGAGTACTAATGGCTACCTCTCACATAGCCGACGCGCCATCCATATCTACGAGTGTAGTGAGTTTACCTCCATGCCGATCGAGTTACCTCCTCTCTCGCACACTCTGGTAGCTCCACGATCCAAGTGCAAGCTTCAAGCAAGCTCCATCCTCAAGCTCCACGCTCCAAGCTCCATCACCACAAGCCAGACAATAGAAGAGAAGAGAAGAGAAGAAGAGAGGAGAAGATGGAGAGCTTCTCCTCCCCAGTCCCTCACCATCACACACTCACTCCCTCACACTCTCACACTCCCTCTCTCAAGCACAAGCTCAAGCAAGCAAGAATAAGAAGAAGAAGAAGAAGAGGAGAGCCACTTTTGGCCACACACAAGAATGAGCTTCTTATTTACTTTTCAACTTTATATACAAAACCCTAAATCCCTCTTGGGTGGTCATCTTCTTATCCCCTTTTTTACATGGCCAGCTGTGGCCCTTTTTCCCATTGTCCTCCTATCTTCCTAGCTTCCTTCTTACCACCCATCTACCTTTACAAATTGCACGGGTGAGAGCCCGACGCTCCTTAAATTAAATCACGATGCGCTTGCGCTCTTTTACAAAAGTTTTGACTTGCGCTTTTTCTTGTGCGCCTTTTTCCCTTATTTAGGACTTTTCTGCGCTCCTTGTGTTTCTAGATTTTTTTTGGCACGGCTTCATCTTCCGTTTCACTTTTGCCTTGGCCTTGTCTTCTGCTTCAGCTTTTTTGGATTTTCCACCTTTGTTTGTTTGAGGGTTAACATCAACATTGCAGTGAGCTTGCTTTTTAAAGGTTCGACCTAGCAGTGACTCCGTTCCTATATCTTTAGTGTTTGGCAACACATAAAAGATCATTGGTATGCTCTTAGACTCGATAGAAACTACAAACCTACACTTCCCTAGGAGTGCGTATGATCGACCCCCATATGGGCTTAGTTTGGCAGTAGTGGGCTGTAATTTTGGTTTGCCAATGTGGGTCCAATGATCGTGGGTTAAGACATTGAAGTCTGCTCCCTCATTGATCAAGGCATTGAAAGTGCATGTATGCTTGGCAATGACCGTGATGTAGAGGTAAGCAAGTTCTACAGCTTCCTCATTTTCATTATCAATCTCCGTGATTGTGGCTACTCATACCTTGATAGGGGGTTCTAACATTGGTGGTTCATGCAGAGGATGTGTGAGAGGGTAGTACTTCTTGATGCAGCTGCCCTTGAAGAAGCCTATGTCCTCACCTTCCAGAGTCTTGATTTTGACATTACCATTTTTCCGCTGATGGCATGAACCTTGAAAGCCCTAGACCTTTAAACTTCATTTTGTGTTTATGCCCCTTAACAGAGTACAAGAGGATTAAGTCTCCATGTTCAAAGTCACGTTGCTCGACATGCTTATCAAACTAAATTTTGTGTCGTGTTTTCTTGCATATGAGCACATAGGTAGCTAGAAGTCGAGTTTCCAAGGGGCGTTTGAGTTCAGCTAGACATTCCGTCCATGCCTCCTTCCCTTCCTATCATTCATGACGTGCGATCCTTAGGCTAGGAACAAAGAACTCTACGGGTAGAATTTCTTCAGTTCCATAGGTCAACCTAAAAGGTGGCTGGCCTACAGTTGTTTTATAGGCTGTGCGGTAAGCCCACAAGGTTTCCATCAACTTGTTATCGCACTCATTGTGCAAAGCTGAGACTACCTTGGTCACGACATTTACTAGAATTTTATTTGTGGATTCTACTTGGTTGTTTGCCTGAGGGTAGTGTGGCGAGGATTTGCTATGGATAATTAGAAAGGTGGATAGAAGATGCACAATCACTTCATTAATGAAGTGTGTGTCCTGGTCGCTAACTAGTTCAATGGGGCAGCGGAATCGTGAGATTACGTGCTCCAATAAGAACTTGGTAGTCATTCTAGCATCATTCTTTCTCATAGCTCTTGCTTCTACCCATTTCATTAGATAGTCAGTGGGCAATAATGATGTACTTGGTATGCGAGTATTGTGCCGGAGGACTAATGGGTCCTATGAAGTCAATTTCCTATTTTTCAAAGGGTTATTGTGCAATTATTGGGATTAGCTCCATCTCATCCTTGTGAATCGGGACCTTTGTCTGCTGACACTCGTCACATTGCTTAACAAATCGTAACACATCGCGAAAAAGTGTCGACCATCACAGTTGAGATTGTAGCACCTTGCGGGCTATTGTATCTTTACTAAAGTGTCCTCCAGTGATTCCATTGTGTTCCTCTGAGAGTGCATCGTGCATCTCATGCTTGCATGCCCATCTATGCAACAATTTATCTTGCCCTAGCCTATATAGCAGGCATGCTATCAACTGATATGCTGGATCTTGAGGATAAGTTACCTAAGTTGGGCTTTCTCTATCGATTGTTCAAGTAGTCCATACTCAAGCACTTGGAATGTGACGTTTGCTCAATATGGCGTCAAGTTGGCTAGAAAGAAATCTCTCTTGCTGGATAGACTATACAAGTATACATTGGGTAACTTATCGGAAATGCCTTGTCCAATGGCCTCTCCCGTGGGGATGCATGACCTGTGTTGGCCATGTAGTGCTGCTTTCCTTTTCATACAACCACGGAGAAGTAAAAATCTAAAAGCAAAAGGAGCCATCAGTCTATGTGTCTTGTAGCACAAGGTTTGTTTACTAAATATAGCAAGGCTTGATGGTCCACAAAGAAAGTGAAGGCATAACTAATAAATAATGCTCAAATTTCTCTCTCCCATGGGGATGCATGACATGTGTTGGCCATGTAGTGCTGCTTTCCTTTTCATACAATCACAGAGAAGTAAAACTCTAAAAGAAAAAGGAGCCATCAGGCTATGCATCCTGTAGCACAAGGTTTGTTTACTAAATATAGCAAGGCCTGATGGTCCACAAAGAAAGTGAAAGGCGTGGCTAATAAATAATGCTGAAATTTCTTCACGGAAAATAGCATGGCCAGACCTTCTCTTTCTATCGTCGAGTAGTTCATATCGGTCTCAGTGAGTTGTTTGCTAGCAAAGCTCATTGGATAGTTGAGATTGTGTTTGCCAAGTTGGCACAACACTGCCCCCACAACGAATTTTGAAGCATCAATATACACGTGGAAGGTAATGCTCCAATTTGGGGCTCGTAGAATCGATACTATGGTCAGATCATTTTTCAATTCCTCATATGCATGTTGGCATTCTTTAGTCCATTTGAATATAATCAATAGTTTGTACAGAGGTCTAGCAATCAATGCATAATTTACCACAAGCCACTCGTAATACCCCGTATGTCCTAAGAAGCATTGAACTCCCTTATAGTTAGTTGGGGGTGAAAGATCAACAATTACCCTAACTTTCGAAAAGTCCATGGCAATCCTATTCTTCGACACCACCTATCCTAGGATGCATTTGTGCTTTACCCAGAACTAGCACTTTAAGGGATTTAGAGAGAGATAATATAGGTGACACCATTCAAAGACTGCTCAAAGTTTCTCTAAGTGTTCTCTAGGTTGAGTGAACACACAAGTCATCTACAAAGACTTCTAACTCTTTCCTAAGCATGTCTTTGAATATGGTATACATAAGGCATTGAAAGGTGGCTTGAGCATTAGTCAACCCTAAGCGCATAACTATGTAGGCAAAGACACCCCACTCAGTGGTGGCGAATGAAGTCTTATGCCTATCGTCATGATGCACCAGCATAGCTGATTGTATCCAAGGAAGCCGTCTAGAAATTTGTAGGCCTCTTTGCCCGCCACTCTCTTGAGCATGTACTCGGTATACGACAATGGGTAGTTGTCCCTCTTAATAGCAGCATTCACCTTCTTGTAATTTATGCACACTCTAATCTTTCCATTTTTCTTCATTACAATGACTATGGTGACACCCAATCTCTATGCTCAATTTTATAGATGAAGCTGGCTCTCATCAGCTTGTCAATCTCTTCTTTGACTGCATGAGCATGTTTTGGATTCATAGGGTAGGATCGTTGCTTGATCAGCATTGCGTCTGGCATCATGGGTATGTTATGAGTCACTACACTCGGATCTATCCCCTTTATCTCTTCTAAGGACCAAGTGAATACGTCTGTATACTCTCACAAGAGAGCAATGAGACTTGTCTCCTCTTCCTCCGTCAAGTCATTGGCAATAAAGATAGGTCGGGGTGTCTCCCCTTACTGGGCTAGGTTCACCTCCTTGACTTTGGCAAGTCCCTCGATGGGTTCACTTGCTTACCCTTGACATTTGGTACCCAACAAGATCACTACCCTATCACTCTTCTTGAACTTCGTAATTCTCTTAGGGAGGTTCTATGGTTTTTGTTGTTCATCTACTCATGTCTCCTTAGGTTGTTTTTCCCTTTCTTTCTTTAACCATCTGTGCCTCACGTGGACGGATAGGTCCCCCTTGGTACATCTACCTTGGAAGGCCTAGGTATTTCTGGGTCACTCTCCGAACTCACTTTCAACTCAGAATCAAACTTCCCGTCTTCGCTAGAAGAGGTAGTCTCTCCCGGTGGTCACAACTCAGAGGGTGACTTTGTTCTAAGCGTTGGTGTGGTATCTAGTTGGGTTAGGCTTGCTTGTTCAAATTTTATGGCTCCTATATGTTCCAACCAAGTGTGCTCACAATCCACGCGCATGACCCCTCACTATATCCTGAAGATGTTATTTGTCTGTGGCTTGGAGTCAACTCGTATCTATTCTATCTTTCGTCCTTCAGTGTCATATTCTATGTTATCTATCTCACCCTCACTCTTGTCTCACTGAAGGAGCAACATTCTTCATATTCATCATCACAAGCATCTTTATCTGACTGCTCGTCATCTGCTAGGTTTTGATATGTCTCATGTCTTTGATCAAGGACTAGGGTCCAATTGTACATGAGGTTTAGGTCATGCACCCTGGTCCATTGCCACCCTGGTTTATCTAAGAGATCTTGCAGTGGCTTGAAATTTGCTACTGAATTGTCAACTAGCTTGCCAGTCAAATACTCTAAAATCTCATGGAGTTCCTTTTTTTTGTTTAAATACCATATTAGAGATTTTGGAAATTTTCCAAGTCCCACTTTGAATGAATGTCTTACTTTTGTGAATGAAAGAGAGCACTATGTTTATGTTTATCTTTAAAGGGCACTTTGTATGTTACAAATATGAGATCACACATCTTGAGAGCTTAAATGATGAATGTAAGCTATGTGGTTGTTATGAGATTTTGATTTCACCTCTATCTTTTCTAGCATACTAACAAAATATGATGTTGTATGGTGGTGGAAACATCAAGGAGGCTTAACTAGTATATACCTAGGAAATTTCCAAGTTTAATGTAAGAATACAAAGGTTTGATGGAGTGGAGAGAGAATTTAGAATACAAGAGCCTTATATATTGTATGAAAATATGTTATCATGGCCAAAATTCATAATGTTATGGATTTGAAGATATTATAATACGAGTTTTTTCTCTTAGATATAGCATCAGTTAAAGTGACATGTAGAAGTTTCATGAACTAGGACCTTAAAAGAGTCACCACTAACTAGGTGTGGTTTAATAACTTGATCTAATACCATATCGTAATAAGTTTGGATAACCTATGATGTGATGGTTCTATTTTTATGTAAACCAATAGTGTAATATTCGGAAGGGGTAGGCTCGCGTGAACTGGCCATTAGAAGATAATGGAATTATCATTTAGATAAAAGCAAAATTTTTTATATTCCCTCTCCTCCAGCCGACTGTCGAGCTGGAGGAAGAGGGGATTAATAAGGTGGGCAAGCTCTGTTGGAGCTTGCCAAAGTTTGTAACCATGCGCGATGACATGCAAGGGAGGGAGGATCTCCCTCCCCTTCCCCTATATAAACCATGGGGAGCTAGTGGCTATGGGAGCCTAGGGAGGTGGATGAGATGGAGCCGCAAACACTGTGAGGAAGGGAGAGTTGAGGCGCTGCTGCCGCTGTCAGAGGGAGAGGAGGAGTTGAGGAGAGACGTTGCAAATCAATGCCAAGAGGGCGATGTCTCCCATCCGCCGTGCCACAGCCACCTGATCGCCACCGCGATCTGACGGCCTCCAATTTCCCCCCCCATGTGGAGTTCTCAACCTCCCCCCCCTCCACGTACTCGTGAGCTTTTGGACACTTAAAAGCTTCCAACGGGGGGCTTCCTAAGCCCCCTTCCCGTGGGCTTTGTGGTTACTCCCCCCCCCCTCCCTCCAAGTTTTCCCTTTAGCCCCCTTGGGCCCCTTTCCCTCCTTCCAAAAAGGTATAGCCTTTAAAGGCTAGTTTTCCCCCTTATAAAAATTCTCCTCTAAGGCTCCCTTAGGGCCTTCCCCCATAAAAGGTTACCCCAAAGGGCCTTTCTTCCCCCCCCCCCCCCCCCCCCCTTGTGTTTTTTTAATCCCCCTTAGGCCCCTTTCCCATAGCCTTTAAGGCTAATTTTTTTCCCCCCTTGGAGTTTCTCCCTTAGGATTCTATAAGGCCCTTTTTCCCCCAAGAAAATTTTACCTTAGCCCTTTTTCCTTTCCCCCCTCAAATTTCCCCTTGAACCTTTATAAAGTCCTTTTTCCACCAAAAGATGTTACCTTAAAGTCTCTTCCTTCCCGGATCTTAAATCCCTTTAAGGGCCCCCTTAGGCCATGCAAAAATAACCCATCTAGCTCTCCTATACCTTGTTTTTTTCCCCCACACGTAAAAGAAAGGAGAGTGTTGAGGGTCTTTTGACACCTTCCTTTCCCACTCAAAATCCCTCGTAAGGGATTCTACACCTTTTATTCCCCGTTCCTGCGAGTCTTTATAAGGCCATTAAGCCTTTCCCATGGCTTTAATGGGTCTTATTCGTGAAAGATCTTGAAACATCCCCTTTCGAAATCCCTACTTCAAGGAGGAAGCCTTCTAAAGTTGCTTTTGACGGATGGTGCAAATTATTGCAAAAGAGAACCACAGTGGAATGTCAAAAAGGAGTTGTAAAGCTGCATCCATGACAGGAAGGCTACATTCGCAATGCCTCCTAAGAAAGCCCAAGGCGCAGCAGCAGGAGGTTCGTCTCCTAGCATCCACGTGGACATCTCACCCCAAGTCCAGGTTTTCCTTCATCATTTGTATTTGGTAACGTTATAACTCAATCGTGCAAAGGATAATTGTTGGAAATAGGATGCATTTTTCATTTTAAATGTTTTAGAAAAATTAGCTCACGATGGAGGAATTTAGTCATTAATATTTTTTAATAAAACAAGCAAAATAAAGGCCGCATAGATGCATTTCTAGTAAATAGCTTTATGTAGTGCAATGAATTAAAAGTAGATTAATGTCCATTGTTATAGAACGGAATTAAAATAGTATACCTTGTTTAAACATGGAAGTATAAACTGCATATCACATTATTAACCCATATCCTCTTCGCAAATTGAATCATCATGGAAAGTGCTAGGAATCCTTAGGAAAGTGCAAGGCAAGAAATGATTCTTACGATGCATAACTCTAGGCAATTATCGTTTGTCAACTGCATAAATTATCAAGCAAAAGGTTGCTTGTTTAGCATGAATTTTGTTCGCAAAGTTATAGGAAGATTAGTTGGAATTAACCTAACCTATGCCTGACCTTAAATCAATAAGTTAGGATTATCAATTTACATGTAGACAATGTGTCATGTGGAAAGATGACGTAATTATCTTATAGAGTTAAACAAATGGGCATAAACCTAAAACACCCAAACCGCGGAGTACTCATTTAGAATGAATTAAAATTCACTAGGAAATTAATACGTGACCTAATCGTACGTATTGCTAAAATTGAAACTCCTATACCCTAAATACTTGCCCACATTCACCGAATGTAGGGAAAGTGAAACATATTTGGGAAATGATCTAGGGTTTGTCCTTAAGAATCTTACAAGATGGAACTTGGAACTCTAGGACTGACGATGTTAGCCTAATGTAATCAGGAATAGATTGTTTCGTGACTCCGTTCAATGAGTAGAATAAGTCTCATAGTTCGATGCAACACTTGCGCAGCAAGTGCGGAGTCACATAATCTTGTGATTGGATCACAAGGGAATGGCCAAATTCTCGCAATGAGGTTGGCAGGTCCTTACGCAAGTTATCTTGCAAGAGGACGAATAATCATCCTAATTTAGTATCTTTCTTGAGTAAAGAAGATTGGTTGAAAGCTAAAGACGAGCCGATAAACTGAAATAACCTATGAACTTAAGATTTGACCAAGTCGGGTTAATAGGGTACACCCTAACCCGGGATATAGGGGATCTTGCCAAGTTGCAAGTCATCCCAGATCGAGTGCTGGACGCATTCGAAAGGAAGGATTCATTCCTTAGCAGTTTGCAACAAAGACGACCAATGGAAAGGTTTGTGCTTGTTAAAGACTTAAGAGCACTGTTTGGTTTTTTTTAATCAATGAATTAAAAGATAAATGGATATCTAATACTTCAAGTTGAAGGCCTGAAGGGAGAAGCAGCTTGAGTTACCCCCGACTGCCTACCTAACCCTAACCAAGGGGGTTGTTAATCACGCCGGGCAAGTGGACCGAGCCCGCCGGGAGAGATCTCTCCGTTGAGCACTACCTGGAGCAGGAGGACGCTTGGGTGCCAGGGGGGGCTCTGGCTCGTAAATCCCTTGCCTTTCGGGCCCTACACAAGAGGCTAACATGACTTGGGATTGGATCTCGAGGCCCGCATACTAGTCTACGGGCGGAATCTTAGATTTGTGATCCCTCTGGATTTTTGGATAGCCTTCGAGTGGATTGTGTATAGGCCTACAGGCGGGACTTTTTGTATTTCAAATATAAATATGATAACTTGTTAATAAGGAACTTGTTTGGCATTGTCTTTCTATGTCAAGGGATATGATTACGTGAAAGAACAAGTGCCTAACGGGCTAATTAAGTGAAGCTGATTGATACATGTCCAACTAAATGTGTTAGGCAATTAGATAATTAAAACAACCCGAGGAAAGTGTGCTAGATGTGGCCATAAGTTCCATCCTACGGATGGGTGGTCCTGGTTGGCCGGGAACTTTTCTCAAATCACGATGGACAGCCAGAAGATCGTCGAAGAACATGACCAACAAAAGTGTTGACCTAGAGTTATGATTGATTCCGATTTACGTTGTTTTAGGGGAACGGAATGGGACTATGCCTTATGGCAGAGAGGTTCATCTTTGCATCCCTCTCGTTTTCCATTCTCCTTGAACCAAGTGCAGCGTGAATCCACTTCAGACCTGGCATTTTTGCGTAAAGTAGTTCGCTTGGGTCCGACGCTAGTTGCAGTTAGGAAATGAACAATAAAGAAAACCCTAATTTAGGTCGATCCTAAGTGGGAATGGTCAGAATACTTTCGCTACATGGCAAATGCGGAAAGCCCTAGATCGCAAACCTCGTAACATTCCATGTGAGTGCCAGGCAGAGCTGTCTAGACATCCTTTCCGATGGAGTGCTAAGACGTGTCCTGAAGATACAAGTGGACACGTTATAGTTGGTATCAGAGCCAAACAACAACGGAATTGTTTTTATGAAATTTTAATAAGAAGAAGTAAAGCAAATGTTGATGTTCCAAACATTTTCTTACTTCCAATGATGTCTTGCAGAATTACGAAGCATGGAACAAGTTCTTAGTATTTCGAATCATGTTTATGACTGCAATGCATTCTCCGCATTATCGACAAAGGGTTGAGATGATGAACATCCTGCAGAAAATCTATAATCCATCACCTTTCTACATAAAACGAAGATGGACGGGTGCCTTATGAATCTACTATATAGCCACCCACCGGTTTGCTTATCTACAAACCAACCTAAAGTGGATCAAGTGGTTGGAAGACCTGAAAGTGGTGAAGCTGTTCATTTTTGTGGAAGCTCACGTAAACTCAACTTTACATATTCGAGGTCAGAGGGTTGAGATGATCTTATATGTATATGAGAAAGTAACTCGTGTGATCCCCGCCGACAGGATTAAAGTGTTGGGGCGCCATGAGAAGAATGGGTTCCAAAGAAAAGAATACTCTAAACTTCCAATGACTTACCGATTCCTGAAGATCCATGACCCGAAACCATACTATTATACACTTCCTGTAGATAAATGTAATACAACGTTGTTCTCCCCAAATTAAATGTAACAATTGGCTTATCATCACAAGAAATGTTGTGTTCCGAAAGGGCTATGCCCATATAAATACAAATAAGACTTCTTTTTATCAATGTCTGATTGTGCATGAGAATTGATAAAAATTTAAGTGGTTAGATTGCTTGGGTGATAGCGGAATTGAACATGTAATATAAATCAATAACGTTTATCGTATAATAACATTAAGAAACCTTTACCTAGGCACAACCCCAGGTACAAGTTCCTAGTTTGCCTCTTACATCAAGTACTACTGTAATCCAGGAGAAGAAGTTTCTTCTCAAGCAGATTAAGCTGCCCGAATTTGATGGGAGAGGAAGGTCCGTCCAAGCAGATGCTGAAATTTGGATTGAATCCATGGAGGATTACTTCGAAGCAACCAGTACTGCACCCGCCAATCAGGCTATGCTCGCCAAGCTGAAGCTCACCGGCAAAGTCAGGCTTTGGTGGAAGCAATGCTGCGGGGATCAAGGGATCGCAGAGGGATCCGTTACCTTGGAGAAGCTGAAGAAAGCCGTGCAAGGAAGATACTTACCACCCGCATATCGCACGTAGAAAATGAATGAGTTCTACAAGCTAAAACAGCTGGGACTCACTCTTGACGCATACTATTCCAAATTTGTCTCACTTCTTAAGTATGTGCCGTAGATGGACATGACACAGCAGGTGTTCATATTTTGTGCTGGTTTAAATCCACCAGTAAATACCCGTCTCAAATCCATACGTCCATTAGATCTTCAGGACGCACTCATTCGAGTTGCACCTATAATTCAAGAGGTGTAGTCTAGACCAAGGGATAACAAAGCTTGGTCTTATAATGACCCGAACAGAGGAGCATTTAGACCTCAGATGAAGAGAGTTCAAGGTCAGAATCAGGGACAAACAAAGAAAGCAAGAACTAACAACGTCAACAACTTTGTTCCTACTCAAAGCAATGGCCGAAACCTCTGTTGTTTCCACTGCAACGAGCCCGGTCACTTCAAAAGGCAATGTCCCAAACTTGGAGGAGGACATCGCCAAGCACCTTTCCAAGGAATGGGCCATGGTCAAGGAGCCGCTACCCGAGGCAGAGGAAGAACCGCCTGCGTTGCTAATAGGCAAATGTAAGAAGAAGAAGAAGAAGAAGAAGAAGAAGATCCGACCATGGAAGCAGAGTTTGAAAGAGCAACAGTCCATGCCACTCTACACAAGAAAGGGCCGAATCGCCAATTCTCGGTGATTCAGACACCGTCGGACAATCAAGGTAAAAGTTTCAAGACCTTTATTGATTGTGGCAATACACATTCCTTTATCTCACCAGCTTGTGCAAAAAGGGTTAGGAATAGCCACAATAGAATCATCTACCTTGCTTGTGGAATTGGAAAATGGTCATGAGGTTACTTGTACCAGGCAAACTGCTAAGGTGGAATTCTTTCTGGGAGGAAAAACGACTTCGGTCGAATTCAGAGTCATGAATTTAGGTATCCATGAGTGTCTACTCGGAATGGATTGGCTTAAGCCTAATGACGCCCACATTCACTGTGGAAAGGGTCAAGTTTCCTTTCGAAACTCTGAAAGGGAATTAGTCACAACTCAAGGTGAGGCTGGAGTGCCAAGCATCCAATTGGCCAAAGTATCTTGGATCATAAAAGGAGTCAGAAAAGGATTACCTGTCTACTTGATCAAACTCAACAAGTTAGATCAGAAGCAAGAGTTTAGTGAAGGACCTTCTTGGCTAAAGGAATACACGGACGTATTCCTTGAAGAGTTGACAGAACTCCCACCTCAAAGAGAAGTGGATCATGAGATTAAGCTAGTACCAGGAGCTGTGCCAATTGCAAAAAGACCTTATAGAATGTCTATATCAGAAGCAATTGAGCTGAAGGAACAACTCAAGCAACTGCTAGAACAGGGCTACATTCGTCCTAGCAGTTCACCATGGGGAGCTCGAGTACTATTCCAGAAAAAGAAAGATGGGACATTTCGACCATGTATTGATTACCGAGGGTTGAATCAATCAACGATCAAGAACAAGTACCCTATTCCTAGAATAGATGAGCTTTTTGATCGTCTTCAGGGTGCAAAGATCTTCTCCAAGATTGATCTCAGATCAGAATACTATCAGATAAGGATCAAGGAAGAAGATATCCCTAAGACGGCCTTCAATACAAGATATGGGCACTTTGAGTTCCTAGTTATGTCATTGGGACTTACGAATGCACCTGCCACCTTCAACAGGTTAATGCAAGATATCTTTAGGCCATATCTTGATGATTTCGTGCTTGTCTTCTTCGACGACACTTTAGTCTATTCTAAACAGGAAGAAGATCATGAACCCCAACTTTGGATTGTCCTTGAGACAATGAGGGCACATAAACTGTATGCTAAGATGAAGAAGTGTGCATTCTTCAAACATTAGATTGAATATATGGGATTCATAGTATCAGCAGAAGGAATCTTAGTGGACCCAGCCAAGTTCAGAGATGCGCTAGAATGGTCAATACCAACATTTGTCAAAGAAATACACAGCTTTCTTGGGTTGAGAGGATGGTATAGGATCTTCATAAAAAACTATGCTTTGATTGTAGCACCTCTGACAGACTTACTGAAGAAGCAAACTTCCATTGCATGGTCAACTCTCGAACAAAATAGCTTCGATAGATTGAAGCAAAGTTTGGTATCATCACCTATCCTAAAACTTCCAGATCTCAATAAGGAGTTTGAAGTAGTAACTGATGCTAGCACACTTGCCTTGGGATGTGTGCTCATGCAGGAAGGTCATCCTGTAGCATACTCTTCAAGGAAATTGAAGAGTCATGAAAAGAATTATGCTACGCATGATCTGGAATTGCTAGCTCTCATCCATGCTCTAAAGCTTTGGAGACACTACCTGTTGGGTAACAAGTTTACCCTAGTAACTAATCATAAGAGTCTCAAGTGGATCTTTACCCAGAATGAGCTCAACATGAGGCAACGTTGATGGATTGAAGTACTGGAGGAGTATGACTTTGAAATCAAGTACCGACCAGGGAAAGATAATGTAGTTGCCGATGCACTCAGTCGCAAGGCATTCCTTAATTCCCTAATCTTGCAGAACCCATCAACAGCTAGATCCCTAGCTACAAAAGTATATATGCCAAACAATCCAATACTTGAGTTAGCTAGAGAGGATGCATGCCATGATCTGGCCTACCAAACAATGCTAAGGGAGATCTCTATCAAGGATCAGAACCAAAGTTGCAGGCTAAGTATCATGAATTTTCTATCAATAGTGGACTTGTCTACTATAGAACAAGGCTGTGTATACCAGCAAGCCAGTCACTTAAATAGAAGATATTGTGGGAAGCTCATGATTCCCCTTTTGCAGGACATCTTGGCTACGCCAAGAATCTCAATGCGGTTAGAAAGAGCTACCATTGGGAGAGGCTCAAATGTGACATTCTCAAGTATGTCACCGAGTGTTTGTCTTGCCAACGTATCAAAGCCGAACATGTCAAGATGCTAGGGAAGCCACAACCGCTTGACATCCCCCAAATGAAATGGGAATTCATTAATATGGACTTTGTTGTTGGCCTACCCCAAGTTCAGGGAGGATACAACTCCATCATGGTTGTGGTTGACATGCTTACTAAGGTTGCACACCTTATTCCAGTAAAGACAAACTATAAAGCCTCAGACATTGCAAGATTGTTTATCAAGGAGATATTCAAGCTACATGGTTTACCGAGAAGAATCATTAGTGATCGTGATTCTCTCTTCACATCACACTTGTGGAGAGTTATCTTTGAAGCCATTGGCACTCAACTCTGCTTTAGCACCGCTTACCATCTCCTAACGGATGGCCAAACAGAGCGAGTAAATCAATTCATGGAGGATATGCTTAGGGCATACTGCTATTGTGAGCCGAAGAGGTGGATTCAATACTTGCCTTTGGTTGAGTTTGCCTACAATGCTTCTTACAAACAAAGCATTCAGATGACCCCTTTCCAAGCACTGTATGGTCATGACTGTCGAAGTCCCCTAAACTTCTCAGATCCAACCTTAAGGGTTGAAGCTTCAAGGCAGATGTTGGAAGAGATGGATGACCAAATAAAGTCAATAAGATAGGATATCCAAGCTGCCAAGGATAGACAGAAGGCATACGCGGATTTGAAGCATCAAGATAGAGTCTTTAAAGAAGGAGACAGGGTCTTCATTCGCGTACGCCCTAAGAAGAGTTCCCTATCCTTACGAGATTGCAAGAAGCTAAGTCCAAGGTATTGTGGACCGTACAAGATCCTCAAATGCCTAGGACCTAATGCTTATCAATTGCAACTCCCTGAGAACCTAAAGGTTCACAATGTATTCCATATTAGCCTATTGAAGAAGTATGTACCTAATCCTAACCATGTACTTGATGACCAACAAATTGTAATGCCTAGTCAAGGAGTCCTTGAACTAAGGCCTGACAGGATCTTAGATGTTAGGGAGAGACAATTGAGATCTAGAACCTTGAGAGAATGCCTTGTCTAGTGGAAAGATTATCCTGAAGAGGATGCCACTTGCATAGATGAAGGCACTCTCAACCATCACTATCCCTAGTTTATCTCGAGATGAGGACATCTCTATTCCTCTAAGGGGGAGAGAACATAATATTCCAAAGGGGTAGGCTCGCGTGAACTGGCCATTAGAAGATAATGGAATTATCCTTTAGATAAAAGCCAAATTTTTTATTTTCCCTCTCCTCCAGCTGACTGTCGAGCTGGAGGAAGAGGGGATTAGTAAGGTGAGCAACCTCCTTGCTAGAGCTTGCCAAAGCTTGTAACCATATGCGACGACATGCAAGGGAGGGAGGATCCCCCTCCCCTTCCCCTATATAAGCCATGGGGAGCTAGTGGCTATGGAAGCCTAGGAAGGCGAACGAGATGGAGCCGCAAACGCTGTGAAGAAGGGAGAGTTGAGGCGTTGCTGCCGCTGTCAAAGGGAGAGGAGGAGTTGAGGAGAGACGCTGCAAATCAATGCCAAGAGGGCGATGTCTCCCATCCGTCGTGCCACAGCTACCTGGTCGTTGCCACCATCTGACGGCCTCCAATTTCCCCCCCCCCCACGTGGAGTACTCGTGAGCTTTTGGAAGCTTAGAAGCTTCCAAGGGAGGCTTCCTAAGCCCCCCTTCCTATGGGCTTTGGAGTTATCCCCCCCCTCCCTCCAAGTTTTCCCTTAAGCCCCCTTAGGCCCCTTTCCCTCCTTCCAAAAAGGTATAGCCTTTAAAGGCTATTTTTCCCCCTTATAAAAATTCCTCTCTAAGGCTCCCTTAGGGCCTTCCCCCCCATAAAAGGTTACCCCAAAGGGCCTTTCTTTCCCCCCCCCCCCCCCCCCCGCCGCATGCTTTCTAAATCCCCCTTAGGCCCCTTTCCCATAGCCTTTAAGGCTAATTTTTTTCCCCCCTTGGAGTTTCTCCCTTAGGATTCTATAAGGCCCTTTTTCCCCCAAGAAAATTTTACCTTAGCCCTTTTTCCTTTCCCCCCTCAATTTTCCCCTTGAACCTTTATAAAGTCCTTTTTCCACCAAAAGATGTTACCTTAAAGTCTCTTCCTTCCCGGATCTTAAATCCCTTTAAGGGCCCCCTTAGGCCATGCAAAAGTAACCCATCTAGCTCTCCCATACCTTGTTTTTTTCCCCCACACGTAAAAGAAAGGTGAGTGTTGAGGATCTTTTGACACCTTCCTTTCCCACTCAAAAGCCCTCGTAAGGGATACTACACCTTTTATTCCCCGTTCGTGCGAGTCTTTATAAGGCCATTAAGCCTTTCCCATGGCTTTAATGGGTCTTATTCGTGAAAGATCTTGAAACACCCCCTTTTGAAATCCCTACTTCAAGAAGGAAGCCTTCTAAAGTTGCTTTCGACGGGCGGTGCAAGTTATTGCAAAAGGGAACCATGGTGGAATTTCAAAAAGGAGTTGTAAAGCTGCATCCACGATGGGAAGGCTACATTCGCGATGCCTCCTAAGAAAGCCCAAGGCACAGCCGCACGATGTTCGTCTAGCATCCATGTGGACATCTCACCCCCAATCCGGGTTTTCCTTCATCATTTGTATTTGGTAACATTATAACTCAATCGTGCAAAGGATAATTGTTGGAAATAGGATGCATTTTTCATTTTAAATGTTTTAGAAAAATTAGCTCACGACAGAGGAATTTAGTCATTAATATTTTTTAATAAAACAAGCAAAATAAAGGCCGCATATATGCATTTCTAGTAAATAGCTTTATCCTCTTTGCAAATTGAATCATCATGGAAAGTGCTAGGAATCCTTAGGAAAGTGCAAGGCATGAAATGATTCTTACAATGCATAACTCTAGGCAATTATCGTTTGTCAACTACATAAATTATCAAGTAAAAGGTTGCTTGTTTAGCATGAATTTTGTTTGCCAAGTTATAGGAAGATTAGTTGGAATTAACCTAACCTATGTCTGACCTTAAATCAGTAAGTTAGGATTATCAATTTACGCATAGACAACGTGTCATGTGGAAATGATGACGTAATTATCTTATAGAGTTAAACAAATAGGCATAAACCTAAAACACCTAAACTGCGGAGTACTCATTTAGAATGAATTAAAATTCAGTAGCAAATTAATACGTGACCTAATCGTATGTATTACTAAAATTGAAACTTCTATACCCTAAATACTTGCCCACATTCACCGAATGTAGGGACAGTGAAACATATTTGGAAAATGATCTAGGGCTTGTCCTTAAGAGTCTTACAAGATGGAACTTGGAACTCGAGGACTGATGACGTCAACCTAATGTAATCAGGAATAGATTGTTTCGTGACTCCGTTCAATGAGTACAATAAGTCTCGTAGTTCGATGCGACACTTACGCAGCAAGTGCGAAGTCACATGATCTTGTGATTGGATCACAAGGGAATGGCCAAATTCTCGCAATGAGGTTGGTAGGTCCTTACGCAAGTTATCTTGCAAGAGGATGAATAATCATCCTAATTTAGTATCTTTCTTTAGTAAAGAAGATTGGTTGAAAGCTAAAGACCAGCCGATAAACTGAAATAACCTATGAACTTAAGGTTTGACCAAGTCAGGTTAATACGGTATGCCCTAACCCGGGATATAGGGGATCTTGCCAAGTTGCAGGTCATCCCGGATCGAGTGCTGGATGCATTCAAAAGGAAGGATTCATTCCTTAGCAGTTTGCCAACAAAAACGACCAATGGAAATGTTTGTGCTTGTTACAGACTTAAGAGCATTGTTTGGTTTTGTTTGATCAATGAATTAAAAGATAAATGGATATCTAATAATTCAGGTTGAAGGCTTGAAGGGAGAGGCAGCTTTAGTTACACCCAACTACCTGCCTGACCCTAACCAAGGGGGTTGTTAACTGCACCGGGCAAGTGGATCGAACCCGCCACAAGAGGTCTCTCCGTTGAGTGCTAATTGGAGCAAGAGGATGCTTGGGTGCCAAGGGGGGCTCCGGCCATAAATCCCTCGCCTTCCGGGCCCTGCACAAGAGGCTAACGTGACTCAGGATTGGATCTCGAGGCCCGCATACTAGTCTATGGATGGAATCTTGGATTAGTGATCCCTGTGGATTGCTGGATAGACTTCGGGTGGATTGTGTATAGGCCTACGGGCTGGACTTTTTGTATTTCAAAGATAAATATGATAATCTGTTAATAAGGAACTTGTTTGACATTGTCTTTCTATGTCAAGTGAGATGATTAGGTGAAAGAACCAGTGCCTAACAGGCTAATTAAAAGAACTTGATTGATACATGTCCAACTAAATGTGTTAGCTAATTAGATAATTAAAAGAACCCAAGGAAAGTGCGATGGATCTGGCCATAGGCCTATCTTACGGATTGGTGGTCCTGGTTGGCCGGGAACTTTTCTCAAATCACGATGGATAGCTAAAAGATCGTCGAAGAACACGACCAACAAAAGCGTTGACCTAGAGTTATGATTGATTCCGATTTACGCTGTCTTAGGGGAACGGAATGGGACTATGCCTTATGGTAGAGAGGTTGAGCTTTGCATCCCTCTCGTTTCCTATTCTCCTTGAACCAACTGCAGTATGAATCCGCTTCGAACCTGGCATTTCTGCGTAAAGTAGTTCGCTTGGGTCTGATGCTAGTTGCCATTAGGAAATGACCAATAAAGAAAACCCTAATTCAAGTTGATCCTAAGTGGAAACTGCCAGAATACTTTCGCTACGTGGCAGACGCGGAAAGCCCTAGATTGCAAACCCCGTAACATTCCATGGGAGTGCCGGGCGGAGCTTTCTAGACATCCTTTCTGATGGAGTGCTAAGACGTGTCCTGAAGATACAAGTGGACACGTTACAAATAGACACAATTATGTCAAATAATTGATCATCCCATTTATATTTTTTGTATATATATGCATGATATATAAATATCTTTTATTCAAAATTTCTATCTATCTTGATAATATATGGACAAGATGGATATTGACTTTAGCCAAAATTAACTAGCTTCACACTTTGACTAGCTAAATGAATTTTCATATCATAAAATAAAGATTTATATACCAAGCTAGAAGTTTATGTTTTTTCTAAGACTAAAGATTTAACCTTTGACCAATGGTTTGTGTTTCCAAAGAAATAGACATAAATTTTATTATCAATTAAGACTTATTTGTTAGCTAAGTTATAAAGTACAAAATTGGACTTAAACCACTTTATAAGAAATTTCAACACAATTAACTAGTGTTATTGAAAGAATAAAAAATATTAAGTAGATTCTCTCATTGATATTGGTGGCGTTTAAAAACACCAAGGTAACTACACAAAACACTTTGAATTTTTAACAACCATATATTTCATAGCCATGCAAAAGCCCTTAATGTAAGGGATATATTTACTATGGAAGTCAAGATTAGTCCATATAGAGTCACTGTCTTGTTGCATCGTGTATATTGGAAAAATGCAACTTTTGTAGATAGCTGCACTACCATTTATGAAATTTTTGTGATATCCTAACTCATGAGTAAGTTGCATTGCTTTCATATCTTTCAAAGTAGAGACTAAAGGAGTTTGCTTCAACATGGATAATTGTGAGTTGTTCAATGTAAGTGATAGACGATGTGAAGCATTTGTTGAGTATGCTTGTATATAAAAAACATCAAGTAGATTCTCTCATTGATATTGGTGGTGTTTAGAAACACAAAGGTAAGTACATAAAACACTTTAAATTTCTAACAAGCATACATTTCATAGCCATACAAAATCCTTTAATGTAAGGGATATATTTATGAAAGTCAGCGCTTCTTATTACATCATGTATATTGGAAAAATACAAATTTTGTAGATTTTGCATAAAACATTTAGTTGCACTACCATTCATGAAATGTTTGTAATATCCTAGCTCATGAGCAAGTTGCATTGCTTCCATATCTTTCAAAGTAGAGACTAAAGGAGTTTACTTCAACATGGATAATTGTGAGTTGTTCAATGTAAGTGATAGACGATGCAGGGCATTTGTTGAGTATGTTTGTATAGTAGACTATTATAAATTACAAAATAGGATTTAAACCACTTTATAAGAAATTTCAACACAATTAACTAATGTTATTGAAACAATAAAAAACATCAAGTAGACTTTCTTATTGATATTGGTGGTGCTAAGAAACACCAAGGTAACTACATAAAACACTTTAAATTTCTAACAAGCATATATTTCATAGCCATACAAAAGCCTTTAATGTAAGGGATATATCTATTATGAAAGTCAAAATTAGTCCATATAGAGTTAGCACCTTCTTGTTACATCATGTATATTGGAAAAATACAAATTTTATAGATTTTGTATAAAATATTTAGCTGCACTACCATTTATGAAATGCTTGTGATATCCTAACTCATGAGCAAGTTGCATTGCTTCCATATCTTTCAAAGTAGAGACTAAAGGAGTCTGCTTCAACATGGATAATTGTGAGCTGTTCAATATAAGAGACAGATGATGTGAGGCATTTGTTGAGGATGTTTGTATAATAGATGGTCTCTTGAAGCAAGAAGTAATTAAAGGTTGAACATATATACCATCTTTATCAAGCATGGTCTCCTGCCGTGCTGATGATGATGATGAAATACCATTATTCTCTGCTCTAGTCCATTCATCAATGACAACCTTGAATTGAGCATACAATTCATGTCCATATTGAATTGGATCCTGTCCATATCGATCAAACTTGATGACTTCATGTGCATCATGGTATTTTCTTAAGCGAGTCAAGTATGGTAGAAGTTCTTTGATCAAGATAGAGTCTTCACGATCAATATCAAATGTTTTTGGATAAATGCAATTCTAACCAGGATTTGGACATCCTTTGTAAGGACTATCATCTATGAGAATAGTCTTGGTATGCTGACAAACATCTCTATATTGATCCCATACATACTTCAGAGGCTTGAACATTGCTTCTACTCCGATCTTATCTAGCCTATATATGATTTTGAGTCAATGTCTATGACATTGTTCTTGGTCCCAAATCATGAAAAAAGGATACTTCCTTTTTGCATGGATCTTCAAGCACTTAATAACTACCATGACATTCTTATGTAAAGCTGTTGACCAAACTCCCACTTGGAATCTTGCAAATAAGGCTTCAAGAAACTCCATACATCCTGGTCGAAGAACAAGCCATTGCTTTCCCATTTGAAAGCTTTGAACCCTTTTAGACTTAGCAAAGCATCGTTGTAAAAGAAGACCATTGAGATCAAGTATTACACATAATTGTGTTGCATTTCTTATCAAGGAAACATCAATCACATCATCATGCTCTACTATTGTTGAATTTGTTAGATATTCAACCATAGATGTCTTAGTTGAAGTTACAAAGAAGAAAAAGAAGCACATTAGATTCATTTACTTCCTCATCATTCTACCTAATGTTTGAACTATAAACTCGCATAGAATACTAAAGCAATTTAACTTCACATTGATAAATACATAAATAGGTACTACTTAAAAAATGAAGTCTTAAGAAAAGAGACATTTGACCATGTAGTCAAATCTAATTAAAAGTAATATCATGAGGTGGAAAAAATATATATGACGATTTTTTTGAAGTAAAATCTATTCTAATAAAGTCATTTTTTCATACCTACTTTTTATCGCTAGTTATAAGTATACTTGAGATACTAACAATAGATTCTTGTAATTAGTTGCACAAATTATATTATCATTATAATATTTAACATACTCAATTTTTAAAAAGGCCTTCAAAATGGCATGTACAAAGAAGGTGTTTATTAGTCCTAATTATTAAAAGAAAATTTATACATGATACTTTGATCATGTGATCAAAACTATGTCACATATAAGTGACACATTACAATTTAATTGAGATAAGTTATACTCTATTTGAATACATTTTCATAGTTTCTTCTTAAGGACTAACAAATCGGACTTCGGTGAAAAGATCAAATTCTATTAATAGTGAGACTTGACCATGGGCTTAACCAAATGGTCAAGTGATAATGAAATTTTGAGTGTGAGTGTGGTATGAGACATAGTGAAAAATCCTTGTGGTTATGTAGAAAATGTCATTGATGATTTTGTCCCTAAGTTAATATTGGATTTCTTCTCCATGTAAGTTTCCTATGCAAGGATCATACTCTAGGAACTTTGCTAAGATTTTTGGCCATGTGGTCAAATCCTATTTAATCAAAGAATGAGATTTAGTCCAATATGAGATCCACCTATATATCAATCTGGTTATGTAGCAATCTCACAATTCCATTTGGCCCAGAGTTAACATTTTAATTACTGCACATGTAAGTTTCCCTTGAAAGGAGCTATATTGTAGAAACATTGTCATTGGTTTTAGCCAGGTGGTCAAATCCTATTTAGTCATAAGACTTATCTATAAGATTAGAAATTTTACCACGGTTTTTTACCATAGGGATTTTAAAGGCTAGTTAAAGAAATGATGCGGTTAATTGTGATATGAGATTCACATATTTAAAAAATATAGCTATGTAGCAAATCCCATAGATATCAATATAAGATAAAGTGAAAAACAATTGAAAGGTGGAGATTTGACCTCATGGCGAAACCTACAAGATAAGACGATTTCTATAAACTAGTTTTAACCATATGGCCAAATCTAGTTTCATAACCATATGAAGAAAGTGATTCATTTGTTGAAACATGCTGTGAAATTGGAGTTGACTATGTAGCCAAATATTGTTTTATAGTGGAATGAAAAAGTGGTCTCATGGTTTCCAAGATTTATGAGATTAGATTTGATCATATGGCTGAACAAAACAAGAATGGGTGATTCTTGGATGCTAGCATTGATAACAAAATGAAAGATTTGATCATATGGCCAATTTTTATTTTGTAGCGGAATGGAAAAAGTGGCTAATTTGTGGCAAAATGATATGATATTTACAGGAAGTTATGAAAAATTGAAATGAAAGAAATGCTTTATGGAAACAAAGTGTTTTGTTTGTTGCACAACAAGTTTTGACCACATGGCGAAACTTCCTAAAAATATATAGGTAATCAAGGTGTTCCAACTAGAACATGGTCTTCCTTTTTTGGAGATAATATAGAATATGTTTTTCTTAGAAAAATTTTCCATACAACCAAATCTAGCATACCCAAAATTTGTGTGATTGAGCCCACCATAGATTTAGTCTTAATTTTTTAGGATCAAATTCCAAAAAAGTGGTTTGTTTGTTGCAAGACAAGATTTGACCACATGGCCAAATTATAGAAAGTAAGGAATTATAAGTATAAACTAGCCTTTCCTTTTGGAAGTAAGCAAGGGTTGATAATATAAGAAAGCATTTGACCAAATGGCAAAATTTCATTCTTGTAGTAAAATGAAAAAAGTGCTTGATTGGTTGCAAGATATTGTGATACTACAAGAGTCCTTATTTTGGCCAAGAGATAGCTTAAGGAGAAGATTTAGCCACATGGCAAAATCTCACAGTATATTGGAAAGAAAAACATAAATTACTTCTTATATTACAAGAAAATATTTGATCTCATGGCCAAATCTTAGATTGTATTGAATAAAATAACAAAAAGTACTTCTTATATTGCAAGAAATTTTTTGACCATTTGGTCTAATCTATAAATTGATGAAAGATCGTGATATGTGTTGTTAGAAGATAAAATTACATGCTATGGCAAAATCATATTGAGTATTTTTACGTATTGTATAGCCATATGCTTATTGCAAAATTATAAAGAGTGTAACCATAAAATCTAATGGTAATGCTTTTACTATGAAAGTACAGTATAATGGAAAGTTCTATATAGTAAAGTATAATACAATGTATAAGAACTTGATAAAATGCTCTAATATTATGGAATGATACAAATATAAGGCTAGGTTTAGCCTTGAGGTAAAATCTTGAGGTATATAGCATCACAGAATAGAAAGAAAGGCTAGTATTTTGAAAGCACTCATCATTGATAAAAGCATTGCACAAACAATTTATTCCATATTCACATCTACGAGACTTTTTTCAACATTACACAAATCATATAGTTCATATTCACAACAAAAAGAGTATTTTCAACATTGCAAGAAGTCATGTTTTCAATATTGACGTTGTCGTACTGCTGTGTATTCGAGGTGTGGAATCAACCAAAAAGTTGTGTGTGTGAAATTTGTTACTTTGTACATACTTAGTCGTTGTGTTTGCATTTTGTTCTGCGTGGGCAGTATAGGGAGAGAGGGCTCTCCATTTGTATGATATTATGCAGTATGAGGGAACTGTGCCAAACAAGTTCATATTGACATGTGTTCTAAAAGCTTGTAGTAGCATTGGGGCTGTAAGGCATGATAAAATGATACATGATCAGATAATGAGGACAGAATCCGATTTTGATGTAGAAGTAGGAAATGCACTCATTGATATGTATTCCAAACATGGAGAACCTGCTAAAGCATATGAAGTGTTCAATGAGTTGGAAAATCCAGATCTAGGATCATGGGGGACGCTTCTCTCTGATTGTGGAATTGGATGCATCCCGCAGTGTGATATTGGCACCATCGATCGGATGGAGGACATACTCTCGACCTCGTGATCCACAACCTAGGGGTAGCCTCTAGTGTCCTAATCAAGAGTTCAATCCCACTTAGAGTCGAAACCAATTCATTGACCCTAAAATTACCCTGAGCGAACAGAGAGGAGCAGTAGAGACCCTAGACAATTCTGAGGAGCAGCCAAGGAATGCATCTAGAGCCACATTAGGCTATGAGAAAAAAAGGGGAATAGCGTGAGTTGCATTGTTCATTTAGCATTCACACCCCATATCGATTTTATCACTTAAAGTGCATTGAAAAGTCAAAAGTGTGAATGCACACAATGCATGAAAGAGAGTACCTGTACACATCAAATGAGTGAATTAAAGTTGAGGAGTGTTTGTAAATAATAAGGAACTCACTTAGACCTAACCGTAGGTATGAATCCACTAGTAGGAGAAGACCCTAAAATGTAGCTGAGTGATTGAGAACCCCAAGTGTAGGACCAAGCCAGGACCAACACCATTGGAGGAGTGGATCTACCTAACTTGATCAATCTCATCAACAACCTAGTGGAGCACAAGAGTGCAAACATGGCAGAGTCAAGCACTATCCATGAACGGGACAAAGAGCTTGACCTAGGTGGTTTCTCGACAAAAATCCAATGGCTAGTTGCCAATTAATATCTATAGACCTGAACAAACCACCATGATAGGATGTCTAAGGGAGAGGAGACTAGCGTGGAAAGCTTTACAAGGTATATTGAACTACAATTAGGAGCATCAAGCCAAGAACTTGCAGCAGAGCATAGAAACGTACAAGATTCAATGTGTGCTAGCCCTAGCAAGTAGAAATAGGACAGGCCCTGATGCAGAGAGGGAAAGAGCGTCAGAAGGAGATCTTATGTTGAGTGAGCTTCTTATGAAGCGACTACTAGAAAATACTTCCGCCCAGCAAAGCGCCACTACAATTGCAACCTCGTTGCTTGTAGGATTAGGAGTTAAATTAGGCTTTAAGAGCCAATCAAGAATCCCTATCATGGCTAAGTAGTTAGATAAGTAGCAACATTTAGACCTTGCTATTAGTGTTACCCCTATACTGCATTTAGATTCTATGAGTGCTATTCATTTGGCCAAGAATTCATCAAAATTCCATGAGAACAAAAATCACATTGCCAGGACAAGTCTGTTGAGCTTCTCAAGATCTTGATTGACGAGAGTCCTGGGAATCTACTTACTAAAAGTCTCTCAACAAAATGTTTAGCCTTCCTTAAGAAGATGATGGGTATAGAATGAGATGGCATCTATTTCTCTTCCTATTGTAGTTTATGTACATTTATACTTTGTCATTTTCCTTTTTATCTCCTCACTTGAGGTGCATTTGCCTTGAAGTGGGAGGTTGTTGTGGGTAAAGATACATATGCCTATGCCATCCTCTATTTACTACACACACTTTGATTGCATACCTATACACTGTAGGTGGCAGGCACCCATCACTATCACTATATTCTTTAATTTTTTAGTGACTATAACACCATATTGGGGAATATGGGAATTTTCCATAAGTTTAGGACACATGGTCAAATCTCTGGATTTGTCATAACTTGAACACTATAACTCCAAATCAAGCACTCTATAGCTCAATAGATTGCATTCTTCAAGTGCTTTCCAGTTATAGGTCGCATCATATGGTTTTGAGAAACTTATGGGCATGTTATCCGGGTGCCACCTTTTTAGTATTCAAAAAATGGGAATTGGGAGATCCCCAAACTCACTAATATTGTGTTCTATTGAATAAAGGAAGGTTGGTCACATATAATGAGTGTTGGAGTTTCTATATACAATGCCTCTCTCTCTTGCTCTCTTACTCCATTTTCCATAGCATTATAATGATGATAATGATAACTTTAACTTTCACTTGGGCTTTAACTTTCTTGATTATAATGATGATGATCAAAGCATTATGCAACTTTGCAATGTAGTATATGTATGTTTAGCTTTTTATGTGCAAATGGAGCATTACTTACATGTATAGATTATGATGAAATCAATACTTCTATGTGCAACCATTTTACATATCTTTTGCAATCTTATGTAAATGAAAGTAAAGGGGATAGCCAATTTCCTAAGTTGGACTTAAGCGATGCTTCCTTGATGTCATGAAATTGTAGAATTAAAGAAAAGCTAGGGAATCACTGGTTTCAACTATGTGCTTCCTTGACGCCATGCAATTTGTCAAATTAAAGAAAAGCTAGGGAATCATTGATTCCAAGTAGAATCTCCCTAATTATTTTAATACCAAAAAGCAATGCATCTATAGGGGCTTTTGTAAGTCTATTTATAAACACATTTATAAGCGTGTCTATTTTCACAACTACATGCACTTTTAACTTTCAAAGTTAATACAAATATAAATGCAAGTTTACTAATGTGTGCAATAGGCCATATAGACATGCCCATAAGTTTTTTTTCATAGTTCATAAAATTAGTTTTTTGTTCACTAGCCTTATCCATTGTAGTGGAAACAATCAACCTAATGTCTCCCAAGCACCCTAATTCATGCAGATAAGAGAGGGGGATAAGAAGCTTCCTAGAGCTCTCCAGGATCCATTTCATAGATTGAAAAGATCCAACACATGTAAAAAAATATTCCTTGCTAGTGTTCATTAAAGTCCTAATGGAACCACAAAGCATTATGAAAAGCCAAGCACTATAACTTGGGTGCCACGAGTGGTTGTTGAATCCTTAGTGATGTTACCATGGTTACCATTGACATATGACCATTGAAATGAATAATGTTTCATTGTATAGTCTTAATATTTTGTCTATGTGTAATTTGATAAATGCTCCTAGGTATGTGACCATGTAGAATCCCTGCTCATCACCCCTCTTCTCATCACAATAGCTACAATTTTTGTGTGTCTTGACTTTATTAGCTTATCAGTGTTAGCATTATGATCATTTCACATGCAAACATATCTAGAAGACATGATTTACAAGTCCTTCTTCAATTGGATGTTATTGTAAGCATAGAAACAAATGATTGGGACACAGAACAATTTGGAAAAGACATTTGAGAATGGTTAGTGGCATGTGAGCATTGAGTGTGAACTCTACATGTACTATAGCAAAGTAGGCTAGTATAGAGTGCTCAAATGTGCTAAATGTCCTTCCCAAAATTGCCATGATAAATCATTATAATCACTTCTTGGTGCTATTCACTCTATAACATGTTGGTGTTTGGGTACTCCTTCTAACTATATAAAAAATGTAAGTGTAAGCAAGACTAGACATAGGCTAGGCTAGATGTCAGAGATGGTATAGGTGAATTACACCTAGCATAGGGTAAGCAGTGGTGTAGTAGGCGTAGCATAGGTGTAGCCTATTACACGTGTAAGCCATTCATCAATATAATCCATGTTTAAACAATGCCTACACCATGCGTAGGCCAAGCGTTACATCACTTGTGCCATGCTAGGCTAGACTAGACTAACCTAGCCTAGTAGACTACACATACACATAGACCTATGTCTAGTCACCTATACATGGCCTATGCCATTTTTTATGCATAGATTAAGCCATGGGTAACCTATACCATGTGTAGGCTAGGTGAAGGAAATTCATAGGCTAGGCACAAGCATAAGCATGACATAGGCTAAGGGCAAACACTAGACCTATGCTTAGTATACACCTATACCTAGCCTATGCATATATCTAGCCTAGCTTTTGTAGCATTGCCTATGCCATGTGTATGCATGGCTTATGCCATGTGTAGACTATGTCATGTGTAGGCTAGACTAGGTGTAAGTGTAGGTGTAGGCTAGATGAAGGCCATGCATGGACTTGGCCTAGGTGTAGGCTACGCTAGGCATGGCATAGACTAAGGGCAAGAATGGGCCTTTGCCTAGCATACATCTATGCCTAGCCAAACACATGTGTCTAGCCTAGCCTACCCTAGCCTACATATATCCCTATGTGGCATACACGTATGTCTAGCCTAGCCTATGCATACACCTATGCCTATCCTGGCCTAGCCTATACATAGCCTCTACATAGGGCCTATAATATGTCTATGCCTAGCCTAGCCTAGCCTATGTATATGCTTACATCATGTCATGTATATGCATATGCCATGTGTATGTTTCTCTGTATGCCATGTTGTGCATATGCCTTTGCCTATGTTAGAATGTTAGACTGCAAGCATATTATTGTTGTTGGAATGTACATCTATGTACATTGCTAATGCTAATGTGTTGCATTTTTTGTAGATGTGGCTATTCATTTTATTGCAAAAATGGATGTATCTAGGGTCTTCATCTTATAATCCAAACCCAAACATTGAAAGGGATAGCACAACACACAGACATGCTAATGGCAAGAGTAGAGGTATTTTTTGGGTGTCCTATGTTACTAGAGCTATATGAGTATATGAGTAGCCTTTGGACTTCTCAGCTATATATAACCACATACTTCCCATTGATTGGCCCTTCAAGATCACAGAGCCCATCTAGGCCATTAATAATAGCGTTGTTTGCTCACATTGTGACCACTGTATAATCTCCATTGGTGATGTTGCCTCAAGAGAGTGGTACTAGCTATGGGCACCACAAGTCCAAGGGGAGAGCTCAAGGTAGAGGTTCCTGGGAGGCTGTTTTAGCAATTAGACTCTCTCTTCACCACTAGTTCAAGTTGATAAATACAAACCACTGGCAACCCATAGAGAGGAATAAATGTTTTCGCATGATGTAAACTAAGGTTGACTAGATAGGTTAGTGTCTTCTAAGACCTAGACAGAAAGGAGGTTGTGAGATATATGTATTGCATATTGTATGGTACTTACAGGAATTTCTTTAAGGACTTTGCTTTGAAAGACATAGGTCTACTCCAAGTTACCATCTTTGTGAAATATCCTAGTTCCAAGCATGTGAGGTTCATGGACTACTAGACAAAAGAAAAGGTTAGTTCTATAGAACAAGAGGGCCTTAATTAAATAGAGAGTAGTAGAAAATAAAAGAAGAGAACAAGAAGGTTTGGGTCCTACACAAATATCATAAACTACCCCATTTGAGGAGCAAAAAGAACCAATAAGAAGGGTCAGGTCTAGGATTTTCAACCCATAGTATAGGGAGGTGCGACAAATCTAGATGGAAAGTGATAGGGATTGCCAAATTTTAGATTAGAAGGTGTTGATATGCAGGAGGTTGAGTTTGTAAGAGCACCACAAGTGGCACACATGTTCACCAAAGCATTACTGATGAGTACAACATATTTCTCCAACTTTGATCTCACAATCTCATCACAAATTTGTTCACCCTTATTGAGTGCTTCTACACAAGTATAGGATTTCAATGCACATGTAAAGGTGACTGAATGTGGAAAGTGACCTTCGTGCTACATCTTATCAAAGAATTTTAGAGCTTCATCATCATGGCCATTTTGTGGATATCCTGCAATCAGTGGAGATCATGAGAATATATCCATTAACAATACCTTCATCATGTACTTCTTCTGCTTTTGTAAGAGCACCACATTTAGCATACATAGTTATTAAAGTGCTTGTAGCATAGGGGCTTATTTGAAGTAATGTCGTTTGTGAATGTCCTCATGTAGCCTTGTGCCCTTGAATAGATTGGTTTGCTTTGCCCAAGCCTTAAAAATTCCAACAAAATGGGTAGTCTCCTCTCAAAAGATAGCTCCTTTTTCCTCTTGAGGCTCCGCTTCGTTCAATTCAAGCATCGACATTGATTCATTTTTCTAAGCTCTTCAAAAACCTAGGTTGGATTGTATTGGCAATCCAACCACAAGGCCTCTATTGTCACTTTTTATGCTTGAAATCTAGAGACCTTTGCACTGGCCTACGGTTGCAATGGGGTGAGAGAAAAATCCGTGTCTCTATGATAGCTCATAAGATTTCATGTTTTGTAGAGGTTGAATACGTGATGATGAGATATATTGAGGCAAATTAACTCACTATTGTAATTGAAAGGGGAGATACCGAGTGCAAGACCATCTCTCTTACTAAGACTTGTAGAAATTCTAATGGTAAGAATGATGATCTGATTGATGATAATGGTGAATCATGATGATGATGATACCTCCTCTCTTATGTCTCTAATTGTAGGAAAGGATGGAAAGAATTTGTCTACTATCAAGCTGTGAGGTGGCCATTTGATGGTATAGTATGCATTAACCGAAAATCAAGGACTACCTTTTTGGAGGTAACTAAGTATTGTATTATTATTAATGGTGTCAAAAAAAATATCTCGGTTACAAAATTGAAAGCCATTTGGCTAGCTAACTTAGCTCGTTATTGCTAACGTGATTTTTTTCACAAAGTCCCCTAAAATACCACCAAAATTTTGGCCATATTGCAGCCTAGACAACTTGCCCATCTCCTTCTCCTAAAAGAGGAGTTTAACACGTTGTCAGGCTGCTATAAGGTCACAGTGTGAGAAACTCTAGAGCGCAGCTTTCTTGTTGATCTAGAGAGTGAATGCCATATTAGTCATTAATGTCAGTGTTCTAGTGTGGATGTTTAAAAAATACAAGACTTTTAGACAAGTTTAGCCAATTTTTAATATTTTAGATATTATCTATTGTAAACACCCAAAAGCTAGAGATAACTTCTAGAATAGAATGACACGTAAAAGAAAGCATGTAGCTTTTTACCATTTTGGGAGGATTTTACGTAAAAACAAGATTTGGCAAAATCATGCGACGCGAGATCCTAGTTTTCAGGTAGTGAATAGCACTCCGAACTGGGAGAAGGAGTGATCTAGCAGAATTCTAGCTGAGTGTCCTAGTATTTTACTGCCCGTTTTGGAGCCAATGGAAGCGTCAGATTGATGGTCTTAGCAGCAAAGAGGAAGTTATTGTTTTATGCACGTTTTTGTCTATAAGAGATTCATCTTCTCACAATGTAGAAATAAATTGAAAGGCTTCACCTCTATGAGTATTCTTCTACATCTTCTATTTCTTTAAGCCCCTTCTCTTCCATCTACTCCTCTCCCTAAATCTCCCTTCACTCTACTGTCTCTTATCCTCGTGGTAGAGTTTCGACCCCAAACACCTCGACAATAGTGAACCCGACGTGAAGGTCAGCAGTAGGTGTGTAAAGATGGGGCATTCTTTTGGTTCAAGTAGTGGTGATGCTTTACAATACATGATTGCTTCTTTGCTACAACAACAGCAGCAATAGTTATTGTTATAACAACATATGCAAACTTAGTAGGAAGCATAAAAAATGGATTTCTTAGCTGTGAATGCATTGCAGGTAGTGGGACAGGAATTGAAGTAGTTTAAGGGTCAAAATGTTTCGACCTTCATCCGATTGTATTAAGAAATGATGTTGTTTCATGGGGCACCATACTATGCATAGAGCTGATATTTCTCCCGTTTGGCCATGCATGCATTACATGATTAGATTGATGAGTTACATAAAAGAGATGCTAATCGGGAAGCTTTGAGAGAATATTTTTTCTTAGAAGATGCAGGATTGCTAACTAAAAATACATTTATAGATTGAATTGAAAAGCCCAATAAAGGGTTGGCTGCTACAGCTTTGCTCCGTGAATTTGAAAGTCAGTATGCGCATTTGGATGCCAATAAGCAGTAATCATTGGAGAGTCAGAAAATTGATTTGTTTCTAAAGGCTGCAGATCCTGTTCTGTAGGAGAAGCTGATTGATCCATTAGAAGATGCCTCTTCTGAAACGAGACTGAAGTTAGATTGGGCTAATGTAATTGAGTAAACGTATATGTTGATAAAGAGAGAGCGGATGAAATTAAGATGGGCTATAGGCACCACACTTGCTAGTGCTCAAAAGGGGGATGAAATTGCAGCCAATGCGCCTGTAGATATGGAAGAACAACTGACTATACCTATTGGTCTAGCTTTTAAAGGTGATGCTGTGGATGAATTAATCAAAGGCATGCATGATTTGAGGCTGAATTTGATAGAAATCTATGCTTGAAAGGTCAAAACGTTGGATGTCAAGATAGAAGAGAAGGGTCGGCCAAAGGCCATATACAGAAGGATACAAGAGGAGATGCATTTGGTGTGACAACTTACAGCATGAAAAGTAAGACTGTACAAGGCTACTGTGAAGAAAAATGAAAAGGTTAGTCTTTTGGAAAGATGGAAAAATACATGCAACATAAATTGGTCTTCCAATTGAGCCAAATTTTGGAAATGGTGGCATGCAAAAGAGATTGGAAGATATGGCTGCATGGATAGTATTTGTTGCCATAGATGCAGCCACATATGGGTTGAGAATTGAAAGGACTAATGAAACTCGTAAAGGAGGCATTGCTAAAGAAAAATCTTGCGTTTGGATACAAGCATTAGATTGCATGGAAAAAGGCAAAACAACAAAGTCTGAATTGGTTGATGCAAGTCAAATTATATCAGGGAAGAACATGATGGAGTGCATAAGTGGATTCATTTTTAACCTATGCTTATTTGACTGAGGTTCGTAATCAAGAAGCTCTTGTGGAAGAAAAGAGAAGAAGAGATGAGGACACTGCTGGTCCTTCCTCTTTACGCCCATCTAAATGCATAACTCAAAGTAAAACGGAGCAGCAAAAAGATGTTGAAAAAGCCATACTTGAGAGCACATTATGGAGGATGCATCTCAGGAGAAGAAACAAGAAGGAAAGAAAAGGGGCAAGCAGCTCCGTTATAGGTTACAATCGTATCCTAAGCTTGCCACAAACCTTAAAAAGGTCTTGGAAGATCACATACTTGGCAATAGAGTGGAATTCACACTTGGTGAAGTTCTTGGAATCGCATAGCATGAATTTCATGATGCAATCATTGATATGCTAAAACGAAAAAGATAGTTTGATAATGAATTTTTGCAAGCATTGATGCAAGTTGACAAAGACATAGAGAAACAACTTCATAGGGAATATGATGATGCATGTAATGCTGATTTGGAGTAGGTTGATGTTGAAAATGGGTTAAATGGGAGTGTAGACAACAAGTTTGTGGCTAAATTTGGTCTTATGGGCAGTAGTAAGCATAGAGAGAAGGCTATGTATAATGGGGATATCCATCAACAAGCACATGAAGAAGAAGATGCTCATTTTATTCCAAGACGTAGTCATTATTCACGAACGCATTTGACTCATGCTACAACAGAGACAATTGTTAAAGTGGGAGAAAGAGAAATGCCTTGCATAGCTCGGATCATGGTTCTAAAATCAATGTTATGGCACGCATCTTGTATGCGAATGGAGGTTGGCCGATTGATGTAGATCCAGGATGGTGCATGGGAGAAACAAACAATTCATCAGGGGATCTTTATGCAGCTTGTTCGAATGTACTCATGACTATTAGAGATGTTAGGGATCAATATCATTTTTTAATGCAGGATTCATGTAGTTATCTGGTGATTTTGGGGCAGCCCTATATTTCAGAATCAAGGCTGGAAACAAAATCCTTGGATGATGATTCTTCATATGCTCGAGTTTGGAATAAAGATAATACAAAGGCAGTAAAATTTCTTACTATTTGTGTGAATCATCCCCGCAATAGAGATAGACTGCGGGATAATCCTATGGCACTTAATACACGAGAGTTTAAGGGTTTTACACAACACTAGTGTAGGTGGACGCTATGGCAGTGCCTCTAGGAAGATAATTATGCTTTCAAGAAAGGAAAAAAGTGTGTTTGTGTCTGGATTGTAGGAATGGACAACATGTAGTCTTCACAGTTTTAAGAATATTTCAGCCATGTGTAGGGCTGAAATGAAATATGTAGGATGGGCTGAAAAAGAGCTGAAGACATATGGTTTGATGGCTCCAAATGAAGGTATTTCAAGGCTATTTTCAAGGCTGGTTGATGTTGATATACTGGGGCTGAAATTTCTACAACAATTAATGCTGAAAACAAGGCAGAAAAAGAGGTTATTTATAATGACACTTTAGAAATATATGAAGTCATTCAAGAGTTTGCTAAGCATGAATATAAGAATATGGAAGAAGAAGAGGTATAAGATGAAGACATTGATATGGTAGAGGATACTTCTTCTAACAAAGTAGATCCATAAGACTTTGGCACATACCAGAGGATGTGCAGGTTAGGAGGGGGTGGATGTCACGCCATTACGTAGTCACAATGTGAAAAACTCTAGAGTGTAGCTTTCTTATTGATCTAGAGAGTGAATGCCATATTAGTCATTAATGTCAGTGTTTTAGTGTGGATGGTTCAAAAATACTAGATTTTTAGACAAGTTTAGCCAATTTTTGATACTTTAGATATTATCTCTTGTAAATATCCAAAAGTTGAAGACAACTTCCAGAATAGGATGAAAGAAAGTATGTAGCTTTTTGCCATTTTGGAAGGATTTCATGTAAAAATAAGGATTGTGAAATCACGCGACGTGCGATCGCAGTTTTTAAGCAATGAAGAGCACTACAAATTGGGAGATGAAGGAGTGATCTAACAAAAATCTGGCTAGGTGTCCTTGTATTTTATCCCCCTTTCAAAGCCAATGGAAGCATCAGACTGGAGGTCTGAAACATAGAGGAAGTTATTGTTTTATGCACATTTTTGTCTATAAGAGATTTATCTTCTCATAATGCAGAAATAAATTGACAAGCTTCACCTTTATGAGTATTCTTCTATATCTTCTATTTCTTTATGCCTCTTCTCTTTCGTCTACTCCTCTCCTTAAATCTCCCTTCACCCTATTGTCTTTTACCCTAGTGGTAGACTTTCGACCTCAAACGCTCCGATAGCGTGCCTACCATCTCTCACGTAGTGTAAATCACCTAGTTATGTTAACAACAAAATTTTGAGAGTAGTGATATAAAATTTTTGGTTGTGAAGAATTAATCCCCATTGACTCAATTTGGAAAGAACCTCCCTCCAAATCTAGGGGGCATGGAAACCATCCGAGAACAAGTATGAAGGCATTTTCACTCCTCCACAGATATATAGGCCATCTAAAATACCTCTATTCTTTAATTGTTAACGTATAAAAAGAGCACCTGAAATGAGATTCTAGCCAAATCCTCTATCTTTGAGAGGAGCCCTAATGTTCCAAAGATGAATAAGTGTCCCCCTCAATCTCAACATCTGACAATTCAATGCTCTAGATCCTGCAAATGTGGCTAAAGTCAGGTCTACACCTTAACAATAGCTTCCTTACATGAGTGAAAGACAATGATTGGCTAATCTTGTTGCCTTCTATGCAGAGAGGGGGTGCTTTCCATACTGAGATTCGATTTACTACTACACCATTGTACCACTTCTATTTTGACCACTATCCAAGATAGTTTACAAGGTTGAGTGAGTTAAGCAACCTCTTGATTGGCATCCTCCAACACTTCTAATCTACCTTGATGTGGCCAATGCCTAATTTTAAGGACTCTTTTTTTCCCAAGATCCAAAACATTTAACTCATAAAGTGGGCTAGTTTACTCAATATAGTAAGCCACGTAACTTAAGTAAAGTGTGGCTAATTTTTTGGAGCCATGCATCACCTTGACATGCACCATTTCACTAGCATATGCCCTGAAGGGAAATGCTAATAAAATTGCAAGGAGAGGCAACAACTATGGATGCTTTGCCTCACCTGACAAAAGCACATGTGTTGCCTATAATCCTCAAACTTGGAAGTTGTTTGGATTTTAATATGAGCACAAGGTAAATTCATATTGATGAAAAGCTATGATAGAATACACCCCCTCCCCCATGCTAGTTGTAAATATTTATCTCATGAGAACATATATGCCTTTAAGTATTGATTCCCCTCTCCCCATCTTCCCCCAACCCATCCCCTTCCTATAATCCTCAAACTTGGAAGTTGTTTGGATTTTAATATTAGCACAAGGTAAATTCATATTGATGAAAAGCTATGATAGAATCCACCCCCTCCCCCATGCTAGTTGTAAATATTTATTTCATGAGAACATATATGCCTTTAAGTATTGATTCCCCTCTCCCCATCTTCCCCCGACCCATCCCCTTCCCTCCCCCCCGCCATGCCTCCCTAAAAAAGTTTACTTTTGAAAAATTTTGAATAAAAAGACTCCCAATGAAATTTTACATGAAGTGCATTTATGAACCCCTTCTATTTTTGGAAAACTGTAAGTCAACATAATAAAAAAACCCTTTCTTTTGAACTCATGTGGTATATTACATGTTCTGTAAGGTGACCCCCTCCCCTTCCTCCCCCCCCCCCCCCCCCCCCCCCCGAGCTTCACACAAATGTTCAAAGGACCAATGTTAGCAACAATTAAGAGACTTTGTGTCTTAATGCATGTTTCATGTATCAAGAAGGCTTATGGGTCGTTGAGATAAAGAAATCAATTTTATATATATGTGTGTATATCCATTTATTTGGTCTCATGAGTTCATTATTTTTCTCCCATCTTTTTTTAAATCACTTGTATCTCCTTTCTTTTTCACTGTCTTCCTCTGTGTTTGTGTGTGTGTGTGTGTGTGTGTATAGTTACATGTGTATGCATGAGTATATGCATGTAGATATATGTATGTGTGTGTTTAATACGTGTGTTTCCATTCATGTGGTCTCATAAGTGTGTGTCCTATCTCTCTCTCTCTCTCTCTCTCTCTCTCTCTCTCTCTCTCTCTCTCTCTATCTATCTCTCTCTCTCATCATTTTTCTTTGGTCCCCTTCCTTTTTTTCTTCAGTACCTAGTCTCTCATTTTATTCACATCATATATATGCATGTTGTATATATGTGTGTGTACATGTGTATACATATGTGCATGCAAATGTGTATTTTTGCAAATATATATTTGTGCATGGATGTATATGTTTGCATGTATATATATGCATGCATGTATGTGCATGTATGTATATCCATGTTTCATAAGTCTATATCCATTCATGTGTGTGTTTAATACATGTCTTTCTATTCACTTGGTATCATGAGTGTGTGTGTCTTATCTCTCACTCTCATCATTTTTCTCTTATCCCCTTTCTTTTTTTCCAAAGTCCCTTGTCTCTCATAGTTTTAATCTCTTTCCATTCATTTGGTATCATAAAAGTGTGTGTTATTTCTCACTCTCATCATAAAAGAGTGTGTCTTATTTCTCGCTCTCGTCATTTTTCTCTCATCCCCTTTCTTTTTTTACAAAGTCCCTTGTCTCTTATATTTTTTTCGCTCATTCTTTTTACCTCATATATATGCAAATGTGCATTTTATCAAGTATATATTTGTGCATGGATGTAAGTTTGCATGTGTGTATATGCATGTATGTATGTCTATGTTTCATAAGTTTGTATTCATTCATGTGTCTATTTAATACATGTGTTTCCAATCATATGGTCTTATAAGTATGTATGTGTTTTATTTCTCCCTCTCATCATTTTTCTCTCATCTCCTTTGCATTTCTCTCAAGTCCCTTGTCTCTCATTTTTTTTTCTTCATATATGAATGGTGTATATGTGTGTGTGTGCATGTGTATGCATACGTGTATTTCAACAACTATATATTTGTGCATGGATATATATGTTTGCATATGTTATATGCATGTATGTATCTCCATGTTTCATAAATTTCAACAACTATATATTCATGCATGGATATATATGCCTGTATATGTTATATGCATGTATGTATCCCCATGTTTCATAAGTTTGTATCCATTCTCTCTCCTGTCCTTTATTTCCTCTCCTCTCTCTGTCTCTAGATTTTTCTAATCTCTGTGTGTGTATAGGCATGTGTGCATATGTGTGTACGTCATGAGTGTATGTGTTTGCACATATGTGTGCATACATATATCTATGAGTGTGCGTATATGTTATGTATGTATTATTATATATATATAATTGTGGGCGTTTTGAGAATATGTACACATTACATGCATACATTTAACCATTAAAAATTCATTTCTTTTTATAATGCATGTGCATTTGTGGATGTTTTTAGAGTACACACACATTGCATGCACATGTTCAACCATTAAAATATCATTTCATCTCATATCTTCAATTAGAAAAGAAATTCATCTATAGAGAGAGAGAGAGAGAGAGAGAGAGAGAGAGAGAGGCATGAATTGCTTTTTAAAGGCTCATATTTAAATCTTTTTATCAACATATCACCTTTCAAAATAAAACCCTTATCTCTTACATATTCATCATAATAGAGAGAGAGAGAGAGAGAGAGAGTCCACTCAAAATTTTCAAAGACTCACCTTCCCCTTTTTCCTCATTAAATTGCCCTTTAAAAAAACCCTCTTATTTCTTGAATACCAGACCTCTCTCCTTGTGCCACATACGCATGGGGGGGGCGTTCACCTTGATTTGGGAGGCACCTAAGCAAACCTTTAAGTAATAAATAGTAAACATAAACAAAGGGCTAACTTCGGTATGTTCACTATGAGCTTTCAAGTTTCTCTCCATCTCGCTTTCACTCAACCCCATAATCTTAGCCCTTGGACACACTAAGAAGTCTCTCTCCATTTGCTATTTAAGATCATGAATAACCCTTCTTCATGTATATGGAGGTTTGAGTTCTCCTTCCATAATTTTACTCTCTCTTTCCTTGCCTAAGGGAGTGATCTTACTTGATGTAAGGTGCACCATTGTAATGATCCTTGTAAGTTTAATGCATTTCACTTTCTACAAAACTCACAATCATCAGTCAATATTCTATTTCTAAGTTATTCCTAGTATTCACAACAAAAAGGATAAGTCAGGCTTATTTATTTTTTAGGAACCACATTGTGACGCAACAACAAAATATTTTTTTAACCTAGAAAAGAAATCATAACAATCTACATGTATTTCGAATCGTGTACTTGCATATTACTTCTAATCCACATTATAAAATGCATATGCAACTATGTAACTGATCTATTCAAGTCTTGGCACAATGATAGTAAAAGATCGCCCTGTGCATGAGATCAATGTGGGACCTTTGAACACACCCTTATTTTTTTCAAGGGATTCAACTCACAAAGTCAATGATTATCTCTCACCTTGTCTTCTCACATTCATAAAATATAACAAACTAATCTATCACTCCTTGGATGATAGATTGATTTGAGGTAGTCATAGTGAAAATGCTAACTAAATTTTAGTCATCTACCTTGTTAAGTGTTGCTCCATGATCCACATGACTTGCTCTTGGCTCATGTACTTGCTTCCATTCTTACCCATGGAAAAAGAGGAGTTGTTGCATGTAAGCATAAGGCAAAGAAGAGAAGTAGATAGCTTCTCACCACACGTCACTCACTCTCTCAATCACAGACACTATTCCTCATATACACAACTCACCAAGATGGGATGTAGAAGAAGGTGGAAAGAAAGAAGAGAGATTCACTACTTGTTCCTCGCTCGTCACTCTCTCACACATGCCCTCTCCTTCACTCTCACACAATAGGCAAATGAGTATAAAGAAAAGGCCAACTTGATTTAGCACATATATGAATAGCTTATTCTATCCTTTCTCATCCTTTAGTTCAAGTTTATAGGGTTAGGGTTTTCACCTTCCCCTCGGGCATCCACCCTATACCCAAGTCACTTGACTAGTATCCCTTAAAATTCATGCACCTCTCCTAGTCTAAGCTTTACTCCTATTGTGTAAATTAATTTCTACACACTCTTACTTACAATTTGCACAGGAGAGAGCCCTTCTCTTAATTACTCACACAAAATATCCAAAGTTAGTAATACAATCGCTTTCTTTCTTTCCAAAAAGTTGTGAAGACATGTTGCATAATGTGGTTAACAATGATCGAGGCTCTATATACCATGAGATTGGCCTTGTGGGATAGTTGGGAAGTAGTTGGCAGTGACGTGCTGCGATAATTGCATGTAACAAAGATAAGTAGAAGGAGATGACAAGTTCTAAATCGCCTTCTTCTTCATCCATGCTTTGCATAATATTGTAAGTACATAGTTCGTGAATTTTGCATGCAATAGCAAGAAAGCCAAACAAGGATTGCAATATAGAGAGAAGAGTAGACTCCTCTAGAGTGAAGTGTGTCGGAGTATCTTTGATCTTCATGAGTAGCTTAGCTTGGGGTGATGATTGTGAAATTTGATAGCTTCTAGATAAATAGATTATTTAATTGATAGAATACAAAGCTTGGCCATAAGTAGAGAATATGTAAGTTTGTTGTGTCATAGTTAGTAGTATAAAGGTAACAGAGATCGCATAAAAGTAACACACAAACTAAGATATTTCCATGAGGTAATGTGGAAGAGGTAGTTGTAAAATATAGGTATTTGTCTTGAAGAAGCATAGAAGTACATACACAAGGGGAAAGAGAACAACACATTTGACCTTGATTGAAGGTGAGGCACCCTAAAATGAAGGTGTAGCTCTAAAATGTATTTTGGTGATGAGGAGCCTTCACGTGTAGGACATGAAGGTGCAATTGCATTTGTGATGGGTTTTCCGAATGGGGTAGGTGAAGTAAGGCAATCAAAGCTTGCTTGACATATTCTAACAAGGTGCTGCTAGTAAAAGTAACCATGTGGGGCATGACTCTTACATGTAGATATCTTACTTTACCTTTTGGGCACCTTTTTGTTCTTGCATGTTCAATGCTCTTTACTAATTTGCCTCTTTGTATTTGCATGTAACTATTGCTTACTACCTTCACATTTCGAAAGAAACATAGCACTTGTTGGCATTCCATTCTCTATCTTTATTTTTCTTTCCATACATGGCTAGACAGTTCGCTCAACACTAAACCTTTATATTTTGTTGGGTCGACTTAAAAGTTGGAAAACCAACATATTGTGGATGGCACAATGCGCGAACTCCTATAGCGAATTATCTTCTTTAAGGCTCATCTGCACGTACTTTGGGTGGTGGTCCGTGACAATTATCAGCCGTGTATCTCTATCTCTCTTTAGTCGCTCTCTCGATCTAAAAGGGCCTGTAATAAGAGGAAGCGTCGCGGCAACTTTCATGTCCCTGATCGGACGTAAGAAAGCCTAAAGGTATTACGTTTTCCTGCATTATACGGGGCGCTTTGTGGCTCCCCCCGGGGCCCCCTATCTCTGTCTGTCTGTATATATGCGCTCAGCGTTGCAGACAAACACATGCACGCAATTTGTTGCAGTACACAACACCAGTTGTGGGAAAACTTATATGAGAGAGAGAGAGCTTGTAAGTCGTACCTTGATACGTACCCGTAGGTACAGAAGGGACACGCAGGAAGCGGTTAACCTCCAACAGTTGGGATGCTCCACTGCTCTCACTGCTTCTTGTCTCTCGAGTCCCATCAAAGCGCTACTTCCAGGAAGTTGCGCCACAATAATACAGTTGATCAATCAAAGGCCCCCGCCCCTCTATCCTATATTCCAGAGACCCCTCTATCAATTCTCTCTTTTATAATATGATAGCAAGGATAGCTATTATCACCCCATTCTCATCGATACACCTCATAATATCTATCAAAATCAAATATATTGAGTGCCTTCCCCCGAAGCTAATACAGTGACCCGGAGCATATATGTCGAGCTCCAAGACTGCTCTCCATCAATCCCGTCGTCACTGCTCCTTCTTGCCCTCCATCATCATCATCATCTTCTTCTCCCACTCGCTCGCACTTAATCACAGCCTTGCGCAGCGGCAATAGTAGCTGTTTTAGCGAGTCACAAGGAGCTTTCGAGAGGTTCCTAACATAGAAAAACTAGCGGAGCGTAGGAAAATTTTAAATATTTTCTGGCTACCCACATATGCGCCATTCCTGCGTATAACTAGGGAATAGTATTCTCTGCATCTCATACTGGAAAATTCTCAGCGAATCTCCCAACGGGGTGATGGTGTAGTGGTAAGGTGTGCGGGTCGCGTATTTGGATGCTTGAGTTCAAACCCTACGACCATAATCCCGCGTTACGCCGTAATTCTACGTGTATCTAGGAAATTCTAGGGATGCTTACAATATATGCTATATCTCTAAGAGATCCTATTCCCCATATCCTAAATTAGGGAAATTCAGGTGATAACTCTTGAAAATCCTATTCCTCATATATCACACTAGGGAATTATAACTTTTTAATAAGGAAAACTTATGTTATTATTTTGATGAGAGCCGGGCTCCTACCCATGCAAGTTGTAAAAACCGACTAATATTTTGAAGACGTTGTCAAATGTATTAGTCAATGTTCAGTTAAGAAATGAGGTCTATGAACATGAAAAGAAGCCATGACTAGCTAGAAAGGCAATAAAAGGGGCAAGATGTCTAAGGGACATGAGAAAATCCTAATCCTAAACATCTTGTTAAAAAGGATGAGAACTAATGAAAAAGAATTTTCATATGTGTGTTTTCCACAAGAGAGAGAGAGAGAGAGAGAGAGAGAGAGAGAGAGAGAGAAAGAGAGAGAGAGAGAGGAAGGCAAGGAGGGAGTGAGGGACTAAGTGCATGAAGCTCCTCTACTTTCTCTCCAAGCTCTCTCTTACCATATCTATACTTTCTCTTATGCATGTGGAGGATGTAGATGGTTAAGAATGGAAGTGCACTCATTTGGATCATGGAGTTTGCCATGTGCTTCTATCATGCTTGATGTGATACTTAGCAAGCTCACAATAAGCAAATTGCCATGTTTGTAGGTCATGTGAGTGGATAGGTGAGAGTTAGCCTAACTGCTTTGTAGGTCAAAGCCCTAAAATAATAGGAGTCTGTCCATTGGTCATAATGTTGAACTCATGGAACATGACAAGCTACAAGAGATGTTTACTCTTGTGATGGAATTGGATGCGATGAAAAGTTGGCTAGTTTTTTTGAGAGTATTGATATTGAGAAGATTAAGTTGAGTAGTGTGGGGAGTCTTGAGTTGACTCCAATTAATGTGGTTCATTGTGAGAAGACTTAGTTTGGTTGTAATTAATTCTTTAACTACTTCAAGCTGAATTTATTGTGCATTCAGCTTCTCTTTATCCTACACAAATACTCGAAGAGCTTGCAAAAAAGTAGGTACTGTTTCTTTAGCATCATCACCAGTATATTGTCTTTTTCTTTTGATTACATTAATAATTACATCATGAAATTCACGTTTGGCAATTCCAAGAGTTTTGCCTAAGGTAAACTCAATTTTACTTCCTAGAATTTGTTCTTCTAGGACTTGTTTGAGATTGGTTGCAAATTCGATGTCAGACTATAATTTGTAGCGTGGCTGCTTACATTTCCTCTTTCCTTCGGTCTTCTTTGTTTGTGGCGCATCTTTCATCTCTTGATTTGGGGTTGTATTTTCAGCAGGCTTTGGTTATTCAAACGTTCTTCTAGTTACTCGTTTCGGAGGGCCAGAAGGGGAAGGGCCAGGTTCATCTTCTCTTCTTCTCTTTTCTTCAACCAAGACTTCTCTATGATTGAATTCAACCAAATAGGTAGAGAAAGAATCTACCCATTCTTTCCAACCAATTATTCCTCGAATGCACTAACTAGCATTAGTCAAATCATCTTTGGCTACTTTGACACGTTCCATTTGATCTAATGCATGTATCCATACTTTAGATTGCACATTAGCTTTACATGCTTTCAAATTAGATTTAGTTGACTCAATTTGCAACCCATAGGTAACCCATCAATTGTCTTGTAGGCATTCTTTACAGCTAAATCTTCTAATCTTTTCTTCATTCCACCATTGCCAAAATTTGGCTCCAGTGGACGACCAATTTCAACTGCCTTAATTTTTTCATATTTTCCAAAGACGAGCTTCGGTGCTTCAGCCTCATGGAAGGCAGAATACGCCCTCTTGTCATGGTGTTGGCTCTCACACCAAATACAGTGCCTCTTAAAGCCTTCTCTAATGGGTCTTTGAGTTGATGATCGTCCTCGTTCTTCAACTTTGATATCCATATTCTGCACCTTGAAACTCATTTTTGTTAGATTCAGATGAAGATCTTGTGTGCTTTTAATGAGTTCATCCATGAAATCATTTTTAAGAGTTAAAATAGAAGGAACATAAGAAGGAAGAGATGATTTATTAGTCAAAGAGATAGGGGTTTTGAAGGTGGAACAGGCTCCATCAGTGGAGTTGTTGGAGTTGAGATAGAGCCCAATCTTAGTCACATTCATTCTCTTTGAGCAATCATGTTAACTGCATCAGTAACTACTATCCATGCAGTTCTGACTCATGTTTCGGAGGTAGCATCCTCTAGGCGATCATCAAGCTTTTCTTGCAGGATGGGATCTGCAGCCTTAAGTAATAATTTAATCTTCTGACCTTCCATACTTTGTTGGTCTTCAACATCAAGTTGTCCAAATTTACTTTCAAACTCATGGTATAAAGTTTTTGTAGCTAAACCTTTTTTGGGTTTCTCAACCCAATCAGTGAAACTTTTCTTCATCATTAGGCGAGAGTCTTCTAAGAAGAATTCTTTGTATAGGGCTTTTTTGTATGCAGCCCAATCCACATCTCACTGAAAAAGACCATGGATTCTTTCTTGAAGACCGTGCTTGGCTAGTCTGGCAAAATAGCGACTCCATGCATGTTGCGGTACACCAAAGAAGAGCATTTTCTCAACATATAAGTGGATGAAAACACATACATTTTGACCATTAAAATATTTTAATTCTCACCCAACTTCTTCTAGGGCTTTGATAATTGTGGAATAATTCTCCTCTTTGTCTTGCCTTTGTTGTTGTTGCTGTAACATTTGGATTTGTTGTTATTGAGTTTGCTACAGTATGCACACCAACTGTTGTAGAGTATCTCCTGAAGAATCCCCCATCTTGAAGTCTTCTTACAACTGACCTTCACACCGGGTTCACCAATGTCGGGGCATGTAGGGTTGAAGGTCAACCACAGGGGTTTGAGAGGGAAGAATGTATGAGGGTTCAAGAGCTTGAACTCTGGAGTTGGTAGAGATAGAAGAAGGGTTGAAGGTTTCAAGCCAAGTTCTCAAGGATGTTAATAGAGTTTCCAATTGCATGTACTTAGCAAAGATCACAAGAGTGTTGCCTCATAAGATCTGATTCAAATCAAGCTTGTTTTATTGACTATAAGAGCAATCACAAGATATGTGTTCAAGTACAATACGCTATCATGTAACATAAACAACTCTACTCCCCATCAATCAAAATGATGCCAAAGTATGAATCAACTTTACATGATTACATTCAATATAGACTAATAGAGACAAAAGACTATGAGTCAATTACAAGGCTTGTAGAGCAAAAGAGACTTGCTTTAAGAAATCGTCAAATAGATTTCCTAATAAGGATAGGTTATTACAGTCAAGAATAAAGAGAAAAATCTCCTCTTAATCCAATGCAAAGCATTTATCAATGGTCTAAAAACATTGCCCTGCCATAGGGGCACATAACACTTGCATATCTTGACAAGATGTCTTCTGAAAAGTAAGAAATGAATCAAAAGATCACTGCTGTAGCTAATTTTCTAATTATGGCTGAAGATATCAGCCCCAAATTAGCCCAAATATATTCCAAGATTCACCTTTGATGATAACATAAACTTCCCCTAACACAGAGTGCATAGATTAGCCAAATGCAAGTGTCTATCACACCCTATGAAACAATAGGAAAGAAAAAGGACCTGTTGACTACAAAATCACTATGTGGGATGCATGTTTCAACCCATATACATGGCTTCAATCTTCCAAGAAGACACTTTGATGAAGTACAAAAGCAGCCCCTATATTCAAGAGTATGTAAACAAGCAATAGGTAGCTTACAAGAAGCAGGTAGAAGTAGGAGAGAAGAAGGAGATCTTGTTGCCCTTTTCGGCCCTGTTATTGGCTACCTATTTCAGCCCAAGCATGTACATAGAGCAATCAAGATGCTCTGTTGATACCCCTTCCACAATGCTTATGCAATGTCAACTTGCATCAAGCATATCAATGTTAAGTAAGACCAATGATTGATCATGAATCTTCAAGAAGAGAGAGAAATGTATTTCTGCCCACTATTCTTTATTTGGCCTGCCTATTTCAGCCCATTTTCGTCACATAATCAAGACAAGAAGGTTTCTTGATATTCCTCTCTAATGATAAAAGACAATATCTCCAATTGTATTTTTGGTTCTACTAAATGCATTCAAACCCAACTTTATTTCCTCGGTTAGTAAAGCAATCAATTCTTCAAAGTGTGGCATAGAGCCTCCTCTAACTGAAATAGAGGTATCCAAAGATTTATATGATGGGCCAAGTCCATTAAGCGTAATTGAAACCAAGTCATCATCATCCACTGGTGCATTTATAGATACAAGATCTTCTACAACTTTTTTTATTTTTGCAACATAGTCACTAATAGTGCGGTTTCCTCTCCATTCTCCATGCAATCTTTGCTTAAGTTGTATCTTCCTTGCCTCTGTACATGTTCCATACATTTTCTCAATGATCTCCCATGCCTGTTTGCCTTCTTGATATGAGGAATCAAAGTCTCTGATATGCATATAGAAATCTAATGAAAAACCTTCCTGATCTTTCTAGTTCAATCCTTGTATGCCTTTTCTTTTTCTCTTTTGTGGGCTCTTGAAGAAGCTTTGGACATGCACCATCACCTATAATGAGGTCCCAAAGACCTCTCCCCGTCAAAAAGTTCTCCATCATGTATGACCAAACACTATAGTTGTCCTTGGTCAGTTTATCTCCAACAATCTGAGTAATTTGAGTTGTGTCCGATATTTTGATAGCTGCAATTTCAGAAAAACCAACAATATATGATGTCCCAATCAAGCATTCAACAACATGAACCAATCCATTGCCTCAAATGGTCAATCCAAGACCAAAAATAGCCCAAAAATTCATGTAGATTCCCTTCGAAGAGAATGGCTACTATACATAAGCTCAAATGCTATCATATACATTCATTCAAGATGCCCATACATCATACATTGGCTGTCTAGCAAGAAACATTCAAAATAAGGCTCAAATGGTGCTTATATGACCCAAAAAACATCAAAATATGGGCTAGAAATCGACCAATTCCTTGAATTTTTTTTGAATTTTTTTTTGTGCAAAAATAGATTCCCAGTCAAATTGAAGCTAAACAAAATTTTGGGTTTTTTTTTTGCAAATTTTTAAGCCTCCAAAATGGAACCCAAAAATGGCATAAAATCGGTCTTTTAGGCCTCCAAAACAACTAGGTTAGCTTCTTGCTTGACGTAAACCATGACAACTATAGTCGAATGATGCAGCTCCAATGTGTGTGTGTCTAATTGCCACTGTCTAATGTATGCCAGCCACCACTGCCTGGTGGCAAGCCCTATATCCTTATTCTGTTTGCAAGTCCGTAGACGGCTAATCAAATTTTCGATGGCAAAGTGATCACCCATGCCCTTTCCGACATGGAATGGATTCACAAGAACCAACACATTGTCTCATTTTACTTCAGCATGTGCCCTAGTGCATATTTTGGAAGAAATGTTCATTTTCTGAGGGCCATAAACAGTGATCAAAATGTTTAACTATGCAAGTGAAGGTGTTGGTCCACTTTCAAGGTCCAACCATTTTGCATACATTCAAAATGAGGTGCCATTATGCATTCTCTTAGCAAAGAGGATGCTATATTTTCTTATAGCATCTCCACGCATGGATACTTATCCTTTATGAAATGATGCCTTTGTCAAGAGGCAGGAAGGTAATCTTACCATGACACATCAGCATGAAATCCCTCCTCCCTCAATGGTGCATGCCTCTCTCTGTCTAGGCTTGTGCATGTGGATTAGTAGACCTTTCTGTTGTTCCAATTGATGGTGTTTGGTAAAACCTTGCATTGCAAGTTAGGGGGCAGCAATGAGATAAGATGTGTCCAGATAGGAGGTGCTAACATTCCACGCCATCAACAATGTTATCTCGTAAAAGGATCAGACAATATTTGTAGCTGATACAATGCCTCACCATGTAGGATGGTGGATTAGGAGAGCTGAGGATGTTGAAATAGGAAGTGCATTCAGACCTCCAATAAGTTCATTTTGTTGTGCAAAATTCATCGCAAGGAACTCAGTATGTGTGTACATTAGAACTTTTTGTAAAGGAGAATGGATCAACACACCGGTTGGTACTCATACTCTGGAACATAGAGCTTGTGCACTAAAGGACAATGTACGATTTTCTTTCAAGAATTGGGCTTATTCCATTCGTAGTATAGCATAGATGGGTTCTCAAGTGCCTTAGCCTTCTATGCTCCATGTGACACGTTTCAGGAAATTCCATGGTGTAGATGAGAACCCAACAGGCATCATTGCACTTGCGCTGCAACATCACCGTCCTTGAGACTACTGGTAGAGGTGGCATCCCTGCTCTCCTCAACCTCTTAGATTTAGCTTTTATACCAACTGAAAATAGATGAGAGATTCAATGGGAATGCACAATGGAAGTTGATTGAGAGATGGATATGGAGCCTCAAGCTTCCTTTATTCTCTTTTCCTACATTCTTCTCATACTGACTTCTTCTGTATAGTCTACTTTTCCAAGTCTCACACAAAGAGATAAATGTCTAAGTGGTGAGTGTGGTATAAAAATGATTTTACCACATTCTACTAAAAAGGTTATGGATTTTATAATTTATGGTGATGGGATTGAACGACATCTTTTATGGCATGAACCAGTGGCTCCAACCAACTTCATAGAGCTTAAGAGGATTACTCACTATTTAGGTTGTTGTATATAGGGTAAAGTAAATGTAAATCTTCATTTGTTGATACTCAAATTGAAACAAATAAATGGAGGTGGGCTTACCAAGATCAACAATGTCTTGAGCATCATAATCAGATTCTACAATGTTATCGTTAGAATTTGCATAACCAAAGTAAAAATAAACATACAGGTGCACAATATTGTTTAAAGGACTAGCAAGTGTCCATGGGAATGCAAGATGTGTTAGATCATTATATGGTTGAGATTACTGAGTCCTCACAATCAGAAGAGTCTTTCAAGGCATTAGTTTTGCATCAAATGTCTTTCAAACCTCCATCTCAAGTTATTATTTTACATTAATGATGGGCAACCTATGAGAGTGAGTAATTGACTAGGTCATGTACCTATGAAGAAATATGCTGAGATATTAGTTATCAAACCTAATAGGGTTCAAACAACTTATGTGACATTTCTAAAATCAAAACAACCTATTTTGAAGTGGCACTTAATAGGTTTCGGTTATTGAGTAGTCAATTGCAACGTGTTGCTTTGCAACGATAATAATGATGCCAACAATGATGCGTACATGTAAATTTGCGACGCTAATAGCGATGGTAACAGGGAAAAAAATTTGTGTGCTTTATTTGGGCCATACAAAATAGTTTTTGCACTGTGTACAATGCTCGTGTAAGTAGGTCCAATATGGCAACTACTAGAAGACTCAGAACCGTCGCATTCCGTTTGTATGTGACTTTGCGTGGACCATTTTCAGCTCGTACCAGCTTTGGGCATTCATACGTGTTGGAGGTCATCCAAGAAAACCTTTCCTGAGTTCATAACCTTTTGGCAAGAAAGCGGCGTGTCCTTGATATACCATCTTCTTCATGGTTCGTGACCTTCGAGAGTCTAACTGTGGCCTGCACAACGGACATGCATGATAACCTGAGGTAACTAGATCTATCCCAATACCTCTATCTAGTGAATACAAACTTGAACAAGCTATGATAGATATTACCAAAGAGAACGGAAGCCTATTTACCTAAGCAATCTCCGAATCCCAGAAAGTAATGCATGGTCCACCTGAGAATGGCTCGAATATTGGCGGACTGTCAACCATCGCGCTTGCTCATATTTTGCACGGTGACCATCTCCTCCCACAAAATCTTAAGCTCATCGACTAATGGATGAAGATACACGTCCATATTTTTGACTTTGTAGCGGCCGTGGACAAGTAAGCTAAGGATGAGATATCCTTTCTTCGTAGAAACCCATGGAGGGATATTGTAGTTGACAAGGACTATAGGCCACACACTGTAAGAAGTTGAGCGCAAACCGGATGGATTCACGCCATCCACAAGACCGAGCCGAAGATTCCTTGGCTCTCGGGTAAAGCCTGGGAAGGTAGAGTCAATGTGGCTCCATGCACGTGAATCCTCTCATATTCGTTGAACTCCATCTGTGGAACTATTATGCGCATGCCACATTGTCAAGCTCGCCATGCCGGACATATGAAACATGTGGTTTATGTGGGGGATAAGAAGAAAGTGTCTAAGAACTTTTTGAGGGATAGTTTGCCCTTGCAAGTCCTGTCGATACTTGGAGAACCACACTTTGGACATGTCTCCATAGTCTCATATTCTCCTCAAAACAGTATGTAATTGTTGATACATGCATGGATGTTGTTGTAGTCCATGCCAAGCTTTCGTAAAACATGTCATGCATCATCACGAGACTCAAGCATGGTATTTGCAAGTGGTAATATATGATTCTTCAGTAAACTAAAAAAAATCATAAGGCACCTTGAAAAAGCACAAAAGTTTTTAATGATAGTGTCCAAAAGAAATCAATGAAGCGTATGTACAAGGTACCTCATCAACTATGTCATACTCGCATCGCTCCACCCGTATTTTGCTTGCACACTTAGGAGTGCAAGCAGTGTTTTTAGGTGAGATACTCGACACCCATCATATAATGGTATGGATGCTTCCTCTCTAAGCAGATCAGAAGTCTTGACATCCATGGGAATCAATGCATTGATCATTGCCTCCATCTTAGGCTCCAAGATTATAGGTAAGTCTCGAAGGCTTTCTGTCTCCTCTAGTATTGACGGTATAGATTGGGTAGTACCTTCCAAGTGGTAGATTGGCTCAAGCACTCCATCCATCACACACCCACAAAATCTTCTAATTAGCCGCAAAGGGTGCACTCCTCCTTGGGATGAGACGTCACCTCCCTGGATAGAAAATTTGCCAGCCATACCCAATCTTTTTGTATATGGTATTCAATTAGCTTGCGTTAACAATGAATGATTGATATTAACTTTTCTTACTGTTTGCTAAAAATCCAAGATCGCTTGATCAATGATCTCAAATTAAAACTTGCCGAAGCGTCGTACGTATTCTATAGACAATCGACATTTTCGTCTAATTGCTAGCTTACATTGAGAGCAAGGACATGGGACACGTTGATTAAGATACTCCTCGCGATCTTGAACATCAAGACCTTTATCGTTTTCCATTTTGTCTACGTTATGATAAATAATTTATTTTTGTTATCATTATTTTTTTCTTGCTTAAATTGTTTGAGAAGGGATTTCTTATCTTGTAACTTAGCAAAAATTAAGGTATGTAAAGTCTCCACCCACCCACCCACAAATTAACGTATGCTGGAGTGTTTCTTGTCTCGTGATGTTGCACCAGACCTCGCCACCACTCTCTCTTTGTTTTTTATCCATTCATTATCTCCTCTCCTTCCATCTCTCTCTCTTTTTCTCTTTTTTTATTATGTTGTATGTTTATTCTCTCTCTCTCATTCCTTCTTCCTTTTTCTCTTCCTCCCCCTCTCTCATTTCTTTAACAAAACATATCTCTCTCTACTACTACTACAATAACAATAACAACAACAACAATAACAACAACAACAACTACTACTACTACTACAAATAAGAAAAGAAAAGAAAAACTACTACTACTACCACTACAACAACAACAAGTAAGAAAACTAGACAATAATAAACAAGAAGACAAAAAAACCTATTACTCCTACTACAACAATAACAACAACAACAAAAACAACAAACAAGAAAAACACTACTATTACTACAATCACTACTACGACCACGACCACGACCACGATTACCACTAACACTATAATAAACAAGAAAAGAAGAAAAAACTACTATGACTATCACTACTACAACATCAACACCAAATAAGAAAACTAGACAATAATAATCAAGAAAACAAAAAAAGAACTATTACTACAATAACAACAACAACAAGAAAAGAAGAAAAAACTACTACGACTCTCACTACTACAACAACACCACCAAATAAGAAAACTAGACAATAATAAATAAGAAAACAAAAAAAAAAACTATTACTACAATAACAACAACAAACAAGAAAACCACTACTACTACTATAACCATGACTACGACGACTATAACTACAACTATGACTACGACTACGACCATAACCACGACTATGTCTATGACCACGACTACCACTACCACTACCACTACCACTATAATAAACAAGAAAAGAAAAAACAACAACATCAACAACAACAACAACAACAACAACTACTACTACTACTACTACTACTACAATAATAATAAACAAGAAAAGAAGAAAAAACTACTACTACTACTACTACTACAAAAACAAGAAAACTAAACAACAATAAATAATAAAAGAAAAAAAAACTACTACTACAATAAATAAGAAAACAACAACCTCTCTCTCTCTCTCTCTCTCATTTCCTCTTTCTCCCTCACTCTCTCCCTCTATTTCTCTCTTTCCCTATTATGTTTAATGTTTTTTCTCTCTTCCTCTACCTCTCTCTTTCCCTATTATGTTTAATTTCTCCCTCTCTTTCCTCTCCCTCCCTCTCCCTCTCTCATTTCATCTCTCTCCCTCACCCTCACCCTCTCTTTCTCTCTTTCCCTATTATGTTTAATGTTTTTTCTTTTATCTCCTCTCCCTCTCTCATTTCCTTTTTTCTCTTCCTCTCCCTCTCTCATTTCCTCTCCCTCCCTCACCCTCACCCTCTCCCTCTCTTTCTCTCTTTCCCTATTATGTTTAATTTTTTTAATCTCTTCCTCTCCCTCCCTCTTTCCGTATTATGTTTAATGTTTCCCTCTCTTTCCTCTCCCTACCTTTCCCTCTTCCTCTCATTTCTTCTCCCTTCCCTTCTCCCTCCCTCTCTCATTTCCTCTCCCTCCCTCTCCCTCTCCCTCTCTTTCTCTCTCATTTCCTCTCCCTCTCTCAATTTACATGAATTTTAACAAAAACAAGTAAAAGAGAAAGAGAAAACACAAAAACAAAGCAAGAAGGAACAATGCACTCAGCGTAAAGGTTCAAAGAAGGGTTCGGTGGCTCCTCTTTGCGACGGCGACTCCTCTTTGCCCTCCGTACATTTCCTCCTCTTCTTCGCTAATGGCGGCAGTGGCAGTGAGAAGCTTTCCTTCTCCCTCTTTTTCTCTTTCTCTCCCTCTCCCTCTCAAATGTAAGATGTTCACTCTCTCTTTCGCTAGCGCTCTCCCTTTCGCTCTCTCTTTCGTGTATGCGTGCAAAATAACGCACTTGGGTTTCAGCCGCATTTTTTTTGTCTGAGTACCATCCCTATTTGCGACGCAAATAGCGACGCCGCTATTTTGTGTCGCAAAGCACCATCACTATACCTAAATATCCTTGTAGTGAATGATGGTTGATTAAATGAATGGAAGTTTTCTTAGATCACTTTTGTGTGCATGGTGTTGAAGAAAATATGGTTCATTGATCGGAAGAAGTATTCCAATGTTGTGAGAGTACATGAGTTTCTTTAAATCTAGAGATGTGTATTTTTGGAGTGTCACACAATGTATATTACTAGGCCACATAGATTTGAGTGACCGTATTGCAATGGATTGGCAAAGGTACATAAAAAAATTTATTTACCTGCACCACCAAATTTGAAGCAATTATGAGGGTTTCTTGGCCATTTAAATTTCTATCGATGTTTTGTTGAGTCATTTGCAGCATTAGGGTTGCAAGTTTCTGCCTTACTTAAGAAGAATCAACCTTATGATTGGGACTTAGCATGCCAAGCTGCATTTAAGAAATTAAAAGTTAAGTTCATTGAAGGTCCAATTTTGGTCTCACTTGACTGGTCTAAAGAGTTTCATATTCATGTTGATGCTTCTATGGATATAATGGGAGTGGTTCTATGCCAACCAGATGATAAAAATATCGATCACCCAATTTATTGTGCTAGCCATAATTTAAGTGACACTGATAAAAAGTATACAACAACTAAGAAGAGTTAAATAAATTATTCAACTCTTTTATTTTCTTTTGATATGCATAGAAGCAACTCTCTCCGAAAAACATTGAAATCCTTAACAAGAGTAAACTTTTGAATATAGAGCTTGCTCTAGCCCTTCATTGTTCCTTATGGGTTCAGTGCAATTTCTTGGGCCATGTACTCTATCATCCATTGTCTTGCACATTAGAAGAGTTTCCACCAATTATCTTGTTTGAGGTCTCCCATGATGCAAGACACCTCACATTAGGAAAAAAATGAACTCACAAATTGGCCCTTAAAAATAATATAGTTTAAGATGTGGGCCTTTTGGATTGTCCAATAGGAAGGCTAGATGTTGACATCCATGGAGGTTGAATCTTCTCTCTCCAAAGCTTGGGTTTTTTATTAAAAAAGGGGTAGAGGGGGATTAAAAAAAGGGAGAATGAAAGGTACACAAAATTTGAGTTTCTCTCACCTCGTATTCCCCCCCTTTTTTGGATAATTTTCAATTTCGGTTTTTTTCCCTCTCACGAAATCAGTTTGACCCAAAAGTTGAGCAACAGACCACTTTCCCTCTCTTTTCTATATACTCGTGAATTTTCGTCTCCATTGAAGCTCCCTGCTGAGAGTAATTAGGGTTTTGAGCATTTTTCTTACCTATGCACTTTCTTCTCCACACAGCTCCAGATTTTGGGCAAAACACAGATGTCCATCTCTCTTTGCATTTTCTCTTGTTTGCTATTTTTTCAATAGGGTTTGATGTGGTTTCATATGTTATTGTTGTTTTATTGCAGAGATTGTTTAGGGCAAGAGACAAAGGTGCTCATCTCTCTCTCCTTTCTTTTCCCCCTCTCTCTATGTGTTATTTCTCTTTTATGTTGTGTTTTCAATAGAACTTGATGTTAGTTCTAATTGTTGTTTTCTTGCAGAGCTTATTTGGAGCAAGAGGCAAAGGTGTTAATCTCTCTCTCTGTTTGAATTTTTTTTGTTGATATCTTTTCAATACAACACAATGCTAGTTCTAACCCTTGTTGTTGTTTTATTGCAGAGATCATTTTGGGTGACATTGCATAAGTGCTTATCTCTCTCTCCCTCTCTCTTTCTCTCTCTATGTTTCCTCTTTTCTACTGTTTTTTCAGTATACCTTCATGTAAATACTAACTCTTGCAAAATTGTCTTTTGCAGAGATCAATTTGGGCAAGATTGGATAGGTGCTCATTTCTTTCTCTCTCCCACGTACTCACACACACTCTCTTTCTTCCTCTCTGCATTATCCCTTTCTTACTATCTTTACAATAGGGTTTGATGCTAGTTCTAACTTAAGGATCAATTGTTGTTGCAACACTTAACATAAGATAGAGCAGAGATTCTGTAGCTCAATTTACAGGTAAATCTTCCATATTTTGTGGTGCCAAAATTTATTCATTTAATTACTGACTTTTATGTTTGATGGGATTGATGTTTTCTTATGTCCATCATTTGCGATGGGTTTTGATTAGCAATGATTCAACCTTATCTTCAGCAGATTAGCTTATAGGTAAATTTGATGTTTTACATTGCTTCTATTCATGCAATTATCTAGATATTTTTTGCTAAAAGGAATTCATGCAAGTATTTTTGTTAAAAGGAATTCATGCAGGTGTTTTTTTGTACATGCAGGTATTGTACAAGGTTTAGTTGAAGCATATAATTCTCAACAACTATTTTGATATGGTGAGTGATCCTTTGTGTTGGACAAAATGGATCTGCTGGAAGTTAATGGTTCAAAAATCCTTTGTTTTATTGGTCATATGTGTCCATTTGGATCTCCATGCCAATTGGCAATGATCCATGAAACTCTTGTATTATATCATCCATATAACACACAATGTGTTGAGTCTTAGAATATCTCAAGTGTCAATCCAATGTGCCTATTAAGATTTGCATGCCATGTGGCTGCTATCCTTGTAGCAACTACTCTATAATACCCGTATTTCATAGAATGTATTGAGTCAAATCATACTCCTCTTCATTATAATAAAATTTATTTTGCAAAATTCTCTGAGTATTCTTGTGCTATTCTTTTCATTATATTTCATGTAAATGGTATGACTAAAGTGATGTTTTGAAATTAAATCTATACATTGTGTTGATGTATATATCCACATGCATTTCCATATCGATGTTTATGCCTATTTACAAAAGTGTAAACATCTCTTAATGCCATGTTGATTTGTATGACATATTGGTGATTACTGGACAGACTTAAAATGCTTATTATTTAGGGGTTAATACATACTTCTTTACATCTAATGCGTAGGTTATAATGCCTGAGAGAAGAACAAGCATTCTCTTGATAGAAGTACGTAACAGAAAAGATGAAGAAGGGAATTGGATCACTGATATACGTATCATTGCTCGCCTTGGGTACATATGCGTGCCCAAGTATGAAGGGAGCTTTCAGGGTGAAAGAATCTAGAATTGCAGATGTATCAAAGCACTGGAAGGGTAAAATTTTAGCTCCCAGACAAAGAAATGTTGATTCTCACATTGTAACAAAGGCGTTTGTACAACGTGTATTCATACAAAAACAAATACATATTGTGCCGTCCACTGTGCCCTTTCAACGAAACATTGCAAACAATAAGTATTTGCAACTCATTGAGAATGAGAAATTTCATGATACCTATGTAACAACTTGTCTCGTATTTATAGAAGTATACCCCTCGAATTGCTATGAGTGGCAAAATATTGAGCATTTCACTGGTTCTTTTAAGTGTTACCACCTGAAAATTGGTAGATTGATCTTTGAGGGGCGTACAACTAAGCAACTAACAGAGGACCTTGTTTTTTTCTATGACTCCAAGTACATATTGCCCAAGGGGAGTGGAGAATATGGAACCTTTGCACATATCGAATCTCAATAGCATAGAATGGACATTGTGTAGTAGTGACATTTTGCACATGTGTAGAACAAAAATTTCAGCAGACATATTGAATTCTATGAAGCCAAGCACCGCCTCAAAGAATGTACATCTAAGCTGGTTCATACCGATTGCAATTTTTGCACACATATTCAAGGAATGTAAGGGTTTGAGACATACCAAAAGCACGTACATCATAAAAAATACATCAAAGGATTATGTAACAAGGATTCTAGGAAAAAATTGGACATAAAAAATTTACTCATAATCTTGACATAGTGGAATGTCGAGTCACAACAAGGGACATGGCTTTGAGGTAAAAATTTTATCTCTTAGTTGACTATTATCTTACTTTGGGATGAATCATCTAACTTTCCTTTCCAATTACAGGTACTTTGTCGCACGATAAACTTTATGCCTAGTATTCAAGTATTGTAGATGGAGGATGCTCAAGGGTAAATGGTTGTGCCTTGATCAAGACATGCATGAAAGTGGAGCTGTGGATGTTACTATCATTTGCGAGGGCCGCGAGCCCCAAGTGTTGCGAATGGAGGATGATTGGCCCTTGAGTATAATATGCCAGGAAATTACAATGTCAATGCAGGATCCACCTGTTAGCTTGTATTTTAAACTAGATGGTAGGAAAATTCGAAGCCGAGCTAAGGATATTGTTACCTACGGAAAGTGTGTAGCTCCGCATATTTTAGAAATTATAGAGTCTCCCTAAAAATCCCAACACCACAAGTTGTAATATCCAATACCTATAAATTTTTGGATTTTTTTTGCCAATAGAATATTGTAGCTTACAAACTTGAAATATTTAAAAATTATGATATTTATGTAAAATCATACACTTGTTATACACTTTTCATATCAACACATTTACATATACATGTAATTACAAAGATGTAAGTAAAGCCATAACTAAATATCGTATACAAACAACCCTTAATGGTTTAAAACTTAACGTTTTTAAGGTAGAACTAATTTAGTTCTTGTTTCATTATTTCATTTCACACTTTCTCTCTTCATCTCTTTGTATCCACCACATCCCTCCTACCTGCTACAATGGATGCTCACACACACTTTGATGAGTGGATCCACGAGACTATCTTTGCCAACTAGGGTGACGAGATATTCTAGGTTTTCTCTAAGAACTTCAACCTTGAAAGCGTGCTCTCATTGCTGGATCCCCCCCTTCACGTTTTGGAATACTTTGTGAGCACCATTGCTACATGCACATACTCCATCGAGGGATCCGACATGACTTGGGTGCCTATGGAATAGATCATGGTATTTTAGGCAAGAAAGAATCACCAAAAAGTGGTGAATAGGTGTTTGGCCCATGTGGATCCTTCGCATAGAGTATCCAATGTTCCCATGGGAAGTGCAGGAGGTACATCACTTTTGGATATCGTGGAGTGTTATTGCGCATTGGCAATTTACCACCTTGCATTGGATACACCCCTAGAGGAGGAGAGCGATGAAAATACAACTCCACAGGTTGTTTCTATCACATACATGGGAGAAGAACCAATTGAAGAGCTCATAAATGTTGAAGAGGAACATGGAGTGGTGGCAGATCAAGGGTTGGCTCTCATGGTGCCATCTTCTTCAGAACAGCCACAAGTCAACAGCCTCCTTGGCACCCATTGAAGTAGATGGTGTACAATACTTGCTTCTATCAAATGTACTGCAATACTTGGAAATGAAGGAAGAAGAGTTGTTTTCTATCCTAGTCAAGGATTCAATGGAAGATCTAATCGATTATGATTACATGGATGTGCATTCAACAATGGCAAAGATTGGAAGATATGATGGCACAAGCTTAGATACTGTGAGTGCAATCCTAACAGCACATGAGCATATTACCTCAATTGAAGAAGATTACCTTGTGCCAGATGTTGAATTTGAAGCACTACAGCATGATTTGTTTGGACCAAGGTCCCAGCTTCCTACTAAGGAGTTTGTAGATCCCTTTGCCCAAAGAGATGCCTCTCTGACACACGAGGAAATGAAGATACAAGATGATTTGGAGAAGGTGAGATTTCTAACTACCATATATTTTTATGCAATGAAACTTCATGGTAGGGTGTGTCAGGTCCCCCCGGAGTCCACCGGTGAAATCTTGGCAAAAAATGATGCCTACTACCTTGTCCGAAGTCTTGCATCTAGGGCCACTTTCTAGCTTCGCCTTGGCAAAAAAATGATGCATGCAGCTGCCCTATCTAAAGTCTTGCGTCTGGAGCCACTTTTTGGCCAGAGGTGACCCCTGACGCAAGACTTTGGATAGGGCAGCTACATGCATCATTTTTTGCCAAGATTTCACCAGTGGACTCCAAGGGGACCTGACGCACCCTACCACATCAAGTTTCATCGCTTTCTGATAACTCTAGGTTAGTCACTAAACATATTGTTTGATTTGACTTTGTCATTTAGAAAATACTGTATATAGATGAGTTTGTATCAAGGCAAGGAGGCGCTCGCATGCGGATCGATGCAAGGATTTAGCTCTAAAGGAGTATATCGGTAACCTTGTTGTAGATTTGGTGGTCTTCCATAAGAAGTGCTCACCAGGAGGGCAAGAAATAATCATGAAAATTTGAGCTTTGACCAAGTTTGGACCTTTTCGAGTGATACCTGTGACATCTAGCTTGGAGAAGGTGGTGCTAATCAAGCGGTCAAAGCTTCTTTACTTGTTTGACCAAACGCGTGGTGGAGCAATGTGTGCTTGCGACATTAGGCGACCTCGCTAAAGTGTCAGATTCGCTTCTCCTAGAGAAAGAGCTGAAGAGGGAGCGCATCATTTTTAAAGCAAAGAAGAAACTTATATTTTCATCGGAAGCTGGCCCCTCCTTTCCACCGATGAAAAAGCCAAGGAACAATTGAGAGTTCTTGTTGGCTATCGTCTTTTTGTATCTACCATCATTAACAGCCATCATATGTATTTTTCTTGATGAATATAGGATGCTTTACTTTGTCCCTACAAATAAATATTTATTAAATAATTTTTTTGTTTTTATAAGTGTGATGATAATGTGTGGTACATGAATGACGCATTCGCAAATGTTAACATAATTCAACATGTAGTACTTTACTTGTGATTGTGTAAGTGTGACGATAATGTGTGGTACATGAATGACGCAGCCGCATATATTAACATAATTCAATGCATAGTATTGCACTTGCAATTGTGCATAATATAGTAAACTATGGCGGAGTTCCCTTGCTGTGTCGAAGCTGAATGATAAAGTTCATGTCTTTATCTGTGATTGTGATAGACTTTGCATGGGTGGCCACAAGCTTTGTATCATTGAACAAGTCAATAAGAAACCCCTCTGCAGTTGTTTGTAGGGCCTCCATGGCTGCAACAGTCCACCTTCTTGCTGGTGAGCCATCCCTTTTAGCTCCAAGTCTTGCATGACTTCTCAAACAACTTTATGAAAAGAACTTTCGGGATGAGAAGCTTGTATCCGCGTTGGATTCTCCTTATCTCTTGAAGGAGGTGACAATGCTCCGTTTCCATCTCCTCTTCTTCTGTGGTGGTCCTTATGCTCTACGGGGAGCACTTGTTCCTGCACTAGGAGGAGGCTCCAACTTGTGCTCTAGGTGGTGGGCCTTCGCGTGATGTTTTCTCGGGGCCGAAATGGTGACATGCTTGCTTGGTGCATGCCTTGCAAGCTCAAGGAGGGCAAGACAGAGAAGAGATAGAAGTTGGGGATGTGAAAATGGAGGAAGCAAAGAAATCAAGATGTGAAATTGAGAAGAAGAATGAACTTTTAATCCATTTAAATTCCAAAACCGGATTAATGCAGCTTCATATGCACTCTCCATCATGTGATTGTAAATACATAACCTTTTATTGGAATGCGATGAAACTTCACACGTGCACTCGTTAGGTGGCCAATAGCCCTATTTTTTTTTAAATGCCTACAGATCCCTGGTCCGAAGTCTGGGTCCTCGGGATTTTTTTTTCAAAAAAATAATAATTTGGGCTCTTGGCCACTTAACGAGTGCGTGTGTGAAGTTTCATCGCATTCCGATAAAGTTTAGTATTTTAAAAATTATCCCACACCAAAATTATGAATGGATTGATAATTGAGAAATCAACATCGCGACTACTGGCCCTTAGAAACTCCGCACCACATAGACTATACAGAGGCATTAGGAGTAAAGTCTACAACAAGAAATGGCAATTTTTTGCGTGTTATTCCTATTAAAATTGACAGTGCTAACAAAAACTATAAGTAAGAATTAAAAATACAGCAAAGATGCACAGTCAAAGTTGAGAGTGAAGGACGTGTAAAATTTTAATTCATATTTTAAGCGCACATACAATAGTTTTGCACTAGAACATAGTCATATATCCAATGCACAAGGATAACACTATGCCAAAAAAGATAACATTGCAAACTGTGTTCATTCCATTAGAACGAATGCCTCCTTCACTGCTTGTAGATTTCTTACAAGTTGAAAGTCCTTGGGAGTTACAGTGATGCGCTTCGCATGTATTGCACAACGTTGAGCATCATCAAGTCAACTAAAAAGGCCTTTGCAACACATTGTAGAGCATTGAAGGCATTCTTTTGTGAAGCGATCAGGTCTATCCTGACCTTGTGCCAAAAACCACCTCCTGCGTTTTGTGCAGTAGAGATCTTGCACAATCTCACGAACAAGTCTCAAGAAGCTAGCCTTCGGAATGATGAGATAAAAAGAGCGTTGATACCTTCTAATTTCTCTCAAGGCCACTATACCTAGATTCCACTTGCATTTCTTGTGGGGATGCTGAGGAGGACCCTTGTGAGGGCAACTTGAGGAAGGTGGATTAGGTTGAGAAGGCGGTGCATCTGAGCTAGTAGATACTCCAAGGGACTAAACACGATATGGGGCTCTGAGCGGAAGCTTATTTGCAACTACCTTAGACCTAGCCATCTTTCCTGCACAAGAGATGTGAGAACTCAATGAATAAGATAGAAAGTGAAACCCTCTTTTATATAACTCGAAAATGTGAGACTCATTCACATAGATACACATTCTCTCTTTCTCTCTTAAACTATGAATTGCATTCACACTAACTCACATTGTTCATCTTACTATCTTAGCTCTTTTCAAACCCATTTGCTGCCTTGTCAAAGCCTTGTTTCTAGCCGCTTGGCATGGTTTTCTTTGGCACTTGAGGCTTCATAATGCACTCTTTTAGTGAACGACCTGATTCCATCATGTCTGCAGTCGATTCATCATCACTTTCATTTGCTCTCTTTTGTGAGAGTTTAGCTTCATCCGCTACTATAATCCTATACCACCAAGATAGCAATTGGATCATTGGATTGCTACCATTCACCCCTCCACCATGATCAGTTTTTCTTTGGTGCATGCACCACGTGCTATCCAATGTGAATTTTCCATCCCTTGTGTGGACCAAATTCCGATGCTTCTCTTTTCTACAAAGTATGGCCCACGTGCCTCAAGGATACGCTACAAAGACACATATCACACATGAGTAAAACTATGCTGAATAGTTTATACAATTCATAAAATTTTAAAATATTAACTTAGTACGTACCATGTAATGTGTGATAGAGCTTTTGCCCCATGTTTTCGTAGAAGCTATGTACACCATTGATAAATTCTTGCTTATCTTCATTGTTAAAAACCATCTTGCGAAGTAAGGGAGATAATTTGTTAAGACTTATCCAAACCTTAGCTTTGGCCAATCTTGTTTTTCCTCCATTACTTCGATTAGGAACTACAAAATGTAACTTTTTTCGCCCATCGTAGTCCTACGGTCTACGAACCATGACATTCCCTTCCTCATTGATGGGTACTGAGAGAAACTTCCTAGCCTTTGCTCCTCAAAAGCAAGGCTTTTTTGGCAAGTTACCATATTTTCCTGATCTCTTCTCAACATTTTCAATCGTCACTAGATGCTTGTATAGCCCAATTTCTGATAGCACTCGCTCCATATTCTTACACGTTGCAATGGCTTCTTTTTCTAGTTGCATCCTGATGGGACATGAAATGGGTCAGCACTGGCTATGGCACTAGCCGGACCTCATGCTCATGACACACAAACACCCTCACGGCCTCGCGGACCAGGAGCGTCAATCTAATGCTGAAGGACAAACTGCCCTAAAGCTTAATTCCTGCATTTATAGTTTATAGTCCAACATTTTCCTTAAACTCCTTAGAGGGAGATCCCAAAGTACTTAGGCATAACGCCTCGTCACACACATATAAGAGGCACTCCACCGACTAATAGTCGGAGCCCCACTGTAGCTCTCCTACATAGCAGGGATTGGCCCTTTGATGCGCTGCTAAACATATAACACAAACGAGCACAAAATCCTCTCAAGGTACCAATATTTTACGTTCCAGGATGTACCATTCCTCACTACAATTTTCCCTTAGGACCCAACGACTAACCTATAGCTTAGGACATCCTCTCATGCTCATCGTTGGTCACAACCTAAGGAAGACAGGCGCCATACATCCATGAGGTTTTTCTGATACCTTTTAATTATTATGCTTAATGCAAATCATGTATGGCTATGTGCTTAGACAAAAGAAAGACCAGCATTGTGCATAAAGCATAAAGCATTCTTTCCATGAATTTTACTAGCGCGTGCTGAGTTGAAAGGAGGCACTGATCCATATGCTCATGCTACCATCCTCTTTATTTAAACCGTTTCCTATATGCCAAGTGCAATGCATAAATCAAATCTTTTTTTTATCTTTCTGTGTTTCAGCCCCTCTTCATCTAACTCTTAGTATTTTGCATCATTGATCGATTCGATAGGGTTTCTATGCATTTTTCCCTTTTAAAAGAACAATAAATACACACAAAACATAGAAATGGGGACAAACCGAGGCCAACCTCGTGCTTTGCCATCGTTATAAATTGCACAAACATAGGTATAATTTTCCCTAATTTTTCTCAGTCCGTTTTCTATTTTTTCCTATTTTTAAATCTATTTTTTCCCATTTTTGGGTATTTTTCCCTATTTTTTCAAATAAATAATGACTGAAAATGAAAGTTGATTGTGGGCTATGGCCCTTAGGTTCATTGAAAAAAAAAAACTTAAATTTAGTTGGTGTGACATATCATATTTCTCATTTATATAGCAAAAAACCCAATTTTACCCTTAAAACGCGTGTTTTACGGGTTTTAACACTAATTCCAGCCATGTAGCCTTATATTTTCTGATTTTCAGGTTGCAAACAGTTGAAACTCATGGCAAACAATATCATAATAAACTTTCCTTCCATATGAACAAAGTTTTATAAACCAAATAGCATAAAAAGATCATTTTTCTTTGTAAAAATAGCATTACCGCTTATTTTCAGGTCTTGGTTTCTTGGTCTTGATTACGGAACTGATTTCCAGCATGCATTTAATGCTCAGCATCTTTAAGAATAGCACTCTTCATGTCTTCATCCATCCGGAAGCAATCCGATCTCATCCGGACAAGCTTTCCTTCACCATTCTTCATTGTCTTCATCCACACAAGAACAGCCCTTTAAGGGAGAGAGAGGAAGGAGAGAGAGAGACTAGAATTGACTCTCTTCATTTAGGCCACCATTGTACGTGCGAGGACAGGCGATAAGACCAGCCAAAAGAGGGAAGATTAGCCCCATGATCGATTGTAAAGGTTACTCACAGCCTGCCATCTCCATCTCCATCATGAGAGGGCGCAAAAATGGGGTGTGAAGAGAGCGCATTCATCCCTCATTCTCTCTCCACATTTTTTCATCTTGTATGCTTAAAATTTTGAAGGGGGGGTGCAAACTCAAAAGGCATGCCCAATTTTGGCCTCCCAAGTGTCCACCGTTTCATATCTTGACCATTTTGTGGCCATTTCCCTATCCGGGCTCCAAATCGAGCTCTGAAAAATCCTGGACGTCCAGCTCGACATCCCGCATTGACTGGAAACTCCTAAAAACCCACACGGTAGTCTAAAAAATTATAAAAAATACACAAGTGTCGCTCGGGCGCCTTTTAAGAGTTGTATTTCACTTGGTGCTTAAAATCGTCCTAGCTGGAGCCGCCGCCTTCGACGTTGAATATTTTTCCCTTGATATTCGTAATTTTTAACTATTTTTAAGCACTTATTGGCATCAAAACTCCGCTCTTATTGGCGACCACGGGATAGGGCAACTCAGCCCGTCGAATCCCACAACAGATCTGCACAAAACAATCAAAGGAAGTGTCAAGTTGATACAAAATAGATACATATTAAAACACATCACAATGCTCACCCTATCCCCTGACAAAACCAAGGCATGACATCCACAAGGAGTAGGCCTAGCATAATTTGATAGAAAGTCCAAAGCTAGTCACTAACCAACTGCTCCAATACGGCCAAACTAAAAAGAACTATCAAAGAGGTTACCCTAAGTGGTGGTCTGAACTACCTACCTAACTAAGGACAACACAACTAGAAACTCCTACTAGGCAAGGACTCCTATAGCCTGATCACGAAGTACTTTCTTTAACACATTGTTTCTTTTAGGTTTTTATTTCCATACTCGGGCATGTAAAAAGAAGGGAGCTAGGCGTAGTGACCCAAGGAAAATAGGGCATCGGTCTCAGGTCATGTCTCGGTACCCAAGAACCTACCAAGCCCTCGCAAGGCGACACTTAATCCTTTTCTGACACTCACTTTTATTTTTGCTCCAATCTTCCTTACTTTCTTCTTTTCTAGCAAGACGCCACCCCTAGGAAGACAAGGCATCGGCTCGGGGTCTGACTCGTCCTTAGGAACCTACCAGGCCTTCGCTAGGCGATGATCAACTACTCATAAATTTTTCTTTCTTTTCGATTTTTTTATAGGGGTTAGAATCCCTTTTTACACACCTTTGTATATATTTGTCTTCTTTTAAGATATTCAGGATTTCTTTCTCTATCATCATTTTCCTTGTGGCAGGCTTCTCTAACTGCCTCACACACTAACAAGAACTCCTAGAACAACTGCCTAGCACGCTAGCAGAACAGGGTCACTAGAACTTCCTTCTAAAACAGGTCTTTCGATGCCTGGCAATGTCTTTACAAGAGGCAACAACTACTTAGACCTCCCTCAAACATATCCAACCTAACCCTCGGACTTCATGCCTTGGATGCCAGTCCCCAACAAGAAAGAAAAATCCCCCAACAAGTAGACAGATACATACAACATGAAAACATATTACTCGTAAAGGAGAGATATCACCTGGATAGGGCCATGAGAAGAGTCCACGCAACAAAAGGTTCTTTTCAAGCTCTTCTTCCGAACCTGTCTAGCACAGAACTAAAACAAGAAACCATTAACGGCACCTGTACTAAACAGACAACTGGCCCTCTTGGCCTAACGAAATCTGGACATAATATCCAAAGCATCTAGCCTTCCTAGCTTAAAACTAGATAGGTCATTTTAATCCACGTAATACTGATGTCCTTGGCATATATATCACCCCCTATCAGACTACCCAGGGTGCCAAAGATAGCATATCATAGGTCGACTAACCCCATGCTACTCATGCAAGTTAACTAAAAGCTTGATCTTGTATTTTTTTATCTTAGGTTTTTTTTTTTTTTTTGTAGAGCTACAAGTCCAAGCCTTTCCACAAATAACTCATCAATAAGGCCAATCCCTTCTTGGGCACTATGAGCTAAATGAACAGCCTCAGTGGGCTCACATGTCCCACATTTATTGTCATCCGAATAAACTGGTCGTTCAAGCGGCTGAGTGGCTCATTTGGCAAAAATAATCATAGCTTTATACTCATTCTAACCTCCCCTATTTGGGTTTTCACATAGACCAGTGTTGCGACGCAAACTAGGTAGAGCTTCAAGCCTAGGCACATCACATGGGTGTATCCCAAGGCAGTGTATATTGTCAGATGTATATCCAGTCTTATCCTCTTGGGGGTTCAACAGAATATATCCAGATGGGATCCTTGGCCTTGCATCCGAAACTCCTGCCATACTTTTGGAGATTTTGGGTTTCCAAACCCATCTCACATTTCCCTTAATATTCTTGCATTCCCTCAATTTGCTGCACTGGTCTAACAAAGTCAATGCAAACTTATCCCTATGGCCAAATGGCCTCACATCCTTATGACCTTTGTGAAGCACAGGTGGACTTTTAGCATTTTTCATCCTCTTTACAAAAGATGCCTTTACTTGTTTACGTCCACACTGCAAAAGTTTCCCCATAAGAACCATGCTTTCACTGGAGGAAACAACATCCACCCGGAAGCATGATTCCAACACCAAAGGTCTCGCAAGAGCCTTACTAGCAACAAAATTAGAACCACACACATAATGCTTATCAACACTCATGGGCCCATTGGTTCTATCCATGTTGCCATCACAACTACCTCTCGTGGAAGTGTTAGAAGCCCTTATGGGACTTACACGGCTTGGAACCTTTTCATTGATAGGCATGTCATTACTATGCATAGGATGGCCATTTTCTGCTTTGAGATTTTGGCCACCAAGGTTCCCCTCATAGGCTGCCTTGGTATCACCAAGTGAGTTGTCTTCTTGCAGAAATGGTTGGAAGCTAGGATGCACTTGTACTGAGTGGGGAAAACTCCAAAAGTTTTCCCAACATCTCTGAATATGACCCTCATAATCAATGGCATGCATTTTTGCTTCCTTTAATGACTTAGGATTCCGCAGTCCCACTTGGATTTGCGTATTAATCTCTAAGCCATTCAGAAAGAGCTCACATAGCACATCATCTGGTAATGCACTGGCTCTTCTTGGCCAAAGCCTAAGAGTACTATCAAAGGCTCTAGCATACTCTTTAACAGAAAGATAAGACTCCTATCTAAACTGCATAAGCTGCCCTAAGACCTGAATCATAGGGAGCTACTTTTCATACTCATCTAGAAATCTATCACAAGACTCCTCAAATGATTTGATCGACCCTCTTGGGAGGCTCCAATACCATTTCCTTGCCTCTCCCTTCAAGGTACTTGGGAATACAAGCATCCGATGAATATCGTCGAACCCACTCGCAATGCAAGTTAGGTCATATTCTCTTAAATGAATCATCGGATCCTCATTTGGCAACCGTGATCCTCAACAAAATGGGCCAAGTTTTTCTAACCCTACAACTTCTGTTTCTGAGTGACGATCATGTTTTAAGTGTGGGGACGTTAGTGGATGGTCTGTGGCGTGGTCCTAGATCCCTGTTGCTTGGTTAACCCTATCCGTTAAGGTCTTAAGTGTGGGGACGCGTCCCTGCGTGTCTACATTGCATATCCTTCTGCATATGACTGTTTCCTTGCAGTTTTCCTTCATTCCCTGATTTTGCTGTCCTGCCATGTGAATGCATCCTACGTTCACCGAAGTCCAAATCTAACCTTATAGCCCTGTTCCTCCCTTTGAACTGACCATTTTTCCTTTTTACCTACCCTTGTTTTGGTGCACGTTTTTCGAGTTATTAAATTTTGAAGCATTTTACGCAAATTAGCCGGTTTTTCCATGTGAACGCGCTTTTCTTGCTTCAGAACCGTGATCTGATGTCATAGCCTTGAAAACCACTTTTCTCCCTGATATTTTTCCTTTTTACTCCGTGTCATTCCAATGCATGGTTTGTCCAATATTAATTTTCCGGGTATTTAAGACATTTTTGTGCGTCTTTTTGACATTTTTCCATGTGAACCTGCCCTGTTTGCATCGGAATTCCAATTTGATTTGACAGCCGTGTCCCCTATGCCTTTCCCCACCTTTTTTCTTTTTTCTCCACCCTCTTTCGACTTTTGGATTTATTATTATTAATTTTTCAATGAGTTTTCGGACGTGTTTTTGGTGTTTTTTGCATATGAACCCCTCCTACTTCCACCAGATCTGCTGTTTAACATGACAACCCTGTGCCATCCCTTCTTGCGGACATCTTTCCTTCTTACTGCATGTCATTCCGGTGAACGGTTCGTCCCATATTAATTTTCGATCCCATTTTCGGGTTTGTTTTTTGGATTTTTCCCACGTGAACGTGTCTTATCTCAGTCAGAACTATGTTTTGATGTGATAGGATTGTCGGGCATGTCTTTCTACACATTTTTCCTTTTTCCTGCACCTCGTTCCGATGCACGGATCTTCCGATATTAATTTTTAATTGTGTTTTTTGCCCCTTTTTTGTGTTTTTGCACGTGACTGCCCTTTACCCCCCCGGAACTCCCGTTGCACATTTTTCCAGTCTTCCCCCTGCCGTCATGCCCACTTTTTGTTTTTACGTCCTTTTGTTTTGACGTCCGGATTGGGAATTATTAATTTTTCTTTATTTTTTTGTGTTTTCGCGCGCCTCGTCCCGCGCGTGAACGCGGCCGTTTTCGATTTTACACGTCTTAACGCACCCCGGTCGCATCCGCGTGCCTCGTCCCTGCATCCGGGTGCCTTTTCAATCCCGTCATGGCAAATTTTTTTACCCCGCCCCGCGCACGCGCGCGGAACGGGGGGTACGCCTCTCCTTTATGGGCCCCCTCGCCCATTTTCCCCCTTTGAGCTCCTGCCCATCTTCCCACCCTAACCTACCCCCAACCGCTACCCCTAACCCACCCCCTGGGCACCCCGCCCATTCCCATCCCTAAGTACCCCCCCTGGGCACCCCTCTGGGCACCCCCCACACCCTTCCACCCCACCACACCCTTTCACCCCTCCCCACCCTTCTCTCTCCCCGACCTCCCCACCCCAACTACCTCCCTCCCTCTCTCCCTTCCCTCTGCCTGCGTGCTCCCCTTTCTCCATCTCCCTCTCCATCTCACCCTTCTCTCCTCCCTCACGACACCCTCCTTCCCCTCCTACTCCTCTTTTTCCTCTCTCCTTCCTTCCCTTCTTTCCCCGCCTCCCTCCTCCCTGCCATTCTCCCTCCCCTCCTTCCCCTCCCTCTTCCCCTCGCTGCCCTCCTAGACGTCACTACCCTCCAGCCTCGCCGCCCTCCAACCGTGACATGCTTGCCGCCTCATGCGCCTTCCTTCACCAGTGCCGCCCGCGTCTGCAGTGCCCCTCGCCATCTCCTCTCCTGCCTCCGGCGCTGCCTCCCTGCGCCCTTCGTCTGATGACGATGCCTGCGGCCGCTCCAGTGCCTTCAGCCCCGCCCCGCCTTCGCTCGAGACGCCCCCCGCCGTCAACGCGCCGCCCCGTTGCCCTCCAAGCCGCCCGCGCGCGCCTGCAGCGCCATTTGTCAGCCGCCTCTACGCCCACCGTGCAGCATGTCGTCGCCCTCCAGCAGCGACACACACACCAACCCACCTCCTCCCTAGCCCCCTTTCCCCCCCAGTTCACACACACCCCACCACCCCCCAACCTAACCCCCATTCCCACCACTACCCCCACCCCAGCACACCAAAATCCAACCAACCCCCACCAAAGCCCCCTTCCCTCCACCGGCACACCCGCAAGCCACAACCCTTCATAAACCCTTGTTCCCTCCCAACGCACACACACACACTAAACCCCCCCCACAGGCATACCCGCAGCAACCACCCCCCTCTAACCACTGTTCATACGCCGACAACCGCATAACCCCTTCCTCAGCCACTGTTCCCACCACACACGCAGATACCATTTTCCGTCCTTCGACACACGCGTAGGTGTGTACGCACGTGTCTGTTTGTGCGAGTGTGATTGTTCGTGATTGATCGTGCGCGGGTGCGGGCCTTTGATCGTCGGTTGCTGCCACGCAGCTTATTTCTGGGTATTTTTCCAAATTTTTAATTCACACCCGAAACCTTTTAAACACAAAAAAAAAACAATAAAAAAATAAAAATTAAACATAAACCACCCTTTAACATTCTGAAAAAATTCTAGAAAAATCTAGAAAATTTCCTACTATTTCTACCACCCATGGCCATATTTTTCTAAACCTGTAAATTTCAGAAAAAACATTTTTGACCATTTTAAAATTCCAAAATCTTTTAAAAATACCAAAAAATGAAACAACTTCATTAAAAATACTTAAAAACTCCAAATTAATTTCTGAAAAATTCCTAACACCTCCCTTAATATTTTTAATTATTTTTTGCATATTTTTCTAAGTTGTCACAATATTTTATTTCACACCTAAATTCCTTAAAAATAAAAAAAAAATCAATAAAATTAAAAAAAATTCATCCAAACACAAACTAAACATCTAGACAAAAAATCCAGATATTTTTGGATTGAGGAGAGCGTATTCTTTGCATTTCCATACACCCACTACCAGGTATTTTCCCTTTTATTTGTTATTTTTTTCAGCTACCCCAAAACCCACGGTTAATTTAAAAAAAAACAAACAAACAACACACAAACGAAAAAAAACAAACAAAAACAAACACACAAACAAATACTAAACAAAAATGAACCCTACACACCACCATGGCATGCGCATTCGTGCTAAACAAACCATTAATTAAAATGAACCAGCCCGTCACAAGAGCATGCGCTGGCAAAAAAGCGCTCCACATCACCTTAATTTGTAATCAATGAACTTGCATTTAGAGACCCAATCTGGGTATCGAAGTCCGGGATTCGAATTAAAGCACCGCTTCCACCTAATAATTGGTAATTAAATTTTTAAGAAGGAACCGTCGTTTTCTTGCTAAGGTTTATCACTTAATAAAACTTCACCCATTCTTAATAAGTTATTAAAATGAACATTTCATTAAATTAATTTTTCCCTCACTGCACTTAATTCCCTTTTTTAACGAACCCGTTTCGTGGGATGGGTATGCGCAGTCTTTGGAGTTATTTTCTTGGTCAAACACCGGTTTATCAACGATGTGGTCTTGATGTGTGTAGGTTGTTGTGATGTTTTGGTTTAGTGTCTTTGTTACGGTTAAGGGTACGGTGTGCCATTTTTTTCTTTTATTGCCTGATATGGGGATTTGGGTGTTTGTATGATGCATAGCATGAAGCTTTCGGTCGCATATGTCTAGAGGCCATGTCGAATTTTTTCTAAGCTGTGGTTTTGCAGGCATTCTCCTTGATTGTCTGTGTTTGTGGTGTGTGTGTAACCATCTGAATGGTGCCTTCTCATGCTCCTCCCCCTATCCAGTATGTCCCACTAGTCAGTAGGGATTACTCTTCCCTACTCACTTTTAAGCCCCTCACGAAGGCGGGACTCGCTGCTTTTGTGGCTACCTCCTTTCCATTGCTTCCAGAGGATCCATCGTTGTGTGACGAGTTTATGGCCTCCTACAGCAAAGGTGAACCTTTTGTTACCTCTCTTCCCTCCAAAGGTGAACCTTTTGTTACCACTCGTCAACTTTTTTCTAATGAAGAGATTTTGAAGCTGTTACAAAAACAGACAAGGGAAATGCTGGATGTTAAGAAGGTGATAAACTCTTTAGGAGTTTCCTTTTCCATGATCACTGATCCCGTGTGGAAGATGGTCTGTCAGTTTCTCCATTACAGGTTTATGCCTGCCAAAACGCCATCCCAATACTTATCAAAAGAGCTTTTCACAGCTTCAAGGATGGTGTTGAAAGGAGTCGCTATTGATTGGAGCACTTACCTCCTCACTAAAATGGATCAACATTTCGTCAAAGTCACCAGGGGTAATGTTACCAATGTCACCTATGGATCATACTTGTCTGCCTTCTTGACCTATTCAGGTTTACAGAAGAGTGTGCCTCCACCACCTCCATCAGATCCAGTACCTCCTCCTCCACCTTCAGATGAGTCAGAACCCATTGATATAGAGGATGATGATTCTCCACCTCCCCTGGTCATACAGCGCAAACGCTTGAAGCGGGTAGCGGATAAAGCTCCTTCAGTTCTTCCTTCAGTGCCCATTCCTGCTACCTCTGGCAGTGATCTCCCTGGGTATCTCACTTGTAATAACTTGTTCAGAGCACATCGCGAAGGTTCGTTGGATATATCAGTTCCCTCACTGAACAGTCTAGTCTCGGGAGATGCAATTCCTTTCCTCTGTAAAGATATTCAAAGTTCCATTGAATTGTCAGTGATAGCATGTGTTCAACAGCTGTATGCTTCCTTTTATGAAGAGCTGATGCAGTCTAAGGACCAGTTGCATAAGGCAACATCCGAGTTAGCCTCTGCTAAGGATACCCTAGCAGATTTGTTTAAGCAGATGGAGCAACAAACCTAACTGGTTGCAACCCAAAGAGATGAGATATCTTCTTTGAAGGTTCAATTAACAGAGGCTCAATCCGAGGTTACTAGCCTTTCAGAGGAGAAGAAGAGGATGTCCAGAGAAGAGCAGGAGTTCCAAACTCTCTTAGATGAAAAACTTTCAGCCTTACAGACTGCTAATGACACAGTGGAATCACAAGCCTCCCAAATCAAGCAGTTGCAAGATCAACTGGCAAAGTCACGGTCTGTTCCTCCAAGCCCTAATGTTCCCTTGATTCCTTCTCTCTCACAGCAGGACTTGGCTGCTCTTCAGAGACATGCTACCTTGTGTCCTCTATTCCAAGATAAAGTGGAAAGATTGCAATCCAGAATGGATTTGTTATGGTCTACATTTGAGCAGTTTCAGGAATATGTTCCACCAGATCATTCTTTCTTTGTCCACTACCACTTACAGAAGTTGGCCTTCTACATGAAGCTTTCCACGATGGATTTACCTCTTCCAGAGGATGGATGGAGTGGGGCTTGGTCTGCTGAGTTGTTGACGGAGGTGGTAAGGATGGTGTTTGAAGATTCTGTCACGACAGATACCATGTTGATGTCCTACATGTATCTATGAGGAGACTTGTTGATTCCAGATGAGGTGGATATGGCATGGTATGTGGGAGACGTGGTTCTACAAGCTGTTTTGTATGTCAACCATTTGGAATTGTGCATAGCTAACATGTTCCAGAGTTACTCCTCCAAAGTGGCTAATTGTCCTGATAATTCCTGGCATACCATGATTGATTCTGTGGTCCTGAATCAAAGACAGAACACAGCCCCTACCTATGCCCAGAGTACTAATCAACTGAGGGTGGATCTCTTAGCTTATCTTTCAAAACATAATCCGTTTGATTCTACCTTTTTTGATGCCTATCAGAGAAGATCTCTCTTAGAACCTTCTGTTCCTACCCTCCTGTATTACCAACAAATGGCTCACCGATATGATCTATATCTTTCCCTTTGTCAATCTAATTCCACAAATATTTTACCCCTTCTTTTCCAACCTTCATCTTTCCCTCAAATTCCCATTTTTACATAATGCTCCTTTATTGAGGATAGAGTATTTTCCCCTTCTCCACCATGTCCTTCTCCATCCATTCATGTACCTTCCACCTTTCCTATTTATCAGTTAACACCATTCCTTAGTGATTCCCTACAAATTTCTACCACTTCTTCTTTAAATTATTCTTCCTTTTATGATTTTGCCTACCCCTCACTTCATCCACTTTTCCTTATTCCACTTCCATCTCCTAACACTTCTATATCTCAACCACCTCAGTTAGTTAGTGACTATGACGGGTTTGATAATCAGATTTCTAGAAGAAGGGGATGGAGCTCGAATGATTCCCTTACATGACCTTAGATAAATTGGCCAGTAATTCCAGGAGAATGGACAGCTCTGCCAGTCAAGCTTATCAGAACTATATTCATTTTGCTCAGCAGTATTCACAGTCTGCAGATCCTTCAGTGAGATTAACTGCTCACTTTGCTTGGTACTTGGCGTATATGCATAGGCACTCTTATAATGATTCCAAGCCTATTCCAAAGTTGTGAATGAATGTCAATGTGAGCATTGATTCCCAGTAGCTCGATATATTGTATTTTCATGCCCTTTGTTTGCCTAGCAGATACCTTGTCCTATTGGAAAGGATGTGCTGTCTTTAGTTTTTTCAAAATCCTCCCAAAACATTTGTAGATGAATCCTTGTCTATGGATCGTTTCCGAAATCATCAATCTTTCAAGAGGGATCATCTTCATTGATGCCTTTCCAATGTATGGTGGATGCTTTTTAATGAAAATCTCTCTTTTGTGTTATGTGTAGTGTTTGTGTTGTGAGTTACTTTATGTAAAAAGAACATATTGGATTGGATTTCATGCGAGCTACATTTTGGAGAATTGTGGTGATGGGGTCGTGGTTGGAGAGTTGACGATGCTGATGCAGATGAAGAAGAAGAAAACTCTTATATCCTTTATATGTTTGTTGTGATTTTTAGTTTGATAAGCAGTGTTAATGTATAAAGGCTTTTCCTTTCGTTGTATTTTTATATTAGATACAGGTTATAAGTTGGGGTTGTGGTTGGATGGATTGTTTTTGAAGACATATTGAAGATCAAAGTTGAGCTTTTGAATGAACTTGTATTCCCTTTTTCCTGGGTCGCGAGGACGCTTCCTTATTAAGTGTGGGGATATGTTGAGTGTTGAAATGACTTGTTTTTTGGCTGATTTTTGTTGTTTTTGAGAGCTGAATGGTTGATTTTATGAGATGAATGATTGGTTTGAAAGTGGTTTTGAGAGTTTTTTGGATGATATTGATTGTGTTTTGGAAGTTCATGATGTTTATCAGTGGAGATATGAGGTTCTGTGATGATCTGATAGGTTCTGATTGGTTCTGTATACCTTTTGTATAGCTTCTGTTTTGTTCTGTTTTGTTCTGATTGTCTTTTGTAAGGAGGGATGAATTGATGATTGATGATGATTGAGATCTTGTGAAAGCTTATTGAGTGAATTTTGATAGTTTGGAATGGTTTGAGTATGAGTTATGAGGTTTTGATGACCTTCTGTAACCTTCTATAGGTCTTCTGTAGAGCTTCTGTCTCTATTCTGTTCTGTACTGTAGCTGTTCTGGTACTGTTCTGTGAGACAGTTCTGTATGCTTCTGTATGTGTTCTGATGAATGAGAGTGTAGCTTGGGAAAGTTTTCTAGTCTTGGAAAGAGATGAATACAAGTGCAAAAGAGCTGAAAGAAGTGAAAGAAGTAGCTGCTGAAGACTCAAGTGAAGACTGGAGTGAAGTGACAGTAGTGAGCTATGAAAGGACACTGTAGTGGCTCTGGTGACTCTTCATATCAGACATACCTCTTGGGAGGGGTATCCACGACCTAAGAAGGATTATTGAGGGTGATTTTTGAGAGATTGTAGTGAGGATATGATGTATTATTGATGGAGAGAGAGAGAGAGAGAGTCAGAGATAGCCAATTCTACTAAAACAGAGTGATTGTATGTGAGAGATTGAGAGAGAAGACTATGAAGATATTGAAGATGAATACTATGTGATGTATTTCCATTCAAAGATGGTGTATTCCTTTGCTTTCTTTGTTATATTGATGGATTTTGTGAAGATATTGAAGAATATGGTTGATTCTATCAAATCCGTGGGAGATCTACATGATGCTGTATGAAGATTTGTTGTGCCTGGTGTTCTTTTCTTCATTGTGATCATATAAAACATAATAAACAAGCTTGTTGATGATACAAGATAGATTTTCTTGCAAGAGAATTCCCTTTTCCTTGGTGTTCCTCTTGGGGCTCCAGCTCCCTAGGTATATCCTGCCCTTGATGTGCCCTGAACAATTGTGGGTAATGCTAAAGGGCTAGGGGACTAGGGACGGAGCCAGCCGACCAAGGTCACTGGACGAGCCTAATTTGAGGACCCCTAGGTGCTGTGCTATGATCGTGGGTGCTTCGTATATTTTTCTTCTTTTCTTTTCTTTTTTCCTTTTTCATTTATTTTTTCTTGTGCTTTTGCTTTTGCTTTGCCTTTTTTTTCTTTCTTTCTTTTTTCTCCTTTTCTTTTTGGACTTGCCTAAGTACAACCATTGCAATATGTTGAGGCTATCAGCCTTTCAATGGGTTGGGAAATGTCAAGCTTCGAAGGCTCGGGAAATGGATATTATAGTGATGATTGTGCCCTAGCCTCGTTGTTAGAGAAGCAGTCGTTGAGAGGGGAGATACACTTGAGATATTGCAACCCTCTTTGGAACATGCGATGTTGGTACAATTGGGGTAACAGCTACCATGAGTGCTCGGCGTAGAGTGTAACCCAAAAAGAGGAAGTGGTTAAGATCATGCTTTGGCCCATGCGAATTGGGCACTCGCACGGGTGATCTTTGCTTTCGAAAGCGTGGCTTTGTTGCGGCTCTTTGTAGGGTCGGTGGACTTGCGGTGACTTGGGTGTATTGAACACTTTCGCACAAATACCTACATCAACCTGCATCCGCTTGTCACTTCATGAGAGTACATGCACGGCATATGCCGCAACTAGAATAAACCAGCGCAACGCAAGGAAGCATCACTTATCTGAATTCCATGGTGTTGGCTTAGATACTTATCACCTACGCTTGATTAGCTTTTTCTTTTTCTTAAAGATGTGAAATATATTAAATGCAGATATGAAAAGTTTGTACAATTGGGAAACATGTTAGCACTTAACCATTTAAAGACAAAAAGTCATGGCCATGTAGCATTTGATAAGCCTTTTATACAAGATGGGGCTACTCTATTTGTACGAGGCGGGGTGAGTCTGGGTGGTCGAGCGACGGAGGCTGTGCTGGTGAGGGGATCCTGTGAGGCTAGACAGTGAAAATGTCGCTCGGGACCTGAATCGTGTAGTCCCTGGCCGCAACTATTTCCAAAATACTTTTAAATAATATCAAATTCTTGCTTGTCTCGAGCTGTCCTCTCCTCTTTCGAGCACCTAGTGCCCGAGCATATGTTGGGGGCCTGCATGACTGGTGTTGCCACGCCTTTGTGCTCCCTTGAGCTTCTATTCCCTTGGCTTGGAGATTTTTTGGTTTACGTCCGGGGAGATGTCGCTTGGAGCCTAATTTCTTTGCACACCTTTTGAGGCTAGGTACGTAGCACTCCGACGAAGAAACTTGTGTTGCATGCTTCCTTCGATGGTGGATAGTGTCTTTGCAAGCCAGCTACACTGGGTGCTCCATGTCTGCTACCGTAGGGGGACCTGCAAAATGCGAACCAAGGATTAGACCTTGAGACAAGACAAAACTATTCGCATGGAAGGGATTATATAGTGGGTTATCAAGCGCATATGACGAGGAGGCGAGAGGTGAGGCATGCAATGTTTGTAGTAGAGGGATGGCCCCTATGATGATGTTCATTTGGCCTCCAGCCACCATTACCAGATCTTGGCTTATGCTAAGTTGCGTGGACTGGTTGTCATAGAGTGGAGTAGGGATCATCCTTGGAAGGATAGACCGGAAAGGGGGAAGGTGTATAGAAAGGGACGGTACCCTATCTACACCCTTAGAGATATTGGTCAGAGCTTCATATGGTGGTGATGAGGGTTGCATGCCCTCCACATGGAGGCATGAATGGTCACACAACTTCTAAATGTGTGGTGTGAGGAGGACTTGAGGAGCTTAGCCTGCTAAACCCAACTCTTCTCCCTGTGCTTGACTATCATTGCATGTGTGTGTTGACATTGTCTATACAGGGTCACAAAATTCATTGTTTATTTATGTACATATTTACAAATCCATGTCACTTCTCGAGGATAAAAGCCAATTGTAGAACTCTGGATTGTACTAGAGTGTAGCAAACGCATCTAGTACTTGTGGCAGCTTACTTAATACCGATAGATATTTTGCAACATCAAGTAGCATGGAACCTTGTCTGAGTCTACTGGCAACATGTAACTCCTCCTCAGTGAGAACCTTATCAAACAGAGAGTTCTCTTGGCTAGTTTCAGCTAAGTCCATACCCCGAATGGCAGTCAGCACTCGAAAGGAAGTTGGTGCCACATAGATTGGGTCTCTTTGAGATCGCCATTTGGCCAATCGCTCCTCTGAGACTGTCATGATCTGGGCTCCTAGTTCGGCCATTGCAATGCAGTTTTCTCACCAACATTGTTCAAATTGACTTGACCCTCTGATTGTCACTTTAGTTTTTCTATCTCTAAGAGATTTGGTTGGCAGAGTACATCATTGAATGTTACAGCTAAGCATAGTTTGTTGGCTTCCTCGTTAGAGATGAGTCACATGCGTTCATACAGGAGTCTCTAATAGTGCTCATCAAGATGTTCTTGCTCTTCCCAGGATAAGGAAAATGGCAAGTATTCTTCAAGCTGCTCTTTAGGGAATGCGCCCATGTCTGCCAGGACATAGACACATGCGAACATTTTGAGCTTAGCATCCAACTTGGTTAAGCATTCTGCGACACTTCTATGTTCAATGAGGGCTTGCTCGGTTACTATCTCATGCAAGGTTCTAGGAGTTTTCCTAGGCCTTAGCATAGCTGGGGGCTCAGGCCTGGATTCCTTATGCTAGGATTTCTTATGCTTTTAGGGTTTCCATGTTTCTCTTGAGGCTTTGTTATTTCGTCACGGTTCTCCTTGGATGTGACTGGTATAGATTTGTCACCCTGTTGTGACAGCATTGTATCCACTCTTGATTGGTCAATGCGAGTTCTATTGTCGGTGGATTGAGTGTTGCAAGCAACCGTTGATGGTAATGACTGCTTTGATTTTTTAGAGCACATGGATGTGTCTGAGGTTTCACCGCTATTAGGAGAGGCATCAACGGGGTCATTGGTGGATGGACTCAATACTTTATTCCTCAGCTCTCGAGCGCTCTTAGTGTCAATGTTCTTAGGGTCCACAACCACCTATAACTATTGTTGTTTTTGTTGTTTTCTCCTCTTTTTCTTAGGCAGTGAAGGTGCATCTTTCAAGGACTCAGGACCCTGGACTAGGTCAGTCGTCGTTGATATGTTTAGTTGGGCCGCATCTTTCCCCTTCCCTGGTGTGTCCTCATGGGACGTAGCTACACCGTGTTGGATAGCCTTGCTAGGTTGAGAGGGTACAACTACCTCTCTTTTTGGAGAGTCTAGCTCTTCAGTCAATTCCCTTTTATTTAACTCCTCTAGCTTAGGCTTTAAGCACTTTGAAAGTATTGGAGTTGTCAAGGATGCTGGTTGGGGCACCTCCTCCACAGTCAATTCCCTTTTGTTTAACTCCTCTAGCTTAGGCTTTAAGCACTTTGGAAGTATTGGAGTTATCAAGGATGCTAGTTGTGGCACCTCCTCCACAGGTGAACTGCTAAGGACACATTCTGCAAGGGGCGTTGTCACGGCCAAGGGCTGTGACTGATGTGATCCCTGATTGGAAGTAGTAGCAGCTAGTCCAGTGGGCTGGCTACCCTTGGTGGATTGCAGTGTCAAGCCCCTAGGGCGATCGGAAGTGGTCATGTCTTTTGTTGCCCTTTGAGCATTCACTTGTGTAGATCAAGCATGAGTTAAGCTAGTCACATTAGGTTGCATAGGCATATCCTTGGGCCGAGAGCTACAGCTAGTGTCATGTCCCACCTCTTGGACATTTGGAAGCTTAGATGGAGATAGAGATTGGGAGTGAGCAGCCGTCCTTGATGACCGCTACTGTGCTTCTTGTATCTGTTTGGAAAAAGAGGGTGTAGGAGATCTAGGATTCTTAGATGGACTTGACACTGGCTAAATGATTTGCTCGAGGCTATTAGACGATTATGCCATTTGCTTTGTTGAGCAATCAGCCTTGCCATGAGCAATGTTGTACTTATGACGCCTGTTATCCTCTTGGGAAGTCAAAAGCTCCTTGAGCACTAGTAGTCTTTGTGCACGCTCAATGGTTACATATGACATCTGCTTATTAAGCATGCTAGGCTGAGGCTCTTTCTTTCGAGCACTCATGTTTGGTTTCTTGCCTCGAGACCTAGAGTTTCTCTTAGAATTCCTCCTGTGCTTCGTTGCTTTTGATGCAATCTGGTCTTCAACTGATAGAGATGGTTTAGCATGGGGGTTTTGGTACCCAAATCCATCGGCTACCTCCATAATACCCTTGAGCACGTACCAAAGCTTTGGATATCCATGTCGACATTGTATTGACCCCCATCGATGCCTTCGTCTATAAGGCTTGGGCTTCTTTTGGGGTCTTCTACGATATTTGTAAGTCCAAAGCCTGTCCTTGGCCTTGTCTCTTGACCCTCTTTTTTCAAGCATGGCCTCATTCACTAGTTCTCGTTGTTCAACCTCTGCTTGTATCAACTCTTCCAACAAGTCCTTGCTCTCGTTAGTAGGTTTGAGTGTTATGTTAGCATCTTCCTTGCTTTTCCCTCGAGGTTTGATAAGGTCACCCTTTCTAGAGATTGTGACTATCCTCACACCTGATAGTGTCAGGTGTATCCTCTGTGCTACATAGTCAGCCTCACACTTGGTCGCCCTTTTGAAGGGTCTTCTTAGGAGGGTTTCCTTTCCATAATTAGCGCTATTTGGAGGAACATGAAATAGGATAGGCAAGCTTTCAGTTTCAATTTTCGCAAGGATTTTGCACTTGCCTATGAGTGCTTGTGGGTTTCCCTCGTAAGGGCTAAGAGTTACATTAGTTGGTTGAGCTCTAGTTGGCCTAGTAAGGTCCATGATTCATAGGTCAAGATATTAAAATCAGCTCCTTCATCAATCAGAGCATCGATAGTATACTCTCTTTTCGCGGTGAGTTTGACCCTAAGACAAGTAGATGGTACTATGTCTTCGTCTTCCGGGTCTTGGCTTGTAAATTTAAGCCTTATGACAAATGCCCTTGAGTCCCAACTACATGACCAGATGTGGATTCTCCACTGATGTCTTGGATCGTCAATGTAGTGCTATTCAAGGAGCATCTATTGTCCGGACTATCATATCTAGTCATTCTTGCTGTTGTAGCTTGATGTTAATGCTTTCCGCTTTGACTAGATATAGTCTGCGTATGTGTTTTTTTGCAGTGTGGCCTTTTTTCCCTTATTGGCTAGAATGGCCCATTGATGTTCTAGGGTCTCTATTTCTCTTTGTTCGGGTATGGACTTTTGGTTGCTCTTTTGCAAGTGAGAATCCATACTCACATAGAGCCATTACTACACTAGGGTCTAATTTGGAGGACCTGTCACGACGCACGTTTTCTCTCCAACCTATTGGGGGAGGTGCGGAGGGGGCAGAGCTCTCTCTGCAGGGGTCCGGGGGGGTAGTCCCCCCCGGCGCGCAGGGCCATTACGGTAAATGCCATGCACAATTTAGAGGACCATTTATAGCCAAAATTTGAACTACTTGCTCTAAGTTTCAACCCAGTGATGGATCTATGATGTGCCTTTAGCTCTACATAGCCTTTGGGGTCAATTTCAGGGCTTAGATGCATCAAGATTTGAGTTCTAGATACCTGTCCAATTTTGACAAATTTTTTTGTTTGATTCTCAGATGTCCAATTTTCAGGAGTCCGATTATCAAAATCAGACGTCCAATTTTGGTTGGTTCGATCGGCCCAGTGGTCCGATTTTGATCACGTCCGATTTCTGGAATCAGAAGTCGGATTTTGACAACATCCGATTTTGAGTGGTCCGATTCCTTGCGTCCGATTTTTGTGTGTCCGATTCTCAGGTTTCGAGTGCCCGATTTTCAAAATCGGACAGTCGAGTGTCTGATCAGATAGACAAAGGTAGTCTGATTATGGGACTGATCTGATTCTGGGACTGGTCCGATTCTGGGTTTGGGATCGAAAAAGTGGTCCGATTTTCGAAGAGGTCCAATTTTTCGGAGTTGAACGATCCGACTCCAGAGATCGAGCAAACCTATTCTGGGACTCGGACGAGAACTTGTCCGACGGGGCAGACGACGGCCCGCGAGTTGCGCGCAATGCCTCTAGGCCGACGTCTACTTCACCAAATCGTGTCATGCCTAGATGCAAAGCAACAGAGGGAACCACCTAGCATACCTGGAAACAATGTGGTGCTCGAATTGTTTAGCACTTCAACAGTCTTGCCACTGCTCTCTCTCTCTCTCTCTCTCTCTCTCTCTCTCTGGCTCTCAATCTCACTCTCTTCTCAGAAGGCAAGATGTCAAAGGTGGTCTTTCCTGGTTCCTTGGGCCTCTTATTGCCCCATTCTAGCCTGTTGTAACTTCAGAAGTTAATCCCTCATACTCTTCCATCCAGAAATCTGCATTTATGCCCCTATTTCCCTGTTTTAGCCTGTTATATCGCAACAAAAAAGCCTATTGTTTGCTTCTTTTTCTTTGTTTTTTCCTACCCTAAATGCATACAAATCACAAGAAATCACCTACACTACTCCAACATGCTTTTCCAAATCCAAAAAACCAAAAATCTACTTGCTAAAGAGATCGAATACCTCTTCAAACTCCGTTGCTTCTTACCTATCTACCTCAAGCACCGGTTCGAGGAAAACCCTACTTCAATGCTCTATTCGAAGCGCGCAAGCGCTCAAGTTGTTTCAAGCGTTTCAAGTCGAGTACTAATGGCTACCTCTCACATAGCCGACGCGCCATCCATATCTACGAGTGTAGTGAGTTTACCTCCATGCCGATTGAGTTACCTCCTCTCTCGCACACTCTGGTAGCTCCACGATCCAAGTGCAAGCTTCAAGCAAGCTCCATCCTCAAGCTCCACGCTCCAAGCTCCATCACCACAAGCCAGACAATAGAAGAGAAGAGAAGAGAAGAAGAGAGGAGAAGATGGAGAGCTTCTCCTCCCCAGTCCCTCACCATCACACACTCACTCCCTCACACTCTCACACTCCCTCTCTCAAGCACAAGCTCAAGCAAGCAAGAATAAGAAGAAGAAGAAGAAGAGGAGAGCCACTTTTGGCCACACACAAGAATGAGCTTCTTATTTACTTTTCAACTTTATATACAAAACCCTAAATCCCTCTTGGGTGGTCATCTTCTTATCCCCTTTTTTACATGGCCAGCTGTGGCCCTTTTTCCCATTGTCCTCCTATCTTCCTAGCTTCCTTCCTACCACCCATCTACCTTTACAAATTGCACGGGTGAGAGCCCGACGCTCCTTAAATTAAATCACGATGCGCTTGCGCTCTTTTACAAAAGTTTTGACTTGCGCTTTTCCTTGTGCGCCTTTTTCCCTTATTTAGGACTTTTCTGCGCTCCTTGTGTTTCTAGATTTTTTTTGGCACGGCTTCATCTTCCGTTTCACTTTTGCCTTGGCCTTGTCTTCTGCTTCAGCTTTTTTGGATTTTCCACCTTTGTTTGTTTGAGGGTTAACATCAACATTGCAGTGAGCTTGCTTTTTAAAGGTTCGACCTAGCAGTGACTCCGTTCCTATATCTTTAGTGTTTGGCAACACATAAAAGATCATTGGTATGCTCTTAGACTCGATAGAAACTACAAACCTACACTTCCCTAGGAGTGCGTATGATCGACCCCCATATGGGCTTAGTTTGGCAGTAGTGGGCTGTAATTTTGGTTTGCCAATGTGGGTCCAATGATCGCGGGTTAAGACATTGAAGTCTGCTCCCTCATTGATCAAGGCATTGAAAGTGCATGTATGCTTGGCAATGACCGTGATGTAGAGGTAAGCAAGTTCTACAGCTTCCTCATTTTCATTATCAATCTCCGTGATTGTGGCTACTCATACCTTGATAGGGGGTTCTAACATTGGTGGTTCATGTAGAGGATGTGTGAGAGGGTAGTACTTCTTGATGCAGCTGCCATTGAAGAAGCCTATGTCCTCACCTTCCAGAGTCTTGATTTTGACATTACCATTTTTCCGCTGATGGCATGAACCTTGAAAGCCAATTAAGTCTCCATGTTCAAAGTCACGTTGCTCGACATGCTTATCAAACTAAATTTTGTGTCGTGTTTTCTTGCATATGAGCACATAGGTAGCTAGAAGTCGAGTTTCCAAGGGGCGTTTGAGTTCAGCTAGACATTCCGTCCATGCCTCCTTCCCTTCCTATCATTCATGACGTGCGATCCTTAGGCTAGGAACAAAGAACTCTACGGGTAGAATTTCTTCAGTTCCATAGGTCAACCTAAAAGGTGGCTGGCCTACAGTTGTTTTATAGGCTGTGCGGTAAGCCCACAAGGTTTCCATCAACTTGTTATCGCACTCATTGTGCAAAGCTGAGACTACCTTGGTCACGACATTTACTAGAATTTTATTTGTGGATTCTACTTGGTTGTTTGCCTGAGGGTAGTGTGGCGAGGATTTGCTATGGATAATTAGAAAGGTGGATAGAAGATGCACAATCACTTCATTAATGAAGTGTGTGTCCTGGTCGCTAACTAGTTCAATGGGGCAGCGGAATCGTGAGATTACGTGCTCCAATAAGAACTTGGTAGTCATTCTAGCATCATTCTTTCTCATAGCTCTTGCTTCTACCCATTTCATTAGATAGTCAGTGGGCAATAATGATGTACTTGGTATGCGAGTATTGTGCCGGAGGACTAATGGGTCCTATGAAGTCAATTTCCTATTTTTCAAAGGGTTATTGTGCAATTATTGGGATTAGCTCCATCTCATCCTTGTAAATCGGGACCTTTGTCTGCTGACACTCGTCACATTGCTTAACAAATCATAACACATCGCGAAAAAGTGTCGACCATCACAGTTGAGATTGTAGCACCTTGCGGGCTATTGTATCTTTACTAAAGTGTCCTCCAGTGATTCCATTGTGTTCCTCTGAGAGTGCATCGTGCATCTCATGCTTGCATGCCCATCTATGCAACAATTTATCTTGCCCTAGCCTATATAGCAGGCATGCTATCAACTGATATGCTGGATCTTGAGGATAAGTTACCTAAGTTGGGCTTTCTCTATCGATTGTTCAAGTAGTCCATACTCAAGCACTTGGAATGTGACGTTTGCTCAATATGGCGTCAAGTTGGCTAGAAGGAAATCTCTCTTGCTGGATAGACTATACAAGTATACATTGGGTAACTTATCGAAAATGCCTTGTCCAATGGCCTCTCCCGTGGGGATGCATGACCTGTGTTGGCCATGTAGTGCTGCTTTCCTTTTCATACAACCACGGAGAAGTAAAAATCTAAAAGCAAAAGGAGCCATCAGGCTATGTGTCTTGTAGCACAAGGTTTGTTTACTAAATATAGCAAGGCTTGATGGTCCACAAAGAAAGTGAAGGCATAACTAATAAATAATGCTCAAATTTCTCTCTCCCGTGGGGATGCATGACATGTGTTGGCCATGTAGTGCTGCTTTCCTTTTCATACAATCACAGAGAAGTAAAACTCTAAAAGAAAAAGGAGCCATCAGGCTATGCATCCTGTAGCACAAGGTTTGTTTACTAAATATAGCAAGGCCTGATGGTCCACAAAGAAAGTGAAAGGCGTGGCTAATAAATAATGCTGAAATTTCTTCACGGAAAATAGCATGGCCAGACCTTCTCTTTCTATCGTCGAGTAGTTCATATCGGTCTCAATGAGTTGTTTGCTAGCAAAGCTCATTGGATAGTTGAGATTGTGTTTGCCAAGTTGGCACAACACTGCCCCCACAACGAATTTTGAAGCATCAATATACACGTGGAAGGTAATGCTCCAATTTGGGGCTCGTAGAATCGATACTATGGTCAGATCATTTTTCAATTCCTCATATGCATGTTGGCATTCTTTAGTCCATTTGAATATAATCAATAGTTTGTACAGAGGTCTAGCAATCAATGCATAATTTACCACAAGCCACTCGTAATACCCCGTATGTCCTAAGAAGCATTGAACTCCCTTATAGTTAGTTGGGGGTGAAAGATCAACAATGACCCTAACTTTCGAAAAGTCCATGGCAATCCTATTCTTCGACACCACCTGTCCTAGGATGCATTTGTGCTTTACCCAGAACTAGCACTTTAAGGGATTTAGAGAGAGATAATATAGGTAACACCATTCAAAGATTGCTCGAAGTTTCTCTAAGTGTTCTCTAGGTTGAGTGAACACACAAGTCATCTACAAAGACTTCTAACTCTTTCCTAAGCATGTCTTTGAATATGGTATACATAAGGCATTGAAAGGTGGCTTGAGCATTAGTCAACCCTAAGCGCATAACTATGTAGGCAAAGACACCCCACTCAGTGGTGGCGAATGAAGTCTTATGCCTATCGTCATGATGCACCAGCACATCTGATTGTATCCAAGGAAGCCGTCTAGAAATTTGTAGGCCTCTTTTCCCGCCACTCTCTTGAGCATGTACTCGGTATACGACAATGGGTAGTTGTCCCTCTTAATAGCAGCATTCACCTTCTTGTAATTTATGCACACTCTAATCTTTCCATTTTTCTTCATTACAATGACTATGGTGACACCCAATCTCTATGCTCAATTTTATAGATGAAGCTGGCTCTCATCAGCTTGTCAATCTCTTCTTTGACTGCATGAGCATGTTTTGGATTCATAGGGTAGGATCGTTGCTTGATCAGCATTGCGTCTGGCATCATGGGTATGTTATGAGTCACTACACTCAGATCTATCCCCTTTATCTCTTCTAAGGACCAAGTGAATACGTCTGTATACTCTCACAAGAGAGCAATGAGACTTGTCTCCCCTTCCTCCGTCAAGTCATTGGCAATAAAGATAGGTCGGGGTGTCTCCCCTTACTGGGCTAGGTTCACCTCCTTGACTTTGGCAAGTCCCTCGATGGGTTCACTTGCTTACCCTTGACATTTGGTACCCAACAAGATCACTACCCTATCACTCTTCTTGAACTTCGTAATTCTCTTAGGGAGGTTCTATGGTTTTTGTTGTTCATCTACTCATGTCTCCTTAGGTTGTTTTTCCCTTTCTTTCTTTAACCATCTGTGCCTCACGTGGACGGATAGGTCCCCCTTGGTACATCTAGCCTTGGAAGGCCTAGGTATTTCTTGGTCACTCTCCGAACTCACTTTCAACTCAGAATCAAACTTCCCGTCTTCGCTAAAAGAGGTAGTCTCTCCTGGTGGTCACAACTTAGAGGGTGACTTTGTTCTAAGCATTGGTGTGGTATCTAGTTGGGTTAGGCTTGCTTGTTCAAATTTTATGGCTCCTATATGTTCCAACCAAGTGTGCTCACAATCCACGCGCATGACCCCTCACTATATCCTGAAGATGTTATTTGTCTGTGGCTTGGAGTCAACTCGTATCTATTCTATCTTTCGTCCTTCAGTGTCATATTCTATGTTATCTATCTCACCCTCACTCTTGTCTCACTGAAGGAGCAACATTCTTCATATTCATCATCACAAGCATCTTTATCTGACTGCTCGTCATCTGCTAGGTTTTGATATGTCTCATGTCTTTGATCAAGGACTAGGGTCCAATTGTACATGAGGTTTAGGTCATGCACCCTGGTCCATTGCCACCCTAGTTTATCTAAGAGATCTTGCAGTGGCTTGAAATTTGCTACTGAATTGTCAACTAGCTTGCCAGTCAAATACTCTAAAATCTCATGGAGTTCCTTTTTTTTGTTTAAATACCATATTAGAGATTTTGGAAATTTTCCAAGTCCCACTTTGAATGAATGTCTTACTTTTGTGAATGAAAGAGAGCACTATGTTTATGTTTATCTTTAAAGGGCACTTTGTATGTTACAAATATGAGATCACACATCTTGAGAGCTTAAATGATGAATGTAAGCTATGTGGTTGTTATGAGATTTTGATTTCACCTCTATCTTTTCTAGCATACTAACAAAATATGATGTTGTATGGTGGTGGAAACATCAAGGAGGCTTAACTAGTATATACCTAGGAAATTTCCAAGTTTAATGTAAGAATACAAAGGTTTGATGGAGTGGAGAGAGAATTTAGAATACAAGAGCCTTATATATTGTATGAAAATATGTTATCATGGCCAAAATTCATAATGTTATGGATTTGAAGATATTATAATACAAGTTTTTTCTCTTAGATATAGCATCATTTAAAGTGACATGTAGAAGTTTCATGAACTAGGACCTTAAAAGAGTCACCACTAACTAGGTGTGGTTTAATAACTTGATCTAATACCATATCGTAATAAGTTTGGATAACCTATGATGTGATGGTTCTATTTTTATGTAAACCAATAGTGTAATATTCGGAAGGGGTAGGCTCGCGTGAACTGGCCATTAGAAGATAATGGAATTATCATTTAGATAAAAGAAAAATTTTTTATTTTCCCTCTCCTCCAGCCGACTGTCGAGCTGGAGGAAGAGGGGATTAATAAGGTGGGCAAGCTCTGTTGGAGCTTGCCAAAGTTTGTAACCATGCGCGATGACATGCAAGGGAGGGAGGATCTCCCTCCCCTTCCCCTATATAAACCATGGGGAGCTAGTGGCTATGGGAGCCTAGGGAGGTGGATGAGATGGAGCCGCAAACGCTGTGAGGAAGGGAGAGTTGAGGCGCTGCTGCCGCTGTCAGAGGGAGAGGAGGAGTTGAGGAGAGACGTTGCAAATCAATGCCAAGAGGGCGATGTCTCCCATCCGCCGTGCCACAGCCACCTGATCGCCACCGCGATCTGACGGCCTCCAATTTCCCCCCCATGTGGAGTTCTCAACCTCCCCCCCCTCCACGTACTCGTGAGCTTTTGGACACTTAAAAGCTTCCAACGGGGGGCTTCCTAAGCCCCCTTCCCGTGGGCTTTGTGGTTACTCCCCCCCCCCCCTCCCTCCAAGTTTTCCCTTTAGCCCCCTTGGGCCCCTTTCCCTCCTTCCAAAAAGGTATAGCCTTTAAAGGCTAGTTTTCCCCCTTATAAAAATTCTCCTCTAAGGCTCCCTTAGGGCCTTCCCCCATAAAAGGTTACCCCAAAGGGCCTTTCTTCCCCCCCCCCCCCCCCCCTTGTGTTTTTTTAATCCCCCTTAGGCCCCTTTCCCATAGCCTTTAAGGCTAATTTTTTTCCCCCCTTGGAGTTTCTCCCTTAGGATTCTATAAGGCCCTTTTTCCCCCAAGAAAATTTTACCTTAGCCCTTTTTCCTTTCCCCCCTCAAATTTCCCCTTGAACCTTTATAAAGTCCTTTTTCCACCAAAAGATGTTACCTTAAAGTCTCTTCCTTCCCGGATCTTAAATCCCTTTAAGGGCCCCCTTAGGCCATGCAAAAATAACCCATCTAGCTCTCCTATACCTTGTTTTTTTCCCCCACATGTAAAAGAAAGGAGAGTGTTGAGGGTCTTTTGACACCTTCCTTTCCCACTCAAAATCCCTCGTAAGGGATTCTACACCTTTTATTCCCCGTTCCTATGAGTCTTTATAAGGCCATTAAGCCTTTCCCATGGCTTTAATGGGTCTTATTCCCAAAAGATCTTGAAACATCCCCTTTCGAAATCCCTACTTCAAGGAGGAAGCCTTCTAAAGTTGCTTTTGACGGATGGTGCAAATTATTGCAAAAGGGAACCACAGTGGAATTTCAAAAAGGAGTTGTAAAGCTGCATCCATGACAGGAAGGCTACATTTGCAATGCCTCCTAAGAAAGCCCAAGGCGCAGCAGCAGGAGGTTCGTCTCCTAGCATCCATGTGGACATCTCACCCCAAGTCCAGGTTTTTCTTCATCATTTGTATTTGGTAACGTAATAACTCAATCGTGCAAAGGATAATTGTTGGAAATAGGATGCATTTTTCATTTTAAATGTTTTAGAAAAATTAGCTCACGACGGAGGAATTTAGTCATTAATATTTTTTAATAAAACAAGCAAAATAAAGGCCGCATAGATGCATTTTTAGTAAATAGCTTTATGTAGTGCAATGAATTAAAAGTAGATTAATGTCCATTGTTATAGAACGGAATTAAAATAGTATACCTTGTTTAAACATGGAAGTATAAACTGCATATCACATTATTAACCCATATCCTCTTCGCAAATTGAATCATCATGGAAAGTGCTAGGAATCCTTAGGAAAGTGCAAGGCAAGAAATGATTCTTACGATGCATAACTCTAGGCAATTATCGTTTGTCAACTGCATAAATTATCAAGTAAAAGGTTGCTTGTTTAGCATGAATTTTGTTCGCAAAGTTATAGGAAGATTAGTTGGAATTAACCTAACCTATGCCTGACCTTAAATCAATAAGTTAGGATTATCAATTTACATGTAGACAATGTGTCATGTGGAAAGATGACGTAATTATCTTATAGAGTTAAACAAATGGGCATAAACCTAAAACACCCAAACCGCGGAGTACTCATTTAGAATGAATTAAAATTCACTAGGAAATTAATACGTGACCTAATCGTACGTATTGCTAAAATTGAAACTCCTATACCCTAAATACTTGCCCACATTCACCGAATGTAGGGAAAGTGAAACATATTTGGGAAATGATCTAGGGTTTGTCCTTAAGAATCTTACAAGATGGAACTTGGAACTCTAGGACTGACGATGTTAGCCTAATGTAATCAGGAATAGATTGTTTCGTGACTCCGTTCAATGAGTAGAATAAGTCTCATAGTTCGATGCAACACTTGCGCAGCAAGTGCGGAGTCACATAATCTTGTGATTGGATCACAAGGGAATGGCCAAATTCTCGCAATGAGGTTGGCAGGTCCTTACGCAAGTTATCTTGCAAGAGGACGAATAATCATCCTAATTTAGTATCTTTCTTGAGTAAAGAAGATTGGTTGAAAGCTAAAGACGAGCCGATAAACTGAAATAACCTATGAACTTAAGATTTGAACAAGTCGGGTTAATAGGGTACACCCTAGCCCGGGATATAGGGGATCTTGCCAAGTTGCAAGTCATCCCAGATCGAGTGCTGGACGCATTCGAAAGGAAGGATTCATTCCTTAGCAGTTTGCCAACAAAGACGACCAATGGAAAGGTTTGTGCTTGTTAAAGACTTAAGAGCACTGTTTGGTTTTTTTTAATCAATGAATTAAAAGATAAATGGATATCTAATACTTCAAGTTGAAGGCCTGAAGGGAGAAGCAGCTTGAGTTACCCCCGACTGCTTACCTGACCCTAACCAAGGGGGTTGTTAATCACGCCGGGCAAGTGGACCGAGCCCGCCGGGAGAGGTCTCTCCGTTGAGCACTACCTGGAGCAGGAGGACGCTTGGGTGCCAGGGGGGGCTCTGGCCCATAAATCCCTTGCCTTTCGGGCCCTACACAAGAGGCTAACATGACTTGGGATTGGATCTCGAGGCCCGCATACTAGTCTACGGGCGGAATCTTAGATTTGTGATCCCTTTGGATTTTTGGATAGCCTTCGAGTGGATTGTGTATAGGCCTACAGGCGGGACTTTTTGTATTTCAAATATAAATATGATAACTTGTTAATAAGGAACTTGTTTGGCATTGTCTTTCTATGTCAAGTGATATGATTACGTGAAAGAACCAGTGCCTAACGGGCTAATTAAGTGAAGCTGATTGATACATGTCCAACTAAATGTGTTAGGCAATTAGATAATTAAAACAACCCGAGGAAAGTGTGCTAGATGTGGCCATAGGTTCCATCCTACGGATGGGTGGTCTTGGTTGGCCGGGAACTTTTCTCAAATCACGATGGACAGCCAGAAGATCGTCGAAGAACATGACCAACAAAAGTGTTGACCTAGAGTTATGATTGATTCCGATTTACGTTGTTTTAGGGGAACGGAAAGGGACTATGCCTTATGGCAGAGAGGTTCATCTTTGCATCCCTCTCGTTTTCCATTCTCCTTGAACCAAGTGTAGCGTGAATCCACTTCAGACCTGGCATTTTTGCGTAAAGTAGTTCGCTTGGGTCCGACGCTAGTTACAGTTAGGAAATGAACAATAAAGAAAACCCTAATTCAGGTCGATCCTAAGTGGGAATGGTCGGAATACTTTCGCTACGTGGCAAATGCGGAAAGCCCTAGATCGCAAACCTCGTAACATTCCATGTGAGTGCTAGGCAGAGCTGTCTAGACATCCTTTCCGATGGAGTGCTAAGACGTGTCCTGAAGATACAAGTGGACACGTTATAGTTGGTATCAGAGCCAACCAACAACGGAATTGTTTTTATGAAATTTTAATAAGAAGAAGTAAAGCAAATGTTGATGTTCCAAACATTTTCTTACTTCCAATGATGTCTTGCAGAATTACGAAGCATGGAACAAGTTCTTAGTATTTCGAATCATGTTTATGACTGTAATGCATTCTCCACATTATCGACAAAGGGTTGAGATGATGAACATCCTGGAGAAAATCTATAATCCATCACCTTTCTACATAAAACGAAGATGGACGGGTGCCTTATGAATCTACTATATAGCCACCCACCGGTTTGCTTATCTACAAACCAACCTAAAGTGGATCGAGTGGTTGGAAGACCTGAAAGTGGTGAAGCTGTTCATTTTTGTGGAAGCTCACGTAAACTCAACTTTACATATTCGAGGTCGGAGGGTTGAGATGATCTTATATGTATATGAGAAAGTAACTCGTGTGATCCCCGCCGACAGGATTAAAGTGTTGGGGCGCCATGAGAAGAATGGGTTCCAAAGAAAAGAATACTCTGAACTTCCAATGACTTACCGATTCCTGAAGATCCATGACCCGAAACCATACTATTATACACTTCCTGTAGATAAATGTAATACAACGTTGTTCTCCCCAAATTAAATGTAACAATTGGCTTATCATCACAAGAAATGTTGTGTTCCGAAAGGGCTATGCCCATATAAATACAAATAAGACTTCTTTTTATCAATGTCTGATTGTGCATGAGAATTGATAAAAATTTAAGTGGTTAGATTGCTTGGGTGATAGCGGAATTGAAGATGTAATATAAATCAATAACGTTTATCGTATAATAACATTAAGAAACCTTTACCTAGGCACAACCCCAGGTACAAGTTCCTAGTTTGCCTCTTACATCAAGTACTACTGTAATCCAGGAGAAGAAGTTTCTTCTCAAGCAGATTAAGCTGCCCGAATTTGATGGGAGAGGAAGGTCCGTCCAAGTAGATGCTAAAATTTGGATTGAATCCATGGAGGATTACTTCGAAGCAACCGGTACTGCACCCGCCAATCAGGCTATGCTCGCCAAGCTGAAGCTCACCGGCAAAGCCAGGCTTTGGTGGAAGCAATGGTGCGGGGATCAGGGGATCGCAGAGGGATCCGTTACCTTGGAGAAGCTGAAGAAAGCCGTGCAAGGAAGATACTTACCACCCGCATATCGCACGTAGAAAATGAATGAGTTCTACAAGCTAAAACAGCTGGGACTCACTCTTGACGCATACTATTCCAAATTTGTCTCACTTCTTAAGTATGTGCCGTAGATGGACATGACACAGCAGGTGTTCATATTTTGTGCTGGTTTAAATCCACCAGTAAATACCCGTCTCAAATCTATACGTCCATTAGATCTTCAGGACGCACTCATTCGAGTTGCACCTATAATTCAAGAGGTGTAGTCTAGACCAAGGGATAACAAAGCTTGGTCTTATAATGACCCGAACAGAGGAGCATTTAGACCTCAGATGAAGAGAGTTCAAGGTCAGAATCAGGGACAAACAAAGAAAGCAAGAACTAACAACGTCAACAACTTTGTTCCTACTCAAAGCAATGGCCGAAACCTCTGTTGTTTCCACTGCAACGAGCCCGGTCACTTCAAAAGGCAATGTCCCAAACTTGGAGGAGGACATCGCCAAGCACCTTTCCAAGGAATGGGCCATGGTCAAGGAGCCGCTACCCGAGGCAGAGGAAGAACCGCCTGCGTTGCTAATAGGCAAATGTAAGAAGAAGAAGAAGAAGAAGAAGAAGAAGATCCGACCATGGAAGCAGAGTTTGAAAGAGCAACAGTCCATGCCACTCTACACAAGAAAGGGCCGAATCGCCAATTCTCGGTGATTCAGACACCATCGGACAATCAAGGTAAAAGTTTCAAGACCTTGATTGATTGTGGCAATACACATTCCTTTATCTCACCAGCTTGTGCAAAAAGGGTTAGGAATAGCCACAATAGAATCATCTACCTTGCTTGTGGAATTGGAAAATGGTCATGAGGTTACTTGTACCAGGCAAACTGCTAAGGTGGAATTCTTTCTGGGAGGAAAAACGACTTCGGTCGAATTCAGAGTCATGAATTTAGGTATCCATGAGTGTCTACTCGGAATGGATTGGCTTAAGCCTAATGACGCCCACATTCACTGTGGAAAGGGTCAAGTTTCCTTTCGAAACTCTGAAAGGGAATTAGTCACAACTCAAGGTGAGGCTGGAGTGCCAAGCATCCAATTGGCCAAAGTATCTTGGATCATAAAAGGAGTGAGAAAAGGATTACCTGTCTACTTGATCAAACTCAACAAGTTAGATCAGAAGCAAGAGTTTAGTGAAGGACCTTCTTGGCTAAAGGAATACACGGACGTATTCCTTGAAGAGTTGACAGAACTCCCACCTCAAAGAGAAGTGGATCATGAGATTAAGCTAGTACCAGGAGCTGTGCCAATTGCAAAAAGACCTTATAGAATGTCTATATCAGAAGCAATTGAGCTGAAGGAACAACTCAAGCAACTGCTAGAACAGGGCTACATTCGTCCTAGCAGTTCACCATGGGGAGCTCCAGTACTATTCCAGAAAAAGAAAGATGGGACATTTCGACCATGTATTGATTACCGAGGGTTGAATCAATCAACGATCAAGAACAAGTACCCTATTCCTAGAATAGATGAGCTTTTTGATCGTCTTCAGGGTGCAAAGATCTTCTCCAAGATTGATCTCAGATCAGAATACTATCAGATAAGGATCAAGGAAGAAGATATCCCCAAGACGGCCTTCAATACAAGATATGGGCACTTTGAGTTCCTAGTTATGTCATTGGGACTTAGAATGCACCTGCCACCTTCAACAGGTTAATGCAAGATATCTTTAGGCCATATCTTGATGATTTCGTGCTTGTCTTCTTCGACGACACTTTAGTCTATTCTAAACAGGAAGAAGATCATGAACCCCAACTTCGGATTGTCCTTGAGACAATGAGGGCACATAAACTGTATGCTAAGATGAAGAAGTGTGCATTCTTCAAACATTAGATTGAATATCTGGGATTCATAGTATCAGCAGAAGGAATCTCAGTGGACCCAGCCAAGTTCAGAGATGGGCTAGAATGGTCAATACCAACATTTGTCAAAGAAATACACAGCTTTCTTGGGTTGAGAGGATGGTATAGGGTCTTCATAAAAAACTATGCTTTGATTGTAGCACCTCTGACAGACTTACTGAAGAAGCAAACTTCCATTGCATGGTCAACTCTCGAACAAAATAGCTTCGATAGATTGAAGCAAAGTTTGGTATCATCACCTATCCTAAAACTTCCAGATCTCAATAAGGAGTTTGAAGTAGTAACTGATGCTAGCACACTTGCCTTGGGATGTGTGCTCATGCAGGAAGGTCATCCTGTAGCATACTCTTCAAGGAAATTGAAGAGTCATGAAAAGAATTATGCTACACATGATCTGGAATTGCTAGCTCTCATCCATGCTCTAAAGCTTTGGAGACACTACCTGTTGGGTAACAAGTTTACCCTAGTAACTAATCATAAGAGTCTCAAGTGGATCTTTACCCAGAATGAGCTCAACATGAGGCAACGTTGATGGATTGAAGTACTGGAGGAGTATGACTTTGAAATCAAGTACCGACCAGGGAAAGATAATGTAGTTGCCGATGCACTCAGTCGCAAGGCATTCCTTAATTCCCTAATCTTGCAGAACCCATCAACAGCTAGATCCCTAGCTACAAAAGTATCTATGCCAAACAATCCAATACTTGAGTTAGCTAGAGAGGATGCATGCCATGATCTGGCCTACCAAACAATGCTAAGGGAGATCTCTATCAAGGATCAGAACCAAAGCTGCAGGCTAAGTATCATGAATTTTCTATCAATAGTGGACTTGTCTACTATAGAACAAGGCTGTGTATACCAGCAAGCCAGTCACTTAAATAGAAGATATTGTGGGAAGCTCATGATTCCCCTTTTGCAGGACATCTTGGCTACGCCAAGAATCTCAATGCGGTTAGAAAGAGCTACCATTGGGAGAGGCTCAAATGTGACATTCTCAAGTATGTCACCGAGTGTTTGTCTTGCCAACATATCAAAGCCGAACATGTCAAGATGCTAGGGAAGCTACAACCGCTTGACATCCCCCAAATGAAATGGGAATTCATCAATATGGACTTTGTTGTTGGCCTACCCCAAGTTCAGGGAGGATACAACTCCATCATGGTTGTGGTTGACATGCTTACTAAGGTTGCACACCTTATTCCAGTAAAGACAAACTATAAAGCCTCAGACATTGCAAGATTGTTTATCAAGGAGATATTCAAGCTACATGGTTTACCGAGAAGAATCATTAGTGATCGTGATTCTCTCTTCACATCACACTTCTGGAGAGTTATCTTTGAAGCCATTGGCACTCAACTCTGCTTTAGCACCGCTTACCATCTCCTAACGGATGGCCAAACAGAGCGAGTAAATCAATTCATGGAGGATATGCTTAGGGCATACTGCTGTTGTGAGCCGAAGAGGTGGATTCAATACTTGCCTTTGGTTGAGTTTGCCTACAATGCTTCTTACAAACAAAGAATTCAGATGACCCCTTTCCAAGCATTGTATGGTCATGACTGTCGAAGTCCCCTAAACTTCTCAGATCCAACCTTAAGGGTTGAAGCTTCAAGGCAGATGTTGGAAGAGATGGATGACCAAATAAAGTCAATAAGATAGGATATCCAAGCTGCCAAGGATAGACAGAAGGCATACGCGGATTTGAAGCATCAAGATAGAGTCTTTAAAGAAGGAGACATGGTCTTCATTCGCGTACGCCCTAAGAAGAGTTCCCTATCCTTACGAGATTGCAAGAAGCTAAGTCCAAGGTATTGTGGACCGTTCAAGATCCTCAAATGCCTAGGACCTAATGCTTATCAATTGCAACTCCCTGAGAACCTAAAGGTTCACAATGTATTCCATATTAGCCTATTGAAGAAGTATGTACCTAATCCTAACCATGTACTTGATAACCAACAAATTGTAATGCCTAGTCAAGGAGTCCTTGAACTAAGGCCTGACAGGATCTTAGATGTTAGGGAGAGACAATTGAGATCTAGAACCTTGAGAGAATGCCTTGTCTAGTGGAAAGATTATCCTGAAGAGGATGCCACTTGCATAGATGAAGGCACTCTCAACCATCACTATCCCTAGTTTATCTCGAGATGAGGAGATCTCTATTCCTCTAAGGGGGAGAGAACATAATATTCCAAAGGGGTAGGCTCGCGTGAACTGGCCATTAGAAGATAATGGAATTATCCTTTAGATAAAAGCCAAAATTTTTATTTTCCCTCTCCTCCAGCTGACTGTCGAGCTGGAGGAAGAGGGGATTAGTAAGGTGAGCAACCTCCTTGCTAGAGCTTGCCAAAGCTTGTAACCATATGCGACGACATGCAAGGGAGGGAGGATCCCCCTCCCCTTCCCCTATATAAGCCATGGGGAGCTAGTGGCTATGGAAGCCTAGGAAGGTGAACGAGATGGAGCCGCAAACGCTGTGAAGAAGGGAGAGTTGAGGCGTTGCTGCCGCTGTCAAAGGGAGAGGAGGAGTTGAGGAGAGACACTGCAAATCAATGCCAAGAGGGCGATGTCTCCCATCCGTCGTGCCACAGCTACCTGGTCGTTGCCACCATCTGACGGCCTCCAATTTCCCCCCCCCCCCACGTGGAGTACTCGTGAGCTTTTGGAAGCTTAGAAGCTTCCAAGGGGGGCTTCCTAAGCCCCCCTTCCTGTGGGCTTTGGAGTTATCCCCCCCCTCCCTCCAAGTTTTCCCTTAAGCCCCCTTAGGCCCCTTTCCCTCCTTCCAAAAAGGTATAGCCTTTAAAGGCTATTTTTCCCCCTTATAAAAATTCCTCTCTAAGGCTCCCTTAGCGCCTTCCCCCCCATAAAAGGTTACCCCAAAGGGCCTTTCTTTCCCCCCCCCCCGCCGCATGCTTTCTAAATCCCCCTTAGGCCCCTTTCCCATAGCCTTTAAGGCTAATTTTTTTCCCCCCTTGGAGTTTCTCCCTTAGGATTCTATAAGGCCCTTTTTCCCCCAAGAAAATTTTACCTTAGCCCTTTTTCCTTTCCCCCCTCAATTTTCCCCTTGAACCTTTATAAAGTCCTTTTTCCACCAAAAGATGTTACCTTAAAGTCTCTTCCTTCCCGCATCTTAAATCCCTTTAAGGGCCCCCTTAGGCCATGCAAAAGTAACCCATCTAGCTCTCCCATACCTTGTTTTTTTCCCCCACACGTAAAAGAAAGGTGAGTGTTGAGGATCTTTTGACACCTTCCTTTCCCACTCAAAAGCCCTCGTAAGGGATACTACACCTTTTATTCCCCGTTCGTGCGAGTCTTTATAAGGCCATTAAGCCTTTCCCATGGCTTTAATGGGTCTTATTCGTGAAAGATCTTGAAACACCCCCTTTTGAAATCCCTACTTCAAGAAGGAAGCCTTCTAAAGTTGCTTTCGACGGGCGGTGCAAGTTATTGCAAAAGGGAACCATGGTGGAATTTCAAAAAGGAGTTGTAAAGCTGCATCCACGATGGGAAGGCTACATTCGCGATGCCTCCTAAGAAAGCCCAAGGCACAGCCGCACGATGTTCGTCTAGCATCCATGTGGACATCTCACCCCCAATCCGGGTTTTCCTTCATCATTTGTATTTGGTAACATTATAACTCAATCGTGCAAAGGATAATTGTTGGAAATAGGATGCATTTTTCATTTTAAATGTTTTAGAAAAATTAGCTCACGACAGAGGAATTTAGTCATTAATATTTTTTAATAAAACAAGCAAAATAAAGGCCGCATATATGCATTTCTAGTAAATAGCTTTATCCTCTTTGCAAATTGAATCATCATGGAAAGTGCTAGGAATCCTTAGGAAAGTGCAAGGCATGAAATGATTCTTACGATGCATAACTCTAGGCAATTATCGTTTGTCAACTACATAAATTATCAAGTAAAAGGTTGCTTGTTTAGCATGAATTTTGTTCGCCAAGTTATAGGAAGATTAGTTGGAATTAACCTAACCTATGTCTGACCTTAAATCAGTAAGTTAGGATTATCAATTTACGCATAGACAACGTGTCATGTGGAAATGATGACGTAATTATCTTATAGAGTTAAACAAATAGGCATAAACCTAAAACACCTAAACTGTGGAGTACTCATTTAGAATGAATTAAAATTCAGTAGCAAATTAATACGTGACCTAATCGTATGTATTACTAAAATTGAAACTTCTATACCCTAAATACTTGCCCACATTCACCGAATGTAGGGACAGTGAAACATATTTGGAAAATGATCTAGGGCTTGTCCTTAAGAGTCTTACAAGATGGAACTTGGAACTCTAGGACTGATGACGTCAACCTAATGTAATCAGGAACAGATTGTTTGGTGACTCCGTTCAATGAGTACAATAAGTCTCGTAGTTCGATGCGACACTTGCGCAGCAAGTGCGAAGTCACATGATCTTGTGATTGGATCACAAGGGAATGGCCAAATTCTCGCAATGAGGTTGGTAGGTCCTTACGCAAGTTATCTTGCAAGAGGATGAATAATCATCCTAATTTAGTATCTTTCTTTAGTAAAGAAGATTGGTTGAAAGCTAAAGACCAGCCGATAAACTGAAATAACCTATGAACTTAAGGTTTGACCAAGTCAGGTTAATACGGTATGCCCTAACCCGGGATATAGGGGATCTTGCCAAGTTGTAGGTCATCCCGGATCGAGTGCTGGACGCATTCAAAAGGAAGGATTCATTCCTTAGCAGTTTGCCAACAAAAACGACCAATGGAAATGTTTGTGCTTGTTACAGACTTAAGAGCATTGTTTGGTTTTGTTTGATCAATGAATTAAAAGATAAATGGATATCTAATAATTCAGGTTGAAGGCTTGAAGGGAGAGGCAGCTTCAGTTACACCCAACTACCTGCCTGACCCTAACCAAGGGGGTTGTTAACTGCACCGGGCAAGTGGATCGAACCCGCCACAAGAGGTCTCTCCGTTGAGTGCTAATTGGAGCAAGAGGATGCTTGGGTGCCAAGGGGGGCTCCGGCCATAAACCCCTCGCCTTCCGGGCCCTGCACAAGAGGCTAACGTGACTCAGGATTGGATCTCGAGGCCCGCATACTAGTCTATGGATGGAATCTTGGATTAGTGATCCCTGTGGATTGCTGGATAGACTTCGGGTGGATTGTATATAGGCCTACGGGCTGGACTTTTTGTATTTCAAAGATAAATATGATAATCTGTTAATAAGGAACTTGTTTGACATTGTCTTTCTATGTCAAGTGAGATGATTAGGTGAAAGAACCAGTGCCTAACAGGCTAATTAAAAGAACTTGATTGATACATGTCCAACTAAATGTGTTAGCTAATTAGATAATTAAAAGAACCCAAGGAAAGTGCGGTGGATCTGGCCATAGGCCTATCTTACGGATTGGTGGTCCTGGTTGGCCGGGAACTTTTCTCAAATCACGATGGACAGCTAAAAGATCGTCGAAGAACACGACCAACAAAAGCGTTGAACTAGAGTTATGATTGATTCCGATTTACGCTGTCTTAGGGGAACGGAATGGGACTATGCCTTATGGTAGAGAGGTTGAGCTTTGCATCCCTCTCGTTTCCTATTCTCCTTGAACCAACTGCAGTATGAATCCGCTTCGGACCTGGCATTTCTGCGTAAAGTAGTTCGCTTGGGTCCGATGCTAGTTGCCATTAGGAAATGACCAATAAAGAAAACCCTAATTCAAGTTGATCCTAAGTGGAAACTGCCAGAATACTTTCGCTACGTGGCAAACGCGGAAAGCCCTAGATCGCAAACCCCGTAACATTCCATGGGAGTGCCGGGCGGAGCTTTCTAGACATCCTTTCTGATGGAGTGCTAAGACGTGTCCTGAAGATACAAGTGGACAGGTTACAAATAGACACAATTATGTCAAATAATTGATCACCCCATTTATATTTTTTGTATATATATGCATGATATATAAATATCTTTTATTCAAAATTTCTATCTATCTTGATAATATATGGACAAGATGGATATTGACTTTAGCCAAAATTAACTAGCTTCACACTTTGACTAGCTAAATGAATTTTCATATCATAAAATAAAGATTTATATACCAAGCTAGAAGTTTATGTTTTTTCTAAGACTAAAGATTTAACCTTTGACCAATGGTTTGTGTTTCCAAAGAAATAGACATAAATTTTATTATCAATTAAGACTTATTTGTTAGCTAAGTTATAAAGTACAAAATTGGACTTAAACCACTTTATAAGAAATTTCAACACAATTAACTAGTGTTATTGAAAGAATAAAAAATATTAAGTAGATTCTCTCATTGATATTGGTGGCGTTTAAAAACACCAAGGTAACTACACAAAACACTTTGAATTTTTAACAACCATATATTTCATAGCCATGCAAAAGCCCTTAATGTAAGGGATATATTTACTATGGAAGTCAAGATTAGTCCATATAGAGTCACTGTCTTGTTGCATCGTGTATATTGGAAAAATGCAACTTTTGTAGATAGCTGCACTACCATTTATGAAATTTTTGTGATATCCTAACTCATGAGTAAGTTGCATTGCTTTCATATCTTTCAAAGTAGAGACTAAAGGAGTTTGCTTCAACATGGATAATTGTGAGTTGTTCAATGTAAGTGATAGACGATGTGAAGCATTTGTTGAGTATGCTTGTATATAAAAAACATCAAGTAGATTCTCTCATTGATATTGGTGGTGTTTAGAAACACAAAGATAAGTACATAAAACACTTTAAATTTCTAACAAGCATACATTTCATAGCCATACAAAATCCTTTAATGTAAGGGATATATTTATGAAAGTCAGCGCCTTCTTATTACATCATGTATATTGGAAAAATACAAATTTTGTAGATTTTGCATAAAACATTTAGTTGCACTACCATTCATGAAATGTTTGTAATATCCTAGCTCATGAGCAAGTTGCATTGCTTCCATATCTTTCAAAGTAGAGACTAAAGGAGTTTACTTCAACATGGATAATTGTGAGTTGTTCAATGTAAGTGATAGACGATGCAGGGCATTTGTTGAGTATGTTTGTATAGTAGACTATTATAAATTACAAAATAGGATTTAAACCACTTTATAAGAAATTTCAACACAATTAACTAATGTTATTGAAACAATAAAAAACATCAAGTAGACTTTCTTATTGATATTGGTGGTGCTAAGAAACACCAAGGTAACTACATAAAACACTTTAAATTTCTAACAAGCATATATTTCATAGCCATACAAAAGCCTTTAATGTAAGGGATATATCTATTATGAAAGTCAAAATTAGTCCATATAGAGTTAGCACCTTCTTGTTACATCATGTATATTGGAAAAATACAAATTTTATAGATTTTGTATAAAATATTTAGCTGCACTACCATTTATGAAATGCTTGTGATATCCTAACTCATGAGCAAGTTGCATTGCTTCCATATCTTTCAAAGTAGAGACTAAAGGAGTCTGCTTCAACATGGATAATTGTGAGCTGTTCAATATAAGAGACAGATGATGTGAGGCATTTGTTGAGGATGTTTGTATAATAGATGGTCTCTTGAAGCAAGAAGTAATTAAAGATTGAACATATATACCATCTTTATCAAGCATGGTCTCCTGCCGTGCTGATGATGATGATGAAATACCATTATTCTCTGCTCTAGTCCATTCATCAATGACAACCTTGAATTGAGCATACAATTCATGTCCATATTGAATTGGATCCTGTCCATATCGATCAAACTTGATGACTTCATGTGCATCATGGTATTTTCTTAAGCGAGTCAAGTATGGTAGAAGTTCTTTGATCAAGATAGAGTCTTCACGATCAATATCAAATGTTTTTGGATAAATGCAATTCTAACCAGGATTTGGACATCCTTTGTAAGGACTATCATCTATGAGAATAGTCTTGGTATGCTGACAAACATCTCTATATTGATCCCATACATACTTCAGAGGCTTGAACATTGCTTCTACTCCCATCTTATCTAGCCTATATATGATTTTGAGTCAATGTCTATGACATTGTTCTTGGTCCCAAATCATGAAAAAAGGATACTTCCTTTTTGCATGGATCTTCAAGCACTTAATAACTACCATGACATTCTTATGTAAAGCTGTTGACCAAACTCCCACTTGGAATCTTGCAAATAAGGCTTCAAGAAACTCCATACATCCTGGTCGAAGAACAAGCCATTGCTTTCCCATTTGAAAGCTTTGAACCCTTTTAGACTTAGCAAAGCATCGTTGTAAAAGAAGACCATTGAGATCAAGTATTACACATAATTGTGTTGCATTTCTTATCAAGGAAACATCAATCACATCATCATGCTCTACTATTGTTGAATTTGTTAGATATTCAACCATAGATGTCTTAGTTGAAGTTACAAAGAAGAAAAAGAAGCACATTAGATTCATTTACTTCCTCATCATTCTACCTAATGTTTGAGCTATAAACTCGCATAGAACACTAAAGCAATTTAACTTCACATTGATAAATACATAAATAGGTACTACTTAAAAAATGAAGTCTTAAGAAAAGAGACATTTGACCATGTAGTCAAATCTAATTAAAAGTAATATCATGAGGTGGAAAAAATATATATGACGATTTTTTTGAAGTAAAATCTATTCTAATAAAGTCATTTTTTCATACCTACTTTTTATCGCTAGTTATAAGTATACTTGAGATACTAACAATAGATTCTTGTAATTAGTTGCACAAATTATATTATCATTATAATATTTAACATACTCAATTTTTAAAAAGGCCTTCAAAATGGCATGTACAAAGAAGGTGTTTATTAGTCCTAATTATTAAAAGAAAATTTATACATGATACTTTGATCATGTGATCAAAACTATGTCACATATAAGTGACACATTACAATTTAATTGAGATAAGTTATACTCTATTTGAATACATTTTCATAGTTTCTTCTTAAGGACTAACAAATCGGACTTCGGTGAGAAGATCAAATTCTATTAATAGTGAGACTTGACCATGGGCTTAACCAAATGGTCAAGTGATAATGAAATTTTGAGTGTGAGTGTGGTATGAGACATAGTGAAAAATCCTTGTGGTTATGTAGAAAATGTCATTGATGATTTTGTCCCTAAGTTAATATTGGATTTCTTCTCCATGTAAGTTTCCTATGCAAGGATCATACTCTAGGAACTTTGCTAAGATTTTTGGCCATGTGGTCAAATCCTATTTAATCAAAGAATGAGATTTAGTCCAATATGAGATCCACCTATATATCAATGTGGTTATGTAGCAATCTCACAATTCCATTTGGCCCAGAGTTAACATTTTAATTACTGCACATGTAAGTTTCCCTTGAAAGGAGCTATATTGTAGAAACATTGTCATTGGTTTTAGCCAGGTGGTCAAATCCTATTTAGTCATAAGACTTATCTATAAGATTAGAAATTTTGCCACGGTTTTTTACCATAGGGATTTTAAAGGCTAGTTAAAGAAATGATGCGGTTAATTGTGATATGAGATTCACATATTAAAAAAATATAGCTATGTAGCAAATCCCATAGATATCAATATAAGATAAAGTGAAAAACAATTGAAAGGTGGAGATTTGACCTCATGGCGAAACCTACAAGATAATACGATTTCTATAAACTAGTTTTAACCATATAACCAAATCTAGTTTCATAACCATATGGCCAAATCTAGTTTCATAACCATATGGCCAAATCTAGTTTTAACCATATGGCCAAATATTGTTTTATAGTGGAATGAAAAAGTGGTCTCATGGTTTCCAAGATTTATGAGATTAGATTTGATCATATGGCTGAACAAAACAAGAATGGGTGATTCTTGGATGCTAGCATTGATAACAAAATGAAAGATTTGATCATATGGCCAATTTTTATTTTGTAGCGGAATGGAAAAAGTGGCTAATTTGTGGCAAAATGATATGATATTTATAGGAAGTTATGAAAAATTGAAATGAAAGAAATGCTTTATGGAAACAAAGTGTTTTGTTTGTTGCACAACAAGTTTTGACCACATGGCGAAACTTCCTAAAAATATATAGGTAATCAAGGTGTTCCAACTAGAACATGGTCTTCCTTTTTTGGAGATAATATAGAATATGTTTTTCTTAGAAAAATTTTCCAGACAACCAAATCTAGCATACCCAAAATTTGTGTGATTGAGCCCACCATAGATTTAGTCTTAATTTTTTAGGATCAAATTCCAAAAAAGTGGTTTGTTTGTTGCAAGACAAGATTTGACCACATGGCCAAATTATAGAAAGTAAGGAATTATAAGTATAAACTAGCCTTTCCTTTTGGAAGTAAGCAAGGGTTGATAATATAAGAAAGCATTTGACCAAATGGCAAAATTTCATTCTTGTAGTAAAATGAAAAAAGTGCTTGATTGGTTGCAAGATATTGTGATACTACAAGAGTCCTTATTTTGGCCAAGAGATAGCTTAAGGAGAAGATTTAGCCACATGGCAAAATCTCACAGTATATTGGAAAGAAAAACATAAATTACTTCTTATATTACAAGAAAATATTTGATCTCATGGCCAAATCTCAGATTGTATTGAATAAAATAACAAAAAGTACTTCTTATATTGCAAGAAATTTTTTGACCATATGGTCTAATCTATAAATTGATGAAAGATCGTGATATGTGTTGTTAGAAGATCAAATTACATGCTATGGCAAAATCATATTGAGTATTTTTACGTATTGTATAGCCATATGCTTATTGCAAAATTATAAAGAGTGTAACCATAAAATCTAATGGTAATGCTTTTACTATGAAAGTACAGTATAATGGAAAGTTCTATATAGTAAAGTATAATACAATGTATAAGAACTTGATAAAATGCTCTAATATTATGGAATGATACAAATATAAGGCTAGGTTTAGCCTTGAGGTAAAATCTTGAGGTATATAGCATCACAGAATAGAAAGAAAGGCTAGTATTTTGAAAGCACTCATCATTGATAAAAGCATTGCACAAACAATTTATTCCATATTCACATCTACGAGACTTTTTTCAACATTACACAAATCATATAGTTCATATTCACAACAAAAAGAGTATTTTCAACATTGCAAGAAGTCATGTTTTCAATATTGACGTTGTCGTACTGCTGTGTATTCGAGGTGTGGAATCAACCAAAAAGTTGTGTGTGAGAAATTTGTTACTTTGTACATACTTAGTCGTTGTGTTTGCATTTTGTTCTGCGTGGGCAGTATAGGGAGAGAGGGCTCTCCATTTGTATGATATTATGCAGTATGAGGGAACTGTGCCAAACAAGTTCATATTGACATGTGTTCTAAAAGCTTGTAGTAGCATTGGGGCTGTAAGGCATGATAAAATGATACATGATCAGATAATGAGGACAGAATCCGATTTTGATGTAGAAGTAGGAAATGCACTCATTGATATGTATTCCAAACATGGAGAACCTGCTAAAGCATATGAAGTGTTCAATGAGCTAGAAAATCCAGATCTAGGATCATGGGGGACGCTTCTCTCTGATTGTGGAATTGGATGCATCCCGCAGTGTGATATTGGCACCATCGATCGGATGGAGGACATACTCTCGACCTCGTGATCCACAACCTAGGGGTAGCCTCTAGTGTCCTAATCAAGAGTTCAATCCCACTTAGAGTCGAAACCAATTCATTGACCCTAAAATTACCCTGAGCGAACAGAGAGGAGCAGTAGAGACCCTAGACAATTCTGAGGAGCAGCCAAGGAATGCATCTAGAGCCACATTAGGCTATGAGAAAAAAAGGGGAATAGCGTGAGTTGCATTGTTCATTTAGCATTCACACCCCATATCGATTTTATCACTTAAAGTGTATTGAAAAGTCAAAAGTGTGAATGCACACAATGCATGAAAGAGAGCACCTGTACACATCAAATGAGTGAATTAAAGTTGAGGAGTGTTTGTAAATAATAAGGAACTCACTTAGACCTAACCGTAGGTATGAATCCACTAGTAGGAGAAGACCCTAAAATGTAGCTGAGTGATTGAGAACCCCAAGTGTAGGACCAAGCCAGGACCAACACCATTGGAGGAGTGGATCTACCTAACTTGATCAATCTCATCAACAACCTAGTGGAGCACAAGAGTGTAAACATGGCAGAGTCAAGCACTATCCATGAACGGGACAAAGAGCTTGACCTAGGTGGTTTCTCGACAAAAATCCAATGGCTAGTTGCCAATTAATATCTATAGACCTGAACAAACCACCATGATAGGATGTCTAAGGGAGAGGAGACTAGCGTGGAAAGCTTTACAAGGTATATTGAACTACAATTAGGAGCATCAAGCCAAGAACTTGCAGCAGAGCATAGAAACGTACAAGATTCAATGTGTGCTAGCCCTAGCAAGTAGAAATAGGACAGGCCCTGATGCAGAGAGGGAAAGAGCGTCAGAAGGAGATCTTATGTTGAGTGAGCTTCTTATGAAGCGACTACTAGAAAATACTTCCGCCCAGCAAAGCGCCACTACAATTGCAACCTCGTTGCTTGTAGGATTAGGAGTTAAATTAGGCTTTAAGAGCCAATCAAGAATCCCTATCATGGCTAAGTAGTTAGATAAGTAGCAACATTTAGACCTTGCTATTAGTGTTACCCCTATACTGCATTTAGATTCTATGAGTGCTATTCATTTGGCCAAGAATTCATCAAAATTCCATGAGAACAAAAATCACATTGCCAGGACAAGTCTGTTGAGCTTCTCAAGATCTTGATTGACGAGAGTCCTGGGAATCTACTTACTAAAAGTCTCTCAACAAAATGTTTTGCCTTCCTTAAGAAGATGATGGGTATAGAATGAGATGGCATCTATTTCTCTTCCTATTGTAGTTTATGTACATTTATACTTTGTCATTTTCCTTTTTATCTCCTCACTTGAGGTGCATTTGCCTTGAAGTGGGAGGTTGTTGTGGGTAAAGATACATATGCCTATGCCATCCTCTATTTACTACACACACTTTGATTGCATACCTATACACTGTAGGTGGCAGGCACCCATCACTATCACTATATTCTTTAATTTTTTAGTGACTATAACACCATATTGGGGAATATGGGAATTTTCCATAAGTTTAGGACACATGGTCAAATCTCTGGATTTGTCATAACTTGAACACTATAACTCCAAATCAAGCACTCTATAGCTCAATAGATTGCATTCTTCAAGTGCTTTCCAGTTATAGGTCGCATCATATGGTTTTGAGAAACTTATGGGCATGTTATCCGGGTGCCACCTTTTTAGTATTCAAAAAATGGGAATTGGGAGATCCCCAAACTCACTAATATTGTGTTCTATTGAATAAAGGAAGGTTGGTCACATATAATGAGTGTTGGAGTTTCTATATACAATGCCTCTCTCTCTTGCTCTCTTACTCCATTTTCCATAGCATTATAATGATGATAATGATAACTTTAACTTTCACTTGGGCTTTAACTTTCTTGATTATAATGATGATGATCAAAGCATTATGCAAGTTTGCAATGTAGTATATGTATGTTTAGCTTTTTATGTGCAAATGGAGCATCACTTACATGTATAGATTATGATGAAATCAATACTTCTATGTGCAACCATTTTACATATCTTTTGCAATCTTATGTAAATGAAAGTAAAGGGGATAGCCAATTTCCTAAGTTGGACTTAAGCGATGCTTCCTTGATGTCATGAAATTGTAGAATTAAAGAAAAGCTAGGGAATCACTGGTTTCAACTATGTGCTTCCTTGACGCCATGCAATTTGTCAAATTAAAGAAAAGCTAGGGAATCATTGATTCCAAGTAGAATCTCCCTAATTATTTTAATACCAAAAAGCAATGCATCTATAGGGGCTTTTGTAAGTCTATTTATAAACACATTTATAAGCGTGTCTATTTTCACAACTACATGCACTTTTAACTTTCAAAGTTAATACAAATATAAATGCAAGTTTACTAATGTGTGCAATAGGCCATATAGACATGCCCATAAGTTTTTTTTCATAGTTCATAAAATTAGTTTTTTGTTCACTAGCCTTATCCATTGTAGTGGAAACAATCAACCTAATGTCTCCCAAGCACCCTAATTCATGCAGATAAGAGAGGGGGATAAGAAGCTTCCTAGAGCTCTCCAGGATCCATTTCATAGATTGAAAAGATCCAACACATGTAAAAAAATATTCCTTGCTAGTGTTCATTAAAGTCCTAATGGAACCACAAAGCATTATGAAAAGCCAAGCACTATAACTTGGGTGCCACGAGTGGTTGTTGAATCCTTAGTGATGTTACCATGGTTACCATTGACATATGACCATTGAAATGAAAAATGTTTCATTGTATAGTCTTAATATTTTGTCTATGTGTAATTTGATAAATGCTCCTAGGTATGTGACCATGTAGAATCCCTGCTCATCACCCCTCTTCTCATCACAATAGCTACAATTTTTGTGTGTCTTGACTTTATTAGCTTATCAGTGTTAGCATTATGATCATTTCACATGCAAACATATCTAGAAGACATGATTTACAAGTCCTTCTTCAATTGGATGTTATTGTAAGCATAGAAACAAATGATTGGGACACATAACAATTTGGAAAAGACATTTGAGAATGGTTAGTGGCATGTGAGCATTGAGTGTGAACTCTACATGTACTATAGCAAAGTAGGCTAGTATAGAGTGCTCAAATGTGCTAAATGTCCTTCCCAAAATTGCCATGATAAATCATTATAATCACTTCTTGGTGCTATTCACTCTATAACATGTTGGTGTTTGGGTACTCCTTCTAACTATATAAAAAATGTAAGTGTAAGCAAGACTAGACATAGGCTAGGCTAGATGTCAGAGATGGTATAGGTGAATTACACCTAGCATAGGGTAAGCAGTGGTGTAGTAGGCGTAGCATAGGTGTAGCCTATTACACGTGTAAGCCATTCATCAATATAATCCATGTTTAAACAATGCCTACACCATGCGTAGGCCAAGCGTTACATCACTTGTGCCATGCTAGGCTACACTAGACTAACCTAGCCTAGTAGACTACACATACACATAGACCTATGTCTAGTCACCTATACATGGCCTATGCCATTTTTTATGCATAGATTAAGCCATGGGTAACCTATACCATGTGTAGGCTAGGTGAAGGAAATTCATAGGCTAGGCACAAGCATAAGCATGACATAGGCTAAGGGCAAACACTAGACCTATGCTTAGTATACACCTATACCTAGCCTATGCATATATCTAGCCTAGCTTTTGTAGCATTGCCTATGCCATGTGTATGCATGGCTTATGCCATGTGTAGACTATGTCATGTGTAGGCTAGACTAGGTGTAGGTGTAGGTGTAGGCTAGATGAAGGCCATGCATGGACTTGGCCTAGGTGTAGGCTACGCTAGGCATGGCATAGACTAAGGGCAAGAATGGGCCTTTGCCTAGCATACATCTATGCCTAGCCAAACACATGTGTCTAGCCTAGCCTACCCTAGCCTACATATATCCCTATGTGGCATACACGTATGTCTAGCCTAGCCTATGCATACACCTATGCCTATCCTGGCCTAGCCTATACATAGCCTCTACATAGGGCCTATAATGCCATGTCTATGCCTAGCCTAGCCTAGCCTATGTATATGCTTACATCATGTCATGTATATGCATATGCCATGTGTATGTTTCTCTGTATGCCATGTTGTGCATATGCCTTTGCCTATGTTAGAATGTTAGACTGCAAGCATATTATTGTTGTTGGAATGTACATCTATGTACATTGCTAATGCTAATGTGTTGCATTTTTTGTAGATGTGGCTATTCATTTTATTGCAAAAATGGATGTATCTAGGGTCTTCATCTTATAATCCAAACCCAAACATTGAAAGGGATAGCACAACACACAGACATGCTAATGGCAAGAGTAGAGGTATTTTTTGGGTGTCCTATGTTACTAGAGCTATATGAGTATATGAGTAGCCTTTGGACTTCTCAGCTATATATAACCACATACTTCCCATTGATTGGCCCTTCAAGATCACAGAGCCCATCTAGGCCATTAATAATAGCGTTGTTTGCTCACATTGTGACCACTGTATAATCTCCATTGGTGATGTTGCCTCAAGAGAGTGGTACTAGCTATGGGCACCACAAGTCCAAGGGGAGAGCTCAAGGTAGAGGTTCCTGGGAGGCTGTTTTAGCAATTAGACTCTCTCTTCACCACTAGTTCAAGTTGATAAATACAAACCACTGGCAACCCATAGAGAGGAATAAATGTTTTCGCATGATGTAAACTAAGGTTGACTAGATAGGTTAGTGTCTTCTAAGACCTAGACAGAAAGGAGGTTGTGAGATATATGTATTGCATATTGTATGGTACTTACAGGAATTTCTTTAAGGACTTTGCTTTGAAAGACATAGGTCTACTCCAAGTTACCATCTTTGTGAAATATCCTAGTTCCAAGCATGTGAGGTTCATGGACTACTAGACAAAAGAAAAGGTTAGTTCTATAGAACAAGAGGGCCTTAATTAAATAGAGAGTAGTAGAAAATAAAAGAAGAGAACAAGAAGGTTTGGGTCCTACACAAATATCATAAACTACCCCATTTGAGGAGCAAAAAGAACCAATAAGAAGGGTCAGGTCTAGGATTTTCAACCCATAGTATAGGGAGGTGCGACAAATCTAGATGGAAAGTGATAGGGATTGCCAAATTTTAGATTAGAAGGTGTTGATATGCAGGAGGTTGAGTTTGTAAGAGCACCACAAGTGGCACACATGTTCACCAAAGCATTACTGATGAGTACAACATATTTCTCCAACAACTTTGATCTCACAATCTCATCACAAATTTGTTCACCCTTATTGAGTGCTTCTACACAAGTATAGGATTTCAATGCACATGTAAAGGTGACTGAATGTGGAAAGTGACCTTCGTGCTACATCTTATCAAAGAATTTTAGAGCTTCATCATCATGGCCATTTTGTGGATATCCTGCAATCAGTGGAGATCATGAGAATATATCCATGAACAATACCTTCATCAGGTACTTCTTCTGCTTTTGTAAGAGCACCACATTTAGCATACATAGTTATTAAAGTGCTTGTAGCATAGGGGCTTATTTGAAGTAATGTCGTTTGTGAATGTCCTCATGTAGCCTTGTGCCCTTGAATAGATTGGTTTGCTTTGCCCAAGCCTTCAAAATTCCAACAAAATGGGTAGTCTCCTCTCAAAAGATAGCTCCTTTCTCCTCTTGAGGCTCCGCTTCGTTCAATTCAAGCATCGACATTGATTCATTTTTCTAAGCTCTTCAAAAACCTAGGTTGGATTGTATTGGAAATCCAACCACAAGGCCTCTATTGTCACTTTTTATGCTTGAAATCTAGAGACCTTTGCACTGGCCTACGGTTGCAATGGGGTGAGAGAAAAATCCGTGTCTCTATGATAGCTCATAAGATTTCATGTTTTGTAGAGGTTGAATACGTGATGATGAGATATATTGAGGCAAATTAACTCACTATTGTAATTGAAAGGGGAGATACCGAGTGCAAGACCATCTCTCTTACTAAGACTTGTAGAAATTCTAATGGTAAGAATGATGATCTGATTGATGATAATGGTGAATCATGATGATGATGATACCTCCTCTCTTATGTCTCTAATTGTAGGAAAGGATGGAAAGAATTTGTCTACTATCAAGCTGTGAGGTGGCCATTTGATGGTATAGTATGCATTAACCGAAAATCAAGGACTACCTTTTTGGAGGTAACTAAGTATTGTATTATTATTAATGGTGTCAAAAAAAATATCTCGGTTACAAAATTGAAAGCCATTTGGCTAGCTAACTTAGCTCGTTATTGCTAACGTGATTTTTTTCACAAAGTCCCCTAAAATACCACCAAAATTTTGGCCATATTGCAGCCTAGACAACTTGCCCATCTCCTTCTCCTAAAAGAGGAGTTTAACACGTTGTCATGCTGCTATAAGGTCACAGTGTGAAAAACTCTAGAGCGCTGTCGTGTTGCTGCGCATCCGAGTCGTATACACCTCCATTTCTTTTGTTGTGCATTTGTGTTAATTTCCGCGTGTGATTCATTGATGTGTGATGCATTTTAATAATCCGTATCCAATGTATATATTCCCTTAGTGCATGCGCATGATTTTGTTTGGATGCATGATGTGCGTGTATTAGAAAAATATGAAAAACTGATGCCAAAGGATCTTTGTCCTGCTGCTATTTGGTCTAGCTCTATGTGCAATGACAGCCTTGGTGCAAGTGTTTTGGAGATATGCTACAAGAAGGATATTTAAAGGAGGAATCAGAGTTGCTGCAAGATATGCCTCTTGCAAATAATCTTGGTTGCTTGGATGTCAATGTTGAATTAATGAAAAAGGCATGGTGACATATTACTAGCACAGCAAGGCTTTGACAAAAATTATGCTCATGTCAGACTTTTATAATGGTACCAAAAATTATGCTCATGTCAAACTTTGACAAAAAGGTTTACTGTACCAAAGAAGAATGGTACTTTGAGATTTATTCAGGATATGCAGCCCGTGAACAAAGTGACAATCAGGAATGTGGGAACAGGTCCAGTTGTGGATGAATTTGCTGAGGCTTTTGTAGGACGAGCCATCTATTCACTAGGTGACTTGTATTCAGGTTATGATCAGTTTCAGCTTGCCTTGGAAAGCAGGGATATTACTACTATGCGGACACCTATTGGTCTTGTGAGGATGTGTACCTTGCCACAAGGTGCTACAAACTCAGTTGCTCATATGATGAATGCTATGCATAGAGTTCTTCGAGACTATATTCCGCAGTATACCATGCCATTTCTAGATGATGTGCCTATTAAGGGTTGTGCAGAAGAAGAAAAGAATGAAAGTCTTGATTTGCGTGGATGTAGACAGTTTGTGGCTGATCACTTGAATGCTTGTGAACAAATATTGACACGATTAGAGGAGGTAAATTTGACACTTTCAGGGCTGAAATCTGTCTTTGTTGTTAATGAAGTCATCATAGTTGGGCATATGGTTGGATATTATGGCAGAAAGCCTTCTCCTGCAAAGGTGGATGCCATAAACAGGATTGCAGAGTATTGCTCGACTACTTCAGAGGTGCGGAGATTTGTGGGAGCTTGTGTATTTTACATGATTTGGATTCCTCATTTTGCTCATATTGCAGATGTTCTCTATCAGCTGCTTCGAAAGGGGCAGAAATTTCATTGGGATGAGAAGCATTCAAAAGCCATGCGTAAGCTCAAAAAGCTGTTGCAATCAGCTCCTACTCTACGCAAGGCGGATTATCAGTGTGGACGGCCGATCATGTTGACAGTTGATACTAGCCCTATTGGCATAGGTTGGGCTGTGGGACAGGATGATGCTGATGGAAATAGGTATGCTATCCGCTTTGGAGCTAAAGTTCTTAATGAGCGACAAAGGAGATACCCACAGATCAAAAGAGAGTTGTGGGGAGTAGTCACTGCACTGAAGTGTGACAAAGGATATTTTATTGGAGCTTCAGTTGTTGTGGAAACAGATTGTTTGCCTTTGCTTGGCATGATTACTAGTTGCTCGACTCCAGATATAGCGATGCTTCAGTGGATTGCCTATATCAAATCATTGAATCCAGAATTTCGACACATAGCAGGGAAAGATAATCCAGTTGCTGACATGCTTTCTAGAGCGAGAAATGAGGATGAGGAGTCAATGCTTGCAGAAGATGATGAGACAGAGTTTGCTGCTTCTATCCTTATTCATGATTGTCATGTATCTACTGTTGAAGCTTTTATTGAAGAACTTTATATTGATGAGTGGCTACAAATTGGACAGTATCTAAGTTCATTGACTCGAAGAGCTGATTGGACAGATGATGAATTCAAGAAAATCAGAAGGAAGGCTTATGGGTATTTCTTGAAAGATGGTTTTCTTTGGAAGCATCCAAGAAAGAGAGGAGGCTTACCCTTGAGAGTAGTTTGTGATGTAGCGATGCAAATACAGATTATGCGAGAGTTTCATGAGAGCTCATGGGCTGGACATAGAGGTGTGTGGGCTACCTATGAGAAAATCAAAGAAAGATACTGGTGGAAAGGGATGTATAAAGATGTTTCTCATTTTGTGGAAACTTGCAGGGACTGCCAGCTTTACTCTTTAGTGCGACATCATGATGAGCTGCATCCGACTTATCCACTATGTATGCATTACAAGTGGGTGGTAGACTTGGTTACTTTGCCAGTGGGACTTTGGCAGATGAGATATCTTGTCTTGGATAGAGAGGATCTTACAAACTATGTTGAAGGTAGACCGTTGCGGACGAAGACCACCACTATAGTATGTAAATTCTTGTTGGAAGAAATATTTTGCAGGTATGGATGTATAGGCAAGATTACAGCTGATCGTGGAGAGCTAGATGCTGATGAAGCTAGAGAATTCTTCTCACGGCTTGGGATTAAATTGGCTCTTACTACTGCCTATAATCCAGAGGGAAATGGCAAAAGTGAAAGAGGACATCCGCCAATAGTTAAAGCATTGGCAAAAGCTTGTAAAGGTCGGATTGGAGATTGGCCGAGATTACTACCTTTTGCATTGTGGGCTGATCGCTCTACACATAGTGTGACTACTGGATACATGCCTGCGGAGTTGATGTATGGGCAAAAACCTGTCATGCCTACTGAAATTTGTGCTCTCACTTGGAGTGTTCTTCCGTGGCATGAGGATTTATCAAGGGAAGAGTTGTTAGCCCTTCGGATTCGTCAACTAGAGAGAAGGGCAGAAGATGTGCAGCTAGCCGTTGACCGTTTGAAGGCAGCCCGTCTCAGAAATAAGGACAGGTTTGATTTAAGGCATCGCTTGAGGCCTAAAGCCATAAAAGAAGGAGATTGGGTTCTAGTCTACGACAGTAGTCTAGAAAATCAGCATAGTAGTATGAGAAAAATGGTTCAAAGATGGTTTGGACCATATGAAGTGAAGCAGGTTTTTGACAATGGTACTTATGAGCTAGCTGAATTAGATGGAACAGTATTGAGGGTGCCTATTGCTGGAAAACGAGTCAAGATTTTCAAGAGAAGAGAAGATGAAGAATATGCACTTGAAGCATTGACAGAAGAAGAGCAGATAGGTGAAAGACAAGCAGAAGAGACAGAAGACATAGATGATGAAGCCGATGGAGAAACAGGTCTACTAGAATCAGAAGATGGACTTGACCTATTTGTGGACTTGAATGATCCTGGATAGTTGGCACATCCGGAGGATGCGCAGGTTTAGAGGGGGTGGATGTCGTGTTGCTGCGCATCCGAGTCGTATACACCTCCATTTCTTTTGTTGTGCATTTGTGTTAATTTCCGCGTGTGATTCATTGATGTGTGATGCATTTTAATAATCCGTATCCAATGTATATATTCCCTTAGTGCATGCGCATGATTTTGTTTGGATGCATGATGTGCGTGTATTAGAAAAATATGAAAAACTGATGCCAAAGGATCTTTGTCCTGCTGCTATTTGGTCTAGCTCTATGTGCAATGACAGCCTTGGTGCAAGTGTTTTGGAGATATGCTACAAGAAGGATATTTAAAGGAGGAATCAGAGTTGCTGCAAGATATGCCTCTTGCAAATAATCTTGGTTGCTTGGATGTCAATGTTGAATTAATGAAAAAGGCATGGTGACATATTACTAGCACATCAAGGCTTTGACAAAAATTATGCTCATGTCAGACTTTTATAAAAGTGCTGGAATGAGGAAGGTCGCTTGCCTAATTTTGACATGTGAACAAGAAAAAGAAAAACTAAAGATAGAGGAGAAAAGGAAGGGGAAAAGGAGACTAATTGGGGGAGAGAATTCGAATGGGGGGAAAAAAGGAGAGAAAAAGCGGGAGGAAGTTACGAACAAGGGCAGAGAGAGAGCACAATTTTCTGTTACGAAGGCCTGCAGCAGAAAGAGGAAAAAAAAAACAAGAATGGGAGGATTATGATGGCGACACTATGAATCACAGATAGTCATCTGGAGCTGTGTATCATGTGACATCTCACAGATATGAAGTTCAAACTCTAGATCAAAGCACAAACAGGCAGAGAGACGAAGTAAACAATGAAGCCGGCCTCGGTCATCAGGCCAGGAGGAGTGTTTATAGCAGAGGCCCTACTTGCATAACAGCTTAGAGAAGCTTCCCTTTCTCAGGCAGAGAACTGAGCATGACTCGTGGGTCCGCTTCCGGAGGCTCGGCTGCAGCCTTGCTCTCAATTGCACAGGCTATCGCTGCTTGTGATGGGGTTTAGATGTCATATGCCGGTGATGCTGCTGTGACTATAGGTGAAGCATTGCGGCCAAATGTGGTGGACAAAACTGCATTTTGCGGTGGCAAGTCGCTGTCAAATGTGGCGAATTCAGAGGGGAAAAGTGCACTTTGAGCTGATGAATCACTGTCTACTTCGATATCGATGCCAACGGCATTCTGAATGTCTCCGCTGAGGATAAGACGACGGGCAGAAGAATAAGATCACAATCACCAATGATAAGGGGGCGGTGAAGTCGCGAGTGACGGTTTCCCTCGAGGCATCTCCTTTCCTCAATCAGATTGTGGCACCCGGAGACGTAGTGCTGGACCTCTCCAAACTCAGCCTTGCCACACTTCGATTGGAAGGGGGCCTCCGTCAGGATAATGATCAGATTGTGGCTACCAAGGCTGGGAGACTCAAATTCATAAAACCGAACAAGCTTTGGGTGGAAGGCTCACAAAAGCGTTATATTCCAAGTGCAAATGATATTGTCATCGGGCTTGTTGTTGATCGACGTTCAGAGAGCTTTACCATTGATATTGGAGGTCCAAGCTATGGAACTCTTTCTATCTTTGCATTTGAGGGTGCCACTAGATGCAATGTACCCAGCCTTCAAGCAGGTTCAGTGTTGTACATGCGAGTTGTGAAAGCTAACTATGACATGCCGCCTGAGCTTTCATGCATTGATGCCACTGGTAAATCAACAGGCTTTGGACAGTTGAAGAATGGTTTGTTTTTTTTTAAATTGTTCAACAGGACTTGCACGAGTGCTGCTGAGCAGGCCCACCTGTCCTGTACTCGATGCACTCGGCAAAAGCTTGTCTTTTGAAATTGCTGTGAGTCTGGATCAATAGTCCTTCGGTATCTACAGTAATCCTTGTTTCTAATGCCATTATAAATGCTGAGTTCTTGAGTGCTGCTCAACAGCAAGTGATGGTGCTGAAATTGCTACAAAGGGTACAATGATTTTGAACTATTGAAATGCTCGTGTTGCTGGAGATCCACCAGTTTCCTCGTGATCAAAGTAATTCATCTTCTAGAACTGGGTCTTTCCTTGGAAAGCAAATCTGAAAGAGCTCACAGTTTTTTTTAATCGCATGATGCAACCAACTTCCATGTTGCAAGTATCCCAAAGGCTTTGTTTAGGCTGAAATTTCAGTAACCCAGTTCCCATTCTCAGCAATCCTCTCGACAGAGTTTTCATCTTCAAGCATGGCATACTACAGCTGAACGACCACGTGCAAGGCTTTACTTGGTGTTGTACTTGTTCGAACCAAAATTTTGAGCTGTGGCTATGTTCTTGACAAGCAATATATGATCTTTGGCATCAAATTTTGAGATCTTCTTGTTAGCCTCTTTCCTTGCTGTATCTTGAACCCCGAGTTTTGCAGCTCTTGCACGATCTCTTTGATAGCGCAGCTTTCTTGTTGATCTAGAGAGTGAATGCCATATTAGTCATTAATGTCAGTGTTCTAGTGTGGATGTTTCAAAAATACAAGACTTTTAGACAAGTTTAGCCAATTTTTAATATTTTAGATATTATCTATTGTAAACACCCAAAAGCTAGAGATAACTTCTAGAATAGAATGACACGTAAAAGAAAGCATGTAGCTTTTTACCATTTTGGGAGGATTTTACGTAAAAATAAGATTTGGCAAAATCATGCGACGCGAGATCCTAGTTTTCAGGTAGTGAATAGCACTTCGAACTAGGAGAAGGAGTGATCTAGCAGAATTCTAGCCGAGTGTCCTAGTATTTTACTGCCCGTTTTGGAGCCAATGGAAGCGTCAGATTGATGGTCTTAGCAACAAAGAGGAAGTTATTGTTTTATGCACGTTTTTGTCTATAAGAGATTCATCTTCTCACAATGTAGAAATAAATTGAAAGGCTTCACCTCTATGAGTATTCTTCTACATCTTCTATTTCTTTAAGCCCCTTCTCTTCCATCTACTCCTCTCCCTAAATCTCCCTTCACTCTACTGTCTCTTATCCTCGTGGTAGAGTTTCGACCCCAAACACTTCGACAATAGTGAACCCGACGTGAAGGTCAGCAGTAGGTGTGTAAAGATGGGGCATTCTTTTGGTTCAAGTAGTGGTGATGCTTTACAATACATGATTGCTTCTTTGCTACAACAACAGCAGCAATAGTTATTGTTATAACAACATATGCAAACTTAGTAGGAAGCATAAAAGATGGATTTCTTAGCTGTGAATGCATTGCAGGTAGTGGGACAGGAATTGAAGTAGTTTAAGGGTCAAAATGTTTCGACCTTCATCCGATTGTATTAAGAAATGATGTTGTTTCATGGGGCACCATACTATGCATAGAGCTGATATTTCTCCCGTTTCGCCATGCATGCATTACATGATTAGATTGATGAGTTACATAAAAGAGATGCTAATCGGGAAGCTTTGAGAGAATATTTTTTCTTAGAAGATGCAGGATTGCTAACTAAAAATACATTTATAGATTGAATTGAAAAGCCCAATAAAGGGTTGGCTGCTACAGCTTTGCTCCGTGAATTTGAAAGTCAGTATGCGCATTTGGATGCCAATAAGCAGTAATCATTGGAGAGTCAGAAAATTGATTTGTTTCTAAAGGCTGCAGATCCTATTCTGTAGGAGAAGCTGATTGATCCATTAGAAGATGCCTCTTCTGAAACGAGACTGAAGTTAGATTGGGCTAATGTAATTGAGTAAACGTATATGTTGATAAAGAGAGAGCGGATGAAATTAAGATGGGCTATAGGCGCCACACTTGCTAGTGCTCAAAAGGGGGATGAAATTGCAGCCAATGCGCCTGTAGATATGGAAGAACAACCGACTATACCTATTGGTCTAGCTTTTAAAGGTGATCCTGTGGATGAATTAATCAAAGGCATGCATGATTTGAGGCTGAATTTGATAGAAATCTATGCTTGAAAGGTCAAAATGTTGGATGTCAAGATAGAAGAGAAGGGTCGGCCAAAGGCCATATACAGAAGGATACAAGAGGAGATGCATTTGGTGTGACAACTTACAGCATGAAAAGTAAGACTGTACAAGGCTACTGTGAAGAAAAATGAAAAGGTTAGTCTTTTGGAAAGATGGAAAAATACATGCAACATAAATTGGTCTTCCAATTGAGCCAAATTTTGGAAATGGTGGCATGCAAAAGAGATTGGAAGATATGGCTGCATGGATAGTATTTGTTGCCATAGATGCAGCCACATATGGGTTGAGAATTGAAAGGACTAATGAAACTCCTAAAGGAGGCATTGCTAAAGAAAAATCTCGCGTTTGGATACAAGCATTAGATTGCATGGAAAAAGGCAAAACAACAAAGTCTGAATTGGTTGATGCAAGTCAAATTATATCAGGGAAGAACATGATGGAGTGCATAAGTGGATTCATTTTTAACCTATGCTTATTTGACTAAGGTTCGTAATCAAGAAGCTCTTGTGGAAGAAAAGAGAAGAAGAGATGAGGACACTGCTGGTCCTTCCTCTTTACGCCCATCTAAATGCATAACTCAAAGTAAAACGGAGCAGCAAAAAGATGTTGAAAAAGCCATACTTGAGAGCACATTATGGAGGATGCATCTCAGGAGAAGAAACAAGAAGGAAAGAAAAGGGGCAAGCAGCTCTGTTATAGGTTACAATCGTATCCTAAGCTTGCCACAAACCTTAAAAAGGTCTTGGAAGATCACATACTTGGCAATAGAGTGGAATTCACACTTGGTGAAGTTCTTGGAATCGCATAGCATGAATTTCATGATGCAATCATTGATATGCTAAAACGAAAAAGATAGTTTGATAATGAATTTTTGCAAGCATTGATGCAAGTTGACAAAGACATAGAGAAACAACTTCATAGGGAATATGATGATGCATGTAATGCTGATTTGGAGTAGGTTGATGTTGAAAATGGGTTAAATGGGAGTGTAGACAACAAGTTTGTGGCTAAATTTGGTCTTATGGGCAGTAGTAAGCATAGAGAGAAGGCTATGTATAATGGGGATATCCATCAACAAGCACATGAAGAAGAAGATGCTCATTTTATTCCAAGACGTAGTCATTATTCACGAACGCATTTGACTCATGCTACAACAGAGACACTTGTTAAAGTGGGAGAAAGAGAAATGCCTTGCATAGCTCGGATCATGGTTCTAAAATCAATGTTATGGCACGCATCTTGTATGCGAATGGAGGTTGGCCGATTGATGTAGATCCAGGATGGTGCATGGGAGAAACAAACAATTCATCAGGGGATCTTTATGCAGCTTGTTCGAATGTACTCATGACTATTAGAGATGTTAGGGATCAATATCATTTTTTAATGCAGGATTCATGTAGTTATCTGGTGATTTTGGGGCAGCCCTATATTTCAGAATCAAGGCTGGAAACAAAATCCTTGGATGATGATTCTTCATATGCTCGAGTTTGGAATAAAGATAATACAAAGGCAGTAAAATTTCTTACTATTTGTGTGAATCATCCCTGCAATAGAGATAGACTGCGGGATAATCCTATGGCACTTAATACACGAGAGTTTAAGGGTTTTACACAACACTAGTGTAGGTGGACGCTATGGCAGTGCCTCTAGGAAGATAATTATGCTTTCAAGAAAGGAAAAAAGTGTGTTTGTGTCTGGATTGTAGGAATGGACAACATGTAGTCTTCACTGTTTTAAGAATATTTCAGTCATGTGTAGGGCTGAAATGAAATATGTAGGATGGGCTGAAAAAGAGCTGAAGACATATGGTTTGATGGCTCCAAATGAAGGTATTTCAAGGCTATTTTCAAGGCTGGTTGATGTTGATATACTGGGGCTGAAATTTCTACAACAATTAATGCTGAAAACAAGGCAGAAAAAGAGGTTATTTATAATGACACTTTAGAAATATATGAAGTCATTCAAGAGTTTGCTAAGCATGAATATAAGAATATGGAAGAAGAAGAGGTATAAGATGAAGACATTGATATGGTAGAGGATACTTCTTCTAACAAAGTAGATCCATAAGACTTTGGCACATACCAGAGGATGTGCAGGTTAGGAGGGGGTGGATGTCACGCCATTACGTAGTCACAATGTGAAAAACTCTAGAGTGTAGCTTTCTTATTGATCTAGAGAGTGAATGCCATATTAGTCATTAATGTCAGTGTTTTAGTGTGGATGGTTCAAAAATACTAGATTTTTAGACAAGTTTAGCCAATTTTTGATACTTTAGATATTATCTCTTGTAAATATCCAAAAGTTGAAGACAACTTCCAGAATAGGATGAAAGAAAGTATGTAGCTTTTTGCCATTTTGGAAGGATTTCATGTAAAAATAAGGATTGTGAAATCACGCGACGTGCGATCGCAGTTTTTAAGCAATGAAGAGCACTACAAATTGGGAGATGAAGGAGTGATCTAACAAAAATCTGGCTAGGTGTCCTTGTATTTTATTCCCCTTTCAAAGCCAATGGAAGCATCAGACTGGAGGTCTGAGAAACATAGATGAAGTTATTGTTTTATGCACATTTTTGTCTATAAGAGATTTATCTTCTCATAATGCAGAAATAAATTGACAAGCTTCACCTTTATGAGTATTCTTCTATATCTTCTATTTCTTTATGCCTCTTCTCTTTCGTCTACTCCTCTCCTTAAATCTCCCTTCACCCTATTGTCTTTTACCCTAGTGGTAGACTTTCGACCTCAAACGCTCCGATAGCGTGCCTACCATCTCTCACGTAGTGTAAATCACCTAGTTATGTTAACAACAAAATTTTGAGAGTAGTGATATAAAATTTTTGGTTGTGAAGAATTAATCCCCATTGACTCAATTTGGAAAGAACCTCCCTCCAAATCTAGGGGGCATGGAAACCATCCGAGAACAAGTATGAAGGCATTTTCACTCCTCCACAGATATATAGGCCATCTAAAATACCTCTATTCTTTAATTGTTAACGTATAAAAAGAGCACCTGAAATGAGATTCTAGCCAAATCCTCTATCTTTGAGAGGAGCCCTAATGTTCCAAAGATGAATAAGTGTCCCCCTCAATCTCAACATCTGACAATTCAATGCTCTAGATCCTGCAAATGTGGCTAAAGTCAGGTCTACACCTTAACAATAGCTTCCTTACATGAGTGAAAGACAATGATTGGCTAATCTTGTTGCCTTCTATGCAGAGAGGGGGTGCTGTCCATACTGAGATTCGATTTACTACTACACCATTGTACCACTTCTATTTTGACCACTATCCAAGATAGTTTACAAGGTTGAGTGAGTTAGGCAACCTCTTGATTAGCATCCTCCAACACTTCTAATCTACCTTGATGTGGCCAATGCCTAATTTTAAGGACTCTTTTTTTCCCAAGATCCAAAACATTTAACTCATAAAGTGGGCTAGTTTACTCAATATAGTAAGCCACATAACTTAAGTAAAGTGTGGCTAATTTTTTGGAGCCATGCATCGCCTTGACATGCACCATTTCACTAGCATATGCCCTGAAGGGAAATGCTAATAAAATTGCAAGGAGAGGCAACAACTATGGATGCTTTGCCTCACCTGACAAAAGCACATGTGTTGCCTATAATCCTCAAACTTGGAAGTTGTTTGGATTTTAATATGAGCACAAGGTAAATTCATATTGATGAAAAGCTATGATAGAATACACCCCCTCCCCCATGCTAGTTGTAAATATTTATCTCATGAGAACATATATGCCTTTAAGTATTGATTCCCCTCTCCCCATCTTCCCCCAACCCATCCCCTTCCTATAATCCTCAAACTTGGAAGTTGTTTGGATTTTAATATTAGCACAAGGTAAATTCATATTGATGAAAAGCTATGATAGAATCCACCCCCTCCCCCATGCTAGTTGTAAATATTTATTTCATGAGAACATATATGCCTTTAAGTATTGATTCCCCTCTCCCCATCTTCCCCCGACCCATCCCCTTCCCTCCCCCCCGCCCCGCCTCCCTAAAAAAGTTTACTTTTGAAAAATTTTGAATAAAAATACTCCCAATGAAATTTTACATGAAGTGCATTTATGAACCCCTTCTATTTTTGGAAAACTGTAAGTCAACATAATAAAAAAAACCCTTTCTTTTGAACTCATGTGGTATATTACATGTTCAATAAGGTGACCCCCTCCCCTTCCTCCCCCCCCCCCCCCCCCCCCCCGAGCTTCACACAAATGTTCAAAGGACCAATGTTAGCAACAATTAAGAGACTTTGTGTCTTAATGCATGTTTCATGTATCAAGAAGGCTTATGGGTCGTTGAGATAAAGAAATCAATTTTATATATATGTGTGTATATCCATTTATTTGGTCTCATGAGTTCATTATTTTTCTCCCATCTTTTTTTAAATCACTTGTATCTCCTTTCTTTTTCACTATCTTCCTCTGTGTTTGTGTGTGTGTGTGTGTGTGTGTGTGTATAGTTACATGTGTATGCATGAGTATATGCATGTAGATATATGTATGTGTGTGTTTAATACGTGTGTTTCCATTCATGTGGTCTCATAAGTGTGTGTCCTATCTCTCTCTCTCTCTCTCTCTCTCTCTCTCTCTCTCTATCTCTCTCTCTCATCATTTTTCTTTGGTCCCCTTCCTTTTTTTCTTCAGTACCTAGTCTCTCATTTTATTCACATCATATATATGCATGTTGTATATATGTGTGTGTACATGTGCATACATATGTGCATGCAAATGTGTATTTTTGCAAATATATATTTGTGCATGGATGTATATGTTTGCATGTATATATATGCATGCATGTATGTGCATGTATGTATATCCATGTTTCATAAGTCTATATCCATTCATGTGTGTGTTTAATACATGTCTTTCTATTCACTTGGTATCATGAGTGTGTGTGTCTTATCTCTCACTCTCATCATTTTTCTCTTATCCCCTTTCTTTTTTTCCAAAGTCCCTTGTCTCTCATAGTTTTAATCTCTTTCCATTCATTTGGTATCATAAAAGTGTGTGTTATTTCTCGCTCTCATCATAAAAGAGTGTGTCTTATTTCTCGCTCTCGTCATTTTTCTCTCATCCCCTTTCTTTTTTTACAAAGTCCCTTGTCTCTTATATTTTTTTCGCTCATTCTTTTTACCTCATATATATGCAAATGTGCATTTTATCAAGTATATATTTGTGCATGGATGTAAGTTTGCATGTGTGTATATGCATGTATGTATGTCTATGTTTCATAAGTTTGTATTCATTCATGTGTCTATTTAATACATGTGTTTCCAATCATATGGTCTTATAAGTATGTATGTGTTTTATTTCTCCCTCTCATCATTTTTCTCTCATCTCCTTTGCATTTCTCTCAAGTCCCTTGTCTCTCATTTTTTTTCTTCATATATGAATGGTGTATATGTGTGTGTGTGCATGTGTATGCATACGTGTATTTCAACAACTATATATTTGTGCATGGATATATATGTTTGCATATGTTATATGCATGTATGTATCTCCATGTTTCATAAATTTCAACAACTATATATTCATGCATGGATATATATGCTTGTATATGTTATATGCATGTATGTATGCCCATGTTTCATAAGTTTGTATCCATTCTCTCTCCTGTCCTTTATTTCCTCTCCTCTCTCTGTCTCTAGATTTTTCTAATCTCTGTGTGTGTATAGGCATGTGTGCATATGTGTGTACGTCATGAGTGTATGTGTTTGCACATATGTGTGCATACATATATCTATGAGTGTGCGTATATGTTATGTATGTATTATTATATATATATAATTGTGGGCGTTTTGAGAATATGTACACATTACATGCATACATTTAACCATTAAAAATTCATTTCTTTTTATAGTGCATGTGCATTTGTGGATGTTTTTAGAGTACACACACATTGCATGCACATGTTCAACCATTAAAATATCATTTCATCTCATATCTTCAATTAGAAAAGAAATTCATCTATAGAGAGAGAGAGAGAGAGAGAGAGAGAGAGAGAGAGAGAGAGAGAGAGAGAGAGGCATGAATTGCTTTTTAAAGGCTCATATTTAAATCTTTTTATCAACATATCACCTTTCAAAATAAAACCCTTATCTCTTACATATCCATCATAATAGAGAGAGAGAGAGAGAGAGAGAGAGTCCACTCAAAATTTTCAAAGACTCACCTTCCCCTTTTTCCTCATTAAATTGCCCTTTAAAAAAACCCTCTTATTTCTTGAATACCAGACCTCTCTCCTTGTGCCACATACGCATGGGGGGGGCGTTCACCTTGATTTGGGAGGCACCTAAGCAAACCTTTAAGTAATAAATAGTAAACATAAACAAAGGGCTAACTTCGGTATGTTCACTATGAGCTTTCAAGTTTCTCTCCATCTCGCTTTCACTCAACCCCATAATCTTAGCCCTTGGACACACTAAGAAGTCTCTCTCCATTTGCTATTTAAGATCATGAATAACCCTTCTTCACGTATATGGAGGTTTGAGTTCTCCTTCCATAATTTTACTCTCTCTTTCCTTGCCTAAGGGAGTGATCTTACTTGATGTAAGGTGCACCATTGTAATGATCCTTGTAAGTTTAATGCATTTCACTTTCTACAAAACTCACAATCATCAGTCAATATTCTATTTCTAAGTTATTCCTAGTATTCACAACAAAAAGGATAAGTCAGGCTTATTTATTTTTTAGGAACCACATTGTGATGCAACAACAAAATATTTTTTTAACCTAGAAAAGAAATCATAACAATCTACATGTATTTCGAATCGTGTACTTGCATATTACTTCTAATCCACATTATAAAATGCATATGCAACTATGTAACTGATCTATTCAAGTCTTGGCACAATGATAGTAAAAGATCGCCCTGTGCATGAGATCAATGTGGGACCTTTGAACACACCCTTATTTTTTTCAAGGGATTCAACTCACAAAGTCAATGACTATCTCTCACCTTGTCTTCTCACATTCATAAAATATAACAAACTAATCTATCACTCCTTGGATGATAGATTGATTTGAGGTAGTCATAGTGAAAATGCTAACTAAATTTTAGTCATCTACCTTGTTAAGTGTTGCTCCATGATCCACATGACTTGCTCTTGGCTCATGTACTTGCTTCCATTCTTACCCATGGAAAAAGAGGAGTTGTTGCATGTAAGCATAAGGCAAAGAAGAGAAGTAGATAGCTTCTCACTACACGTCACTCACTCTCTCAATCACAGACACTATTCCTCATATACACAACTCACCAAGATGGGATGTAGAAGAAGGTGGAAAGAAAGAAGAGAGATTCACTACTTGTTCCTCGCTCGTCACTCTCTCACACATGCCCTCTCCTTCACTCTCACACAATAGGCAAATGAGTATAAAGAAAAGGCCAACTTGATTTAGCACATATATGAATAGCTTATTCTATCCTTTCTCATCCTTTAGTTCAAGTTTATAGGGTTAGGGTTTTCACCTTCCCCTCGGGCATCCACCCTATACCCAAGTCACTTGACTAGTATCCCTTAAAATTCATGCACCTCTCCTAGTCTAAGCTTTACTCCTATTGTGTAAATTAATTTCTACACACTCTTACTTACAATTTGCACAGGAGAGAGCCCTTCTCTTAATTACTCACACAAAATATCCAAAGTTAGTAATACAATCGCTTTCTTTCTTTCCAAAAAGTTGTGAAGACATGTTGCATAATGTGGTTAACAATGATCGAGGCTCTATATACCATGAGATTGGCCTTGTGGGATAGTTGGGAAGTAGTTGGCAGTGACGTGCTGCGATAATTGCATGTAACAAAGATAAGTAGAAGGAGATGACAAGTTCTAAATCGCCTTCTTCTTCATCCATGCTTTGCATAATATTGTAAGTACATAGTTCGTGAATTTTGCATGCAATAGCAAGAAAGCCAAACAAGGATTGCAATATAGAGAGAAGAGTAGACTCCTCTAGAGTGAAGTGTGTCGGAGTATCTTTGATCTTCATGAGTAGCTTAGCTTGGGGTGATGATTGTGAAATTTGATAGCTTCTAGATAAATAGATTATTTAATTGATAGAATACAAAGCTTGGCCATAAGTAGAGAATATGTAAGTTTGTTGTGTCATAGTTAGTAGTATAAAGGTAACAGAGATCGCATAAAAGTAACACACAAACTAAGATATTTCCATGAGGTAATGTGGAAGAGGTAGTTGTAAAATATAGGTATTTGTCTTGAAGAAGCATAGAAGTACATACACAAGGGGAAAGAGAACAACACATTTGACCTTGATTGAAGGTGAGGCACCCTAAAATGAAGGTGTAGCTCTAAAATGTATTTTGGTGATGAGGAGCCTTCACGTGTAGGACATGAAGGTGCAATTGCATTTGTGATGGGTTTTCCGAATGGGGTAGGTGAAGTAAGGCAATCAAAGCTTGCTTGACATATTCTAACAAGGTGCTGCTAGTAAAAGTAACCATGTGGGGCATGACTCTTACATGTAGATATCTTACTTTACCTTTTGGGCACCTTTTTGTTCTTGCATGTTCAATGCTCTTTACTAATTTGCCTCTTTGTATTTGCATGTAACTATTGCTTACTACCTTCACATTTCGAAAGAAACATAGCACTTGTTGGCATTCCATTCTCTATCTTTATTTTTCTTTCCATACATGGCTAGACAGTTCGCTCAACACTAAACCTTTATATTTTGTTGGGTCGACTTAAAAGTTGGAAAACCAACATATTGTGGATGGCACAATGCGCGAACTCCTATAGCGAATTATCTTCTTTAAGGCTCATCTGCACGTACTTTGGGTGGTGGTCCGTGACAATTATCAGCCGTGTATCTCTATCTCTCTTTAGTCGCTCTCTCGATCTAAAAGGGCCTGTAATAAGAGGAAGCGTCGCGGCAACTTTCATGTCCCTGATCGGACGTAAGAAAGCCTAAAGGTATTACGTTTTCCTGCATTATACGGGGCGCTTTGTGGCTCCCCCCGGGGCCCCCTATCTCTGTCTGTCTGTATATATGCGCTCAGCATTGCAGACAAACACATGCACGCAATTTGTTGCAGTACACAACACCAGTTGTGGGAAAACTTATATGAGAGAGAGAGAGCTTGTAAGTCGTACCTTGATACGTACCCGTAGGTACAGAAGGGACACGCAGGAAGCGGTTAACCTCCAACAGTTGGGATGCTCCATTGCTCTCACTGCTTCTTGTCTCTCGAGTCCCATCAAAGCGCTACTTCCAGGAAGTTGCGCCACAATAATACAGTTGATCAATCAAAGGCCCCCGCCCCTCTATCCTATATTCCAGAGACCCCTCTATCAATTCTCTCTTTTATAATATGATAGCAAGGATAGCTATTATCACCCCATTCTCATCGATACACCTCATAATATCTATCAAAATCAAATATATTGAGTGCCTTCCCCCGAAGCTAATACAGTGACCCGGAGCATATATGTCGAGCTCCAAGACTGCTCTCCATCAATCCCGTCGTCACTGCTCCTTCTTGCCCTCCATCATCATCATCATCTTCTTCTCCCACTCGCTCGCACTTAATCACAGTCTTGCGCAGCGGCAATAGTAGCTGTTTTAGCGAGTCACAAGGAGCTTTCGAGAGGTTCCTAACATAGAAAAACTAGCGGAGCGTAGGAAAATTTTAAATATTTTCTGGCTACCCACATATGCATTCCTGCGTATAACAAGGGAATAGTATTCTCTGCATCTCATACTGGAAAATTCTCAGCGAATCTCCCAACGGGGTGATGGTGTAGTGGTAAGGTGTGCGGGTCGCGTATTTGGATGCTTGAGTTCAAACCCTACGACCATAATCCCGCGTTACGCCGTAATTCTACGTGTATCTAGGAAATTCTAGGGATGCTTACAATATATGCTATATCTCTAAGACATCCTATTCCCCATATCCTAAATTAGGGAAATTCAGGTGATAACTCTTGAAAATCCTATTCCTCATATATCACACTAGGGAATTATAACTTTTTAATAAGGAAAACTTATGTTATTATTTTGATGAGAGCCGGGCTCCTACCCATGCAAGTTGTAAAAACCGACTAATATTTTGAAGACATTGTCAAATGTATTAGTCAATGTTCAGTTAAGAAATGAGGTCTATGAACATGAAAAGAAGCCATGACTAGCTAGAAAGGCAATAAAAGGGGCAAGATGTCTAAGGGACATGAGAAAATCCTAATCCTAAACATATTGTTAAAAAGGATGAGAACTAATGAAAAAGAATTTTCATATGTGTGTTTTCCACAAGAGAGAGAGAGAGAGAGAGAGAGAGAGAGAGAGAGAGAGAGAGGAAGGCAAGGAGGGAGTGAGGGACTAAGTGCATGAAGCTCCTCTACTTTCTCTCCAAGCTCTCTCTTACCATATCTATACTTTCTCTTATGCATGTGGAGGATGTAGATGATTAAGAATGGAAGTGCACTCATTTGGATCATGGAGTTTTCCATGTGCTTCTATCATGCTTGATGTGATACTTAGCAAGCTCACAATAAGCAAATTGCCATGTTTGTAGGTCATGTGAGTGGATAGGTGAGAGTTAGCCTAACTGCTTTGTAGGTCAAAGCCCTAAAATAATAGGAGTCTGTCCATTGGTCGTAATGTTGAACTCATGGAACATGACAAGCTACAAGAGATGTTTACTCTTGTGATGGAATTGGATGCGATGAAAAGTGGGCTAGTTTTTTTGAGAGTATTGATATTGAGAAGATTAAGTTGAGTAGTGTGGGGAGTCTTGAGTTGACTCCAATTAATGTGGTTCATTGTGAGAAGACTTAGTTTGGTTGTAATTAATTCTTTAACTACTTCAAGCTGAATTTCTTGTGCATTCAGCTTCTCTTTATCCTACACAAATACTCGAAGAGCTTGCAAAAAAGTAGGTACTGTTTCTTTAGCATCATCACCAGTATATTGTCTTTTTATTTTGATTACATTAATAATTACATCATGAAATTCACGTTTGGCAATTCCAAGAGTTTTGCCTAAGGTAAACTCAATTTTACTTCCTAGAATTTGTTCTTCTAGGACTTGTTTGAGATTGGTTGCAAATTCGATGTCAGACTATAATTTGTAGCGTGGCTGCTTACATTTCCTCTTTCCTTCGGTCTTCTTTGTTTGTGGCGCATCTTTCATATCTTGATTTGGGGTTGTATTTTCAGCAGGCTTTGGTTATTCAAACGTTCTTCTAGTTACTCGTTTCGGAGGGCCAGAAGGGGAAGGGCCAGGTTCATCTTCTCTTCTTCTCTTTTCTTCAACCAAGACTTCTCTATGATTGAATTCAACCAAATAGGTAGAGAAAGAATCTACCCATTCTTTCCAACCAATTATTCCTCGAATGCACTAACTAGCATTAGTCAAATCATCTTTGGCTACTTTGACACGTTCCATTTGATCTAATGCATGTATCCATACTTTAGATTGCACATTAGCTTTACATGCTTTCAAATTAGATTTAGTTGACTCAATTTGCAACCCATAGGTAACCCATCAATTGTCTTGTAGGCATTCTTTACAGCTAAATCTTCTAATCTTTTCTTCATTCCACCATTGCCAAAATTTGGCTCCAGTGGACGACCAATTTCAACTGCCTTAATTTTTTCATATTTTCCAAAGACGAGCTTCGGTGCTTCAGCCTCATGGAAGGCAGAATACGCCCTCTTGTCATGGTGTTGGCTCTCACACCAAATACAGTGCCTCTTAAAGCCTTCTCTAATGGGTCTTTGAGTTGATGATCGTCCTCGTTCTTCAACTTTGATATCCATATTCTACACCTTGAAACTCATTTTTGTAAGATTCAGATGAAGATCTTGTGTGCTTTTAATGAGTTCATCCATGAAATCATTTTTAAGAGTTAAAATAGAAGGAACATAAGAAGGAAGAGATGATTGATTAGTCAAAGAGATAGGGGTTTTGGAGGTGGAACATGCTCCATCAGTGGAGTTGTTGGAGTTGAAATAGAGCCCAATCTTAGTCACATTCATTCTCTTTGAGCAATCATGTTAACTGCATCAGTAACTACTATCCATGGAGTTCTGACTCATGTTTCGGAGGTAGCATCCTCTAGGCGATTATCAAGCTTTTCTTGCAGGATGGGATCTGCAGCCTTAAGTAATAATTTAATCTTCTGACCTTCCATACTTTGTTGGTCTTCAACATCAAGTTGTCCAAATTTACTTTCAAACTCATGGTATAAAGTTTTTGTAGCTAAACCTTTTTTGGGTTTCTCAACCCAATCAGTGAAACTTTTCTTCATCATTAGGCGAGAGTCTTCTAAGAAGAATTCTTCGTATAGGGCTTTTTTGAATGCAGCCCAATCCACATCTCACTGAAAAAGACCATGGATTCTTTCTTGAAGACCGTGCTTGGCTAGTCTGGCAAAATAGCGACTCCATGCATGTTGCGGTACACCAAAGAAGAGCATTTTCTCAACATATAAGTGGATGAAAACACATACATTTTGACCATTAAAATATTTTAATTCTCACCCAACTTCTTCTAGGGCTTTGATAATTGTGGAATAATTCTCCTCTTTGTCTTGCCTTTGTTGTTGTTGCTGTAACATTTGGATTTGTTGTTATTGAGTTTGCTACAGTATGCACACCAACTGTTGTAGAGTATCTCCTGAAGAATCCCCCATCTTGAAGTCTTCTTACAACTGACCTTCACACCGGGTTCACCAATGTCGGGGCATGTAGGGTTGAAGGTCAACCACAGGGGTTTGAGAGGGAAGAATGTATAAGGGTTCAAGAGCTTGAACTCTGGAGTTGGTAGAGATAGAAGAAGGGTTGAAGGTTTCAAGCCAAGTTCTCAAGGATGTTAATAGAGTTTCCAATTGCATGTACTTAGCAAAGATCACAAGAGTGTTGCCTCATAAGATCTGATTCAAATCAAGCTTGTTTTATTGACTATAAGAGCAATCACAAGATATGTGTTCAAGTACAATACGCTATCATGTAACATAAACAACTCTACTCCCCATCAATCAAAATGATGCCAAAGTATGAATCAACTTTACATGATTACATTCAATATAGACTAATAGAGACAAAAGACTATGAGTCAATTACAAGGCTTGTAGAGCAAAAGAGACTTGCTTTAAGAAATCGTCAAATAGATATCCTAATAAGGATAGGTTATTACAGTCAAGAATAAAGAGAAAAATCTCCTCTTAATCCAATGCAAAGCATTTATCAATGGTCTAAAAACATTGCCCTGCCATAGGGGCACATAACACTTGCATATCTTGACAAGATGTCTTCTGAAAAGTAAGAAATGAATCAAAAGATCACTGCTGTAGCTAATTTTCTAATTATGGCTGAAGATATCAGCCTCAAATTAGCCCAAATATATTCCAAGATTCACCTTTGATGATAACATAAACTTCCCCTAACACAGAGTGCATAGATTAGCCAAATGCAAGTGTCTATCACACCCTATGAAACAATAGGGAAGAAAAAGGACCTGTTGACTACAAAATCACTATGTGGGATGCGTGTTTCAACCCATATACATGGCTTCAATCTTCCAAGAAGACACTTTGATGAAGTACAAAAGCAGCCCCTATATTCAAGAGTATGTAAACAAGCAATAGGTAGCTTACAAGAAGCAGGTAGAAGTAGGAGAGAAGAAGATCTTGTTGCCCTTTTCGGCCCTGTTATTGGCTACCTATTTCAGCCCAAGCATGTACATAGAGCAATCAAGATGCTCTGTTGATACCCCTTCCACAATGCTTATGCAATGTCAACTTGCATCAAGCATATCAATGTTAAGTAAGACCAATGATTGATCATGAATCTTCAAGAAGAGAGAGAAATGTATTTCTGCCCACTATTCTTTATTTGGCCTGCCTATTTCAGCCCATTTTCGTCACATAATCAAGACAAGAAGGTTTCTTGATATTCCTCTCTAATGATAAAAGACAATATCTCCAATTGTATTCTTGGTTCTACTAAATGCATTCAAACCCAACTTTATTTCCTCGGTTAGTAAAGCAATCAATTCTTCAAAGTGTGGCATAGAGCCTCCTCTAACTGAAATAGAGGTATCCAAAGATTTATATGATGGGCCAAGTCCATTAAGCGTAATTGAAACCAAGTCATCATCATCCACTGGTGCATTTATAGATACAAGATCTTCCACAACTTTTTTTTTTTTGCAACATAGTCACTAATAGTGCGGTTTCCTCTCCATGCTCCATGCAATCTTTGCTTAAGTTGTATCTTCCTTGCCTCTGTACATGTTCCATACATTTTCTCAATGATCTCCCATGCCTGTTTGCCTTCTTGATATGAGGAATCAAAGTCTCTGATATGCATATAGAAATCTAATGAGAAACCTTCCTGATCTTTCTAGTTCAATCCTTGTATGCCTTTTCTTTTTCTCTTTTGTGGGCTCTTGAAGAAGCTTTGGACATGCACCATCACCTATAATGAGGTCCCAAAGACCTCTCCCCGTCAAAAAGTTCTCCATCATGTATGACCAAACACTATAGTTGTCCTTGGTCAGTTTATCTCCAACAATCTGAGTAATTTGAGTTGTGTCCGATATTTTGATAGCTGCAATTTCAGAAAAACCAACAATATATGATGTCCCAATCAAGCATTCAGCAACATGAACCAATCCATTGTCTCAAATGGTCAATCCAAGACCAAAAATAGCCCAAAAATTCATGTAGATTCCCTTCGAAGAGAATGGCTGCTATACATAAGCTCAAATGCTATCATATACATTCATTCAAGATGCCCATACATCATACATTGGCTGTCTAGCAAGAAACATTCAAAATAAGGCTCAAATGGTGCTTATATGACCCAAAAAACATCAAAATATGGGCTAGAAATCGACCAATTCCTTGAATTTTTTTTGATTTTTTTTTGTGCAAAAATAGATTCCCAGTCAAATTGAAGCTAAACAAAATTTTGGGTTTTTTTTTTTGCAAATTTTTTAGCCTCCAAAATGGAACCCAAAAATGGCATAAAATCGGTCTTTTAGGCCTCCAAAACAACTAGGTTAGCTTCTTGCTTGACGTAAACCATGACAACTATAGTCGAATGATGCACCTCCAATGTGTGTGTGTCTAATTGCCACTGTCTAATGTATGCCAGCCACCACTGCCTGGTGGCAAGCCCTATATCCTTATTCTGTTTGCAAGTCCGTAGACGGCTAATCAAATTTTCGATGGCAAAGTGATCACCCATGCCCTTTCCGGCATGGAATGGATTCACAAGAACCAACACGTTGTCTCATTTTACTTCAGCATGTGCCCTAGTGCATATTTTGGAAGAAATGTTCATTTTCTGAGGGCCATAAACAGTGATCAAAATGTTTAACTATGCAAGTGAAGGTGTTGGTCCACTTTCAAGGTCCAACCATTTTGCATACATTCAAAATGAGGTGCCATTATGCATTCTCTTAGCAAAGAGGATGCTATATTTTCTTATAGCATATCCACGCATGGACACTTATCCTTTATGAAATGATGCCTTTGTCAAGAGGCAGGAAGGTAATCTTACCATGACACATCAGCATGAAATCCCTCCTCCCTCAATGGTGCATGCCTCTCTCTGTCTAGGCTTGTGCATGTGGATTAGTAGACCTTTCTGTTGTTCCAATTGATGGTGTTTGGTAAAACCTTGCATTGCAAGTTAGGGGGCAGCAATGAGATAAGATGTGTCCAGATAGGAGGTGCTAACATTCCACGCCATCAACAATGTTATCTCGTAAAAGGATCAGACAATATTTGTAGCTGATACAATGCCTCACCATGTAGGATGGTGGATTAGGAGAGCTGAGGATGTTGAAATAGGAAGTGCATTCAGACCTCCAATAAGTTCATTTTGTTGTGCAAAATTCATCGCAAGGAACTCAGTATGTGTGTACATTAGAACTTTTTGTAAAGGAGAATGGATCAACACACCGGTTGGTACTCATACTCTGGAACATAGAGCTTGTGCACTAAAGGACAATGTACGATTTGCTTTCAAGAATTGGGCTTATTCCATTCGTAGTATAGCATAGATGGGTTCTCAAGTGCCTTAGCCTTCTATGCTCCATGTGACACGTTTCAAGAAATTCCATGGTGTAGATGAGAACCCAACAGGCATCATTGCACTTGCGCTGCAACATCACCGTCCTTGAGACTACTGGCAGAGGTGGCATCCCTGCTCTCCTCAACCTCTTAGATTTAGCTTTTATACCAACTGAAAATAGATGAGAGATTCAATGGGAATGCACAATGGAAGTTGATTGAGAGATGGATATGGAGCCTCAAGCTTCCTTTATTCTCTTTTCCTACATTCTTCTCATACTGACTTCTTCTGTATAGTCTACTTTTCCAAGTCTCACACAAAGAGATAAACCCTTTGACCTTTAGGGCACTTTACATAGACTCTCACACACTCAGTTAACACAAGCATAGGATAAGGACTTAGGTTATGCCTTATTTCTCAACATAAAGAATAAAAAGTTGGCTCATTCCTTATAGTTATATTACAATGAGGAGATGAATCGTTTAGAAGATATCATGTTCCAAATCAAGAATTTTATTGAGAAAATATTACAAGAGAAGCGAAACATGGAATAAGCAGACTCACAGTTGATGGATCAATTAGCTATGCAGGTTGCAATAATCAATGCTTTGCAACTAGGAATGAATTCAACATTAAAACATGAAAGAGTCATGGTACGCATTAATAGGGGGTAGGGAGCTACAAATATCCCTTGGCTTTATCATCTATTTCATCAAATAAATCATCTCGATTAGGGAGTATCTTTATGATCGAGGATGGAAAGATTATCTAAATGTCTAAGTGGTGAGTGTGGTATAAAAATGATTTTACCACATTCTACTAAAAAGGTTATGGATTTTATAATTTATGGTGATGGGATTGAACGACATCTTTTATGGCATGAACCAGTGGCTCCAACCAACTTCATAGAGCTTAAGAGGATTACTCACTATTTAGGTTGTTGTATATAGGGTAAAGTAAATGTAAATCTTCATTTGTTGATACTCAAATTGAAACAAATAAATGGAGGTGGGCTTACCAAGATCAACAATGTCTTGAGCATCATAATCAGATTCTACAATGTTATCGTCAGAATTTGCATAACCAAAGTAAAAATAAACATACAGGTGCACAATATTGTTTAAAGGACTAGCAAGTGTCCATGGGAATGCAAGATGTGTTAGATCATTATATGGTTGAGATTACTGAGTCCTCACAATCAGAAGAGTCTTTCAAGGCATTAGTTTTGCATCAAATGTCTTTCAAACCTCCATCTCAAGTTATTATTTTACATTAATGATGGGCAACCTATGAGAGTGAGTAATTGACTAGGTCATGTACCTATGAAGAAATATGCTGAGATACTAGTTATCAAACCTAATAGGGTTCAAACAACTTATGTGACATTTCTGAAATCAAAACAACCTATTTTGAAGTGGCACTTAATAGGTTTCGGTTATTGAGTAGTCAATTGCAACGTGTTGCTTTGCAACGATAATAATGATGCCAACAATGATGCGTACATGTAAATTTGCGACGCTAATAGCGATGGTAACAGGGAAAAAAATTTGTGTGCTTTATTTGGGCCATACAAAATAGTTTTTGCACTGTGTACAATGCTCGTGTAAGTAGGTCCAATATGGCAACTACTAGAAGACTCAGAACCGTCGCATTCCGTTTGTATGTGACTTTGCGTGGACCATTTTCAGCTCGTACTAGCTTTGGGCATTCATACGTGTTGGAGGTCATCCAAGAAAACCTTTCCTGAGTTCATAACCTTTTGGCAAGAAAGCGGCGTGTCCTTGATATACCATCTTCTTCATGGTTCGTGACCTTCGAGAGTCTAACTGTGGCCTGCACAACGGACATGCATGATAACCTGAGGTAACTAGATCTATCCCAATACCTCTATCTAGTGAATACAAACTTGAACAAGCTATGATAGATATTACCAAAGAGAACGGAAGCCTATTTACCTAAGCAATCTCCGAATCCCAGAAAGTAATGCATGGTCCACCTGAGAATGGCTCGAATATTGGCGGACTGTCAACCATCGCGCTTGCTCATATTTTGCACGGTGACCATCTCCTCCCACAAAATCTTAAGCTCATCGACTAATGGATGAAGATACACGTCCATATTTTTGACTTTGTAGCGGCCGTGGACAAGTAAGCTAAGGATGAGATATCCTTTCTTCGTAGAAACCCATGGAGGGATATTGTAGTTGACAAGGACTATAGGCCACACACTGTAAGAAGTTGAGCGCAAACCGGATGGGTTCACGCCATCCACAAGACCGAGCCGAAGATTCCTTGGCTCTCAGGTAAAGCCTGGGAAGGTAGAGTCAATGTGGCTCCATGCACGTGAATCCTCTCATATTCGTTGAACTCCATCTGTGGAACTATTATGCGCATGCCACATTGTCAAGCTCGCCATGCCGGACGTATGAAACATGTGGTTTATGTGGGGGATAAGAAGAAAGTGTCTAAGAACTTTTTGAGGGATAGTTTGCCCTTGCAAGTCCTGTCGATACTTGGAGAACCACACTTTGGACATGTCTCCATAGTCTCATATTCTCCTCAAAACAGTATGTAATTGTTGATACATGCATGGATGTTGTTGTAGTCCATGCCAAGCTTTCGTAAAACATGTCATGCATCATCACGAGACTCAAGCATGGTATTTGCAAGTGGTAATATATGATTCTTCAGTAATCTAAAAAAAATCATAAGGCACCTTGAAAAAGCACAAAAGTTTTTAATGATATTGTCCAAAAGAAATCAATGAAGCGTATGTACAAGGTACCTCATCAACTCTGTCATACTCGCATCGCTCCACCCGTATTTTGCTTGCACACTTAGGAGTGCAAGCAGTGTTTTTAGGTGAGATACTCGACACCCATCATATAATGGTATGGATGCTTCCTCTCTAAGCAGATCAGAAGTCTTGACATCCATGGGAATCAATGCATTGATCATTGCCTCCATCTTAGGCTCCAAGATTATAGGTAAGTCTCGAAGGCTTTCTGTATCCTCTAGTATTGACGGTATAGATTGGGTAGTACCTTCCAAGTGGTAGATTGGCTCAAGCACTCCATCCATCACACACCCACAAAATCTTCTAATTAGCCGCAAAGGGTGCACTCCTCCTTGGGATGAGACGTCACCTCCCTGGATAGAAAATTTGCCAGCCATACCCAATCTTTTTGTATATGGTATTCAATTAGCTTGCGTTAACAATGAATGATTGATATTAACTTTTCTTACTGTTTGCTGAAAATCCAAGATCGCTTGATCAATGATCTCAGATTAAAACTTGCCGAAGCGTCGTACGTATTCTATAGACAATCGACATTTTCGTCTAATTGCTAGCTTACATTGAGAGCAAGGACATGGGACACGTTGATTAAGATACTCCTCGCGATCTTGAACATCAAGACCTTTATCGTTTTCCATTTTGTCTACGTTATGATAAATAATTTATTTTTGTTATCATTATTTTTTTCTTGCTTAAATTGTTTGAGAAGGGATTTCTTATCTTGTAACTTAGCAAAAATTAAGGTATGTAAAGTCTCCACCCACCCACCCACAAATTAACGTATGCTGGAGTGTTTCTTGTCTCGTGATGTTGCACCAGACCTCGCCACCACTCTCTCTTTGTTTTTTATCCATTCATTATCTCCTCTCCTTCCATCTCTCTCTCTTTTTCTCTTTTTTTATTATGTTGTATGTTTATTCTCTCTCTCTCATTCCTTCTTCCTTTTTCTCTTCCTCCCCCTCTCTCATTTCTTTAACAAAACATATCTCTCTCTACTACTACTACAATAACAATAACAACAACAACAATAACAACAACAACAACAACTACTACTACTACAAATAAGAAAAGAAAAGAAAAACTACTACTACTACCACTACAACAACAACAAGTAAGAAAACTAGACAATAATAAACAAGAAGACAAAAAAACCTATTACTCCTACTACAACAATAACAACAACAACAAAAACAACAAACAAGAAAAACACTACTATTACTACAATCACTACTACGACCACGACCACGACCACGACCACGACTACCACTAACACTATAATAAACAAGAAAAGAAGAAAAAACTACTATGACTATCACTACTACAACATCAACACCAAATAAGAAAACTAGACAATAATAAACAAGAAAAAAAAAAAACTATTACTACAATAACAACAACAACAAGAAAAGAAGAAAAAACTACTACGACTCTCACTACTACAACAACACCACCAAATAAGAAAACTAGACAATAATAAATAAGAAAACAAAAAAAAAACTATTACTACAATAACAACAACAAACAAGAAAACCACTACTACTACTATAACCATGACTACGACGACTATAACTACAACTATGACTACGACTACGACCATAACCACGACTATGTCTATGACCACGACTACCACTACCACTACCACTACCACTATAATAAACAAGAAAAGAAAAAACAACAACATCAACAACAACAACAACAACAACAACTACTACTACTACTACTACTACTACTACTACTACTATAATAATAATAAACAAGAAAAGAAGAAAAAACTACTACTACTACTACTACTACAAAAACAAGAAAACTAAACAACAATAAATAATAAAAGAAAAAAAAACTACTACTACAACAAATAAGAAAACAACAACCTCTCTCTCTCTCTCTCTCATTTCCTCTTTCTCTCTCACTCTCTCCCTCTATTTCTCTCTTTCCCTATTATGTTTAATGTTTTTTCTCTCTTCCTCTACCTCTCTCTTTCCCTATTATGTTTAATTTCTCCCTCTCTTTCTCTCCCTCCCTCTCCCTCTCTCATTTCATCTCTCTCCCTCACCCTCACCCTCTCTTTCTCTCTTTCCCTATTATGTTTAATGTTTTTTCTTTTATCTCCTCTCCCTCTCTCATTTCCTTTTTTCTCTTCCTCTCCCTCTCTCATTTCCTCTCCCTCCCGCACCCTCACCCTCTCCCTCTCTTTCTCTCTTTCCCTATTATGTTTAATTTTTTTTATCTCTTCCTCTCCCTCCCTCTTTCCGTATTATGTTTAATGTTTCCCTCTCTTTCCTCTCCCTACCTTTCCCTCTTCCTCTCATTTCTTCTCCCTTCCCTTCTCCCTCCCTCTCTCATTTCCTCTCCCTCCCTCTCCCTCTCCCTCTCTTTCTCTCTCATTTCCTCTCCCTCTCTCAATTTACATGAATTTTAACAAAAACAAGTAAAAGAGAAAGAGAAAACACAAAAACAAAGCAAGAAGGAACAATGCACTCAGCGTAAAGGTTCAAAGAAGGGTTCGGTGGCTCCTCTTTGCGACGGTGACTCCTCTTCGCCCTCCGTACATTTCCTCCTCTTCTTCGCTAATGGCGGCAGTGGTAGTGAGAAGCTTTCCTTCTCCCTCTTTTTCTCTTTCTCTCCCTCTCCCTCTCAAATGTAAGATGTTCACTCTCTCTTTCGCTAGCGCTCTCCCTTTCGCTCTCTCTTTCGTGTATGCGTGCAAAATAACGCACTTGGGTTTCAGCCGCATTTTTTTTGTCTGAGTACCATCCCTATTTGCGACGCAAATAGCGACGCCGCTATTTTGTGTCGCAAAGCACCATCACTATACCTAAATATCCTTGTAGTGAATGATGGTTGATTAAATGAATGGAAGTTTTCTTAGATCACTTTTGTGTGCATGGTGTTGAAGAAAATATGGTTCATTGATCGGAAGAAGTATTCCAATGTTGTGAGAGTACATGAGTTTCTTTAAATCCAGAGAAGTGTATTTTTGGAGTGTCACACAATGTATATTACGAGGCCACATAGATTTGAGTGACCGTATTGCAATGGATTGGCAAAGGTACATAAAAAAATTTATTTACCTGCACCACCAAATTTGAAGCAATTATGAGGGTTTCTTGGCCATTTAAATTTCTATCGATGTTTTGTTGAGTCATTTGCAGCATTAGGGTTGCAAGTTTCTGCCTTACTTAAGAAGAATCAACCTTATGATTGGGACTTAGCATGCCAAGCTGCATTTAAGAAATTAAAAGTTAACTTCGTTGAAGGTCCAATTTTGGTCTCACTTGACTGGTCTAAAGAGTTTCATATTCATGTTGATGCTTCTATGGATACAATGGGAGTGGTTCTATGCCAACCAGATGATAAAAATATCGATCACCCAATTTATTGTGCTAGCCATAATTTAAGTGACACTGATAAAAAGTATACAACAACTAAGAAGAGTTGAATAAATTATTCAACTCTTTTATTTTCTTTCGATATGCATAGAAGCAACTCTCTCCGAAAAACATTGAAATCCTTAACAAGAGTAAACTTTTGAATATAGAGCTTGCTCTAGCCCTTCATTGTTCCTTATGGGTTCAGTGCAATTTCTTGGGCCATGTACTCTATCATCCATTGTCTTGCACATTAGAAGAGTTTCCACCAATTATCTTGTTTGAGGTCTCCCATGATGCAAGACACCTCACATTAGGAAAAAAATGAACTGACAAATTGGCCCTTAAAAATAATATAGTTTAAGATGTGGGCCTTTTGGATTGTCCAATAGGAAGGCTAGATGTTGACATCCATGGAGGTTGAATCTTCTCTCTCCAAAGCTTGGGTTTTTTATTAAAAAAGGGGTAGAGGGGGATTAAAAAAAGGGAGAATGAAAGGTACACAAAATTTGAGTTTCTCTCACCTCGTATTCCCCCCCTTTTTTGGATAATTTTCAATTTCGGTTTTTTTCCCTCTCACGAAATCAGTTTGACCCAAAAGTTGAGCAACAGACCACTTTTCCTCTCTTTTCTATATACTCGTGAATTTTCGTCTCCATTGAAGCTCCCTGCTGAGAGTAATTAGGGTTTTGAGCATTTTTCTTACCTATGCACTTTCTTCTCCACACAGCTCCAGATTTTGGGCAAAACATAGATGTCCATCTCTCTTTGCATTTTCTCTTGTTTGCTATTTTTTCAATAGGGTTTGATGTGGTTTCATCTGTTATTGTTGTTTTATTACAGAGGTTGTTTAGGGCAAGAGACAAAGGTGCTCATCTCTCTCTCCTTTCTTTTCCCCCTCTCTCTATGTGTTATTTCTCTTTTATGTTGTGTTTTCAATAGAACTTGATATTGGTTCTAATTGTTGTTTTCTTGCAGAGCTTATTTGGAGCAAGAGGCAAAGGTGTTAATCTCTCTCTCTGTTTGAATTTTTTTTGTTGATATCTTTTCAATACAACACAATGCTAGTTCTAACCCTTGTTGTTGTTTTATTGCAGAGATCATTTTGGGTGACATTGCATAAGTGCTTATCTCTCTCTCCCTCTCTCTTTCTCTCTCTATGTTTCCTCTTTTCTACTGTTTTTTCAGTATACCTTCATGTAAATACTAACTCTTGCAAAATTGTCTTTTGCAGAGATCAATTTGGGCAAGATTGGATAGGTGCTCATTTCTTTCTCTCTCCCACGTACTCACACACACTCTCTTTCTTCCTCTCTGCATTATCCCTTTCTTACTATCTTTACAATAGGGTTTGATGCTAGTTCTAACTTAAGGATCAATTGTTGTTGCAACACTTAACACAAGATAGAGCAGAGATTCTGTAGCTCAATTTACAGGTAAATCTTCCATATTTTGTGGTGCCAAAATTTATTCATTTAATTACTGACATTTATGTTTGATGGGATTGATGTTTTCTTATGTCCATCATTTGCGATGGGTTTTGATTAGCAATGATTCAACCTTATCTTCAGCAGATTAGCTTATAGGTAAATTTGATGTTTTACATTGCTTCTATTCATGCAATTATCTAGATATTTTTTGCTAAAAGGAATTCATGCAAGTATTTTTGTTAAAAGGAATTCATGCAGGTGTTTTTTTGTACATGCAGGTATTGTACAAGGTTTAGTTGAAGCATATAATTCTCAACAACTATTTTGATATGGTGAGTGATCCTTTGTGTTGGACAAAATGGATCTGCTGGAAGTTAATGGTTCAAAAATCCTTTGTTTTATTGGTCATATGTGTCCATTTGGATCTCCATGCCAATTGGCAATGATCCATGAAACTCTTGTATTATATCATCCATATAACACACAATGTGTTGAGTCTTAGAATATCTCAAGTGTCAATCCAATGTGCCTATTAAGATTTGCATGCCATGTGGCTGCTATCCTTGTAGCAACTACTCTATAATACCCGTATTTCATAGAATGTATTGAGTCAAATCATACTCCTCTTCATTATAATAAAATTTATTTTGCAAAATTCTCTGAGTATTCTTGTGCTATTCTTTTCATTATATTTCATGTAAATGGTATGACTAAAGTGATGTTTTGAAATTAAATCTATACATTGTGTTGATGTATATATCCACATGCATTTCCATATCGATGTTTATGCCTATTTACAAAAGTGTAAACATCTCTTAATGCCATGTTGATTTGTATGACATATTGGTGATTACTGGACAGACTTAAAATGCTTATTATTTAGGGGTTAATACATACTTCTTTACATCTAATGCGTAGGTTATAATGCCTGAGAGAAGAACAAGCATTCTCTTGATAGAAGTACGTAACAGAAAAGATGAAGAAGGGAATTGGATCACTGATATACGTATCATTGCTCGCCTTGGGTACATATGCGTGCCCAAGTATGAAGGGAGCTTTCAGGGTGAAAGAATCTAGAATTGCAGATGTATCAAAGCACTGGAAGGGTAAAATTTTAGCTCCCAGACAAAGAAATGTTGATTCTCACATTGTAACAAAGGCGTTTGTACAACGTGTATTCATACAAAAACAAATACATATTGTGCCGTCCACTGTGCCCTTTCAACGAAACATTGCAAACAATAAGTATTTGCAACTCATTGAGAATGAGAAATTTCATGATACCTATGTAACAACTTGTCTCGTATTTATAGAAGTATACCCCTTGAATTGCTATGAGTGGCAAAATATTGAGCATTTCACTGGTTCTTTTAAGTGTTACCACCTGAAAATTGGTAGATTGATCTTTGAGGGGCGTACAACTAAGCAACTAACAGAGGACCTTGTTTTTTTCTATGACTCCAAGTACATATTGCCCAAGGGGAGTGGAGAATATGGAACCTTTGCACATATCGAATCTCAATAGCATAGAATGGACATTGTGTAGTAGTGACATTTTGCACATGTGTAGAACAAAAATTTCAGCAGACATATTGAATTCTATGAAGCCAAGCACCGCCTCAAAGAATGTACATCTAAGCTGGTTCATACCGATTGCAATTTTTGCACACATATTCAAGGAATGTAAGGGTTTGAGACATACCAAAAGCACGTACATCATAAAAAATACATCAAAGGATTATGTAACAAGGATTCTAGGAAAAAATTGGACATAAAAAATTTACTCATAATCTTGACATAGTGGAATGTCGAGTCACAACAAGGGACATGGCTTTGAGGTAAAAATTTTATCTCTTAGTTGACTATTATCTTACTTTGGGATGAATCATCTAACTTTCCTTTCCAATTACAGGTACTTTGTCGCACGATAAACTTTATGCCTAGTATTCAAGTATTGTAGATGGAGGATGCTCAAGGGTAAATGGTTGTGCCTTGATCAAGACATGCATGAAAGTGGAGCTGTGGATGTTACTATCATTTGCGAGGGCCGCGAGCCCCAAGTGTTGCGAATGGAGGATGATTGGCCCTTGAGTATAATATGCCAGGAAATTACAATGTCAATGCAGGATCCACCTGTTAGCTTGTATTTTAAACTAGATGGTAGGAAAATTCGAAGCCGAGCTAAGGATATTGTTACCTACGGAAAGTGTGTAGCTCCGCATATTTTAGAAATTATAGAGTCTCCCTAAAAATCCCAACACCACAAGTTGTAATATCCAATACCTATAAATTTTTGGATTTTTTTTGCCAATAGAATATTGTAGCTTACAAACTTGAAATATTTAAAAATTATGATATTTATGTAAAATCATACACTTGTTATACACTTTTCATATCAACACATTTACATATACATGTAATTACAAAGATGTAAGTAAAGCCATAACTAAATATCGTATACAAACAACCCTTAATGGTTTAAAACTTAACGTTTTTAAGGTAGAACTAATTTAGTTCTTGTTTCATTATTTCATTTCACACTTTCTCTCTTCATCTCTTTGTATCCACCACATCCCTCCTACCTGCTACAATGGATGCTCACACACACTTTGATGAGTGGATCCACGAGACTATCTTTGCCAACTAGGGTGACGAGATATTCTAGGTTTTCTCTAAGAACTTCAACCTTGAAAGCGTGCTCTCATTGCTGGATCCCCCCCTTCACGTTTTGGAATACTTTGTGAGCACCATTGCTACATGCACATACTCCATCGAGGGATCCGACATGACTTGGGTGCCTATGGAATAGATCATGGTATTTTAGGCAAGAAAGAATCACCAAAAAGTGGTGAATAGGTGTTTGGCCCATGTGGATCCTTCGCATAGAGTATCCAATGTTCCCATGGGAAGTGCAGGAGGTACATCACTTTTGGATATCGTGGAGTGTTATTGCGCATTGGCAATTTACCACCTTGCATTGGATACACCCCTAGAGGAGGAGAGCGATGAAAATACAACTCCACAGGTTGTTTCTATCACATACATGGGAGAAGAACCAATTGAAGAGCTCATAAATGTTGAAGAGGAACATGGAGTGGTGGCAGATCAAGGGTTGGCTCTCATGGTGCCATCTTCTTCAGAACAGCCACAAGTCAACAGCCTCCTTGGCACCCATTGAAGTAGATGGTGTACAATACTTGCTTCTATCAAATATACTGCAATACTTGGAAATGAAGGAAGAAGAGTTGTTTTCTATCCTAGTCAAGGATTCAATGGAAGATCTAATCGATTATGATTACATGGATGTGCATTCAACAATGGCAAAGATTGGAAGATATGATGGCACAAGCTTAGATACTGTGAGTGCAATCCTAACAGCACATGAGCATATTACCTCAATTGAAGAAGATTACCTTGTGCCAGATGTTGAATTTGAAGCACTATAGCATGATTTGTTTGGACCAAGGTCCCAGCTTCCTACTAAGGAGTTTGTAGATCCCTTTGCCCAAAGAGATGCCTCTCTGACACACGAGGAAATGAAGATACAAGATGATTTGGAGAAGGTGAGATTTCTAACTACCATATATTTTTATGCAATGAAACTTCATGGTAGGGTGTGTCAGGTCCCCCCGGAGTCCACCGGTGAAATCTTGGCAAAAAATGATGCCTACTACCTTGTCCGAAGTCTTGCATCTAGGGCCACTTTCTAGCTTCGCCTTGGCAAAAAAATGATGCATGCAGCTGCCCTATCTAAAGTCTTGCGTCTGGAGCCACTTTTTGGCCAGAGGTGACCCCTGACGCAAGACTTTGGATAGGGCAGCTACATGCATCATTTTTTGCCAAGATTTCACCAGTGGACTCCAAGGGGACCTGACGCACCCTACCACATCAAGTTTCATCGCTTTCTGATAACTCTAGGTTAGTCACTAAACATATTGTTTGATTTGACTTTGTCATTTAGAAAATACTGTATATAGATGAGTTTGCATCAAGGCAAGGAGGCGCTCGCATGCGGATCGATGCAAGGATTTAGCTCTAAAGGAGTATATCGGTAACCTTGTTGTAGATTTGGTGGTCTTCCATAAGAAGTGCTCACCAGGAGGGCAAGAAATAATCATGAAAATTTGAGCTTTGACCAAGTTTGGACCTTTTCGAGTGATACCTGTGACATCTAGCTTGGAGAAGGTGGTGCTAATCAAGCGGTCAAAGCTTCTTTACTTGTTTGACCAAACGCGTGGTGGAGCAATGTGTGCTTGCGACATTAGGCGACCTCGCTAAAGTGTCAGATTCGCTTCTCCTAGAGAAAGAGCTGAAGAGGGAGCCTAGAGAAAGAGCTGAAGAGGGAGCGCATCATTTTTAAAGCAAAGAAGAAACTTATATTTTCATCGGAAGCTGGCCCCTCCTTTCCACCGATGAAAAAGCCAAGGAACAATTGAGAGTTCTTGTTGGCTATCGTCTTTTTGTATCTACCATCATTAACAGCCATCATATGTATTTTTCTTGATGAATATAGGATGCTTTACTTTGTCCCTACAAATAAATATTTATTAAATAATTTTTTTGTTTTTATAAGTGTGATGATAATGTGTGGTACGTGAATGACGCATTCGCATATGTTAACATAATTCAACATGTAGTACTTCACTTGTGATTGTGTAAGTGTGACGATAATGTGTGGTACATGAATGACGCAGCCGCATATATTAACATAATTCAATACATAGTATTGCACTTGCAATTGTGCATAATATAGTAAACTATGGCGGAGTTCCCTTGCTGTGTCGAAGCTGAATGATAAAGTTCATGTCTTTATCTGTGATTGTGATAGACTTTGCATGGGTGGCCACAAGCTTTGTATCATTGAACAAGTCAATAAGAAACCCCTCTGCAGTTGTTTGTAGGGCCTCCATGGCTGCAACAGTCCACCTTCTTGCTGGTGAGCCATCCCTTTTAGCTCCAAGTCTTGCATGACTTCTCAAACAACTTTATGAAAAGAACTTTCGGGATGAGAAGCTTGTATCCGCGTTGGATTCTCCTTATCTCTCGAAGGAGGTGACAATGCTCCGTTTCCATCTCCTCTTCTTCTGTGGTGGTCCTTATGCTCTACGGGGAGCACTTGTTCCTGCACTAGGAGGAGGCTCCAACTTGTGCTCTAGGTGGTGGGCCTTCGCGTGATGTTTTCTCGGGGCCGAAATGGTGACATGTTTGCTTGGTGCATGCCATGCAAGCTCAAGGAGGGCAAGACAGAGAAGAGATAGAAGTTGGGGATGTGAAAATGGAGGAAGCAAAGAAATCAAGATGTGAAATTGAGAAGAAGAATGAACTTTTAATCCATTTAAATTCCAAAACCGGATTAATGCAGCTTCATATGCACTCTCCATCATGTGATTGTAAATACATAACCTTTTATTAGAATGCGATGAAACTTCACACGTGCACTCGTTAGGTGGCCAATAGCCCTATTTTTTTTTAAATGCCTATAGATCCCTGGTCCGAAGTCTGGGTCCTCGGGATTTTTTTTTCAAAAAATTAATAATTTGGGCTCTTGGCCACTTAACGAGTGCGCGTGTGAAGTTTCATCGCATTCCGATAAAGTTTAGTATTTTAAAAATTATCCCACACCAAAATTATGAATGGATTGATAATTGAGAAATCAACATCGCGACTACTGGCCCTTAGAAACTCCGCACCACATAGACTATACAGAGGCATTAGGAGTAAAGTCTACAACAAGAAATGGCAATTTTTTGCGTGTTATTCCTATTAAAATTGACAGTGCTAACAAAAACTATAAGTAAGAATTAAAAATACAGCAAAGATGCACAGTCAAAGTTGAGAGTGAAGGACAAGTGTAAAATTTTAATTCATATTTTAAGCGCACATACAATATTTTTGCACTGGAACATAGTCATATATCCAATGCACAAGGATAACACTATGCCAAAAAAGATAACATTGCAAACTGTGTTCATTCCATTAGAACGAATGCCTCCTTCACTGCTTGTAGATTTCTTACAAGTTGAAAGTCCTTGGGAGTTACAGTGATGCGCTTCGCATGTATTGCACAATGTTGAGCATCATCAAGTCAACTAAAAAGGCCTTTGCAACACATTGTAGAGCATTGAAGGCATTCTTTTGTGAAGCGATCAGGTCTATCCTGACCTTGTGCCAAAAACCACCTCCTGCGTTTTGTGCAGTAGAGATCTTGCACAATCTCACGAACAAGTCTCGAGAAGCTAGCCTTCGGAATGATGAGATCAAAAGAGCGTTGATACCTTCTAATTTCTCTCAAGGCCACTATACCTAGATTCCACTTGCATTTCTTGTGGGGATGCTGAGGAGGACCCTTGTGAGGGCAACTTGAGGAAGGTGGATTAGGTTGAGAAGGCGGTGCATCTGAGCTAGTAGATACTCCAAGGGACTAAACACGATATGGGGCTCTGAGCGGAAGCTTATTTGCAACTACCTTAGACCTAGCCATCTTTCGTGCACAAGAGATGTGAGAACTCAATGAATAAGATAGAAAGTGAAACCCTCTTTTATATAACTCGAAAATGTGAGACTCATTCACATAGATGCACATTCTCTCTTTCTCTCTTAAACTATGAATTGCATTCACACTAACTCACATTGTTCATCTTACTATCTTAGCTCTTTTCAAACCCATTTGCTGCCTTGTCAAAGCCTTGTTTCTAGCCGCTTGGCATGGTTTTCTTTGGCACTTGAGGCTTCATAATGCACTCTTTTAGTGAACGACCTGATTCCATCATGTCTGCAGTCGATTCATCATCACTTTCATTTGCTCTCTTTTGTGAGAGTTTAGCTTCATCCGCTACTATAATCCTATACCACCAAGATAGCAATTGGATCATTGGATTGCTACCATTCACCCCTCCACCATGATCAGTTTTTCTTTGGTGCATGCACCACGTGCTATCCAATGTGAATTTTCCATCCCTTGTGTGGACCAAATTCCGATGCTTCTCTTTTCTACAAAGTATGGCCCACGTGCCTCAAGGATACGCTACAAAGACACATATCACACATGAGTAAAACTATGCTGAATAGTTTATACAATTCATAAAATTTTAAAATATTAACTTAGTACGTACCATGTAATGTGTGATAGAGCTTTTGCCCCATGTTTTCGTAGAAGCTATGCACACCATTGATAAATTCTTACTTATCTTCATTGTTAAAAACCATCTTGCGAAGTAAGGGAGACAATTTGTTAAGACTTATTAAACCTTAGCTTTGGCCAATCTTGTTTTTCCTCCATTACTTCGATTAGGAACTACAAAATGTAACTTTTTTCGCCCATCGTAGTCCTACGGTCTACGAACCATGACATTCCCTTCCTCATTGATGGGTACTGAGAGAAACTTCCTAGCCTTTGCTCCTCAAAAGCAAGGTTTTTTTGGCAAGTTACCATATTTTCCTGATCTCTTCTCAACATTTTCAATCGTCACTAGATGCTTGTATAGCCCAATTTCTGATAGCACTCGCTCCATATTCTTACACATTGCAATGGCTTCTTTTTCTACTTGCATCCTGATGGGACATGAAATGGGTCAGCACTGGCTATGGCACTAGCCGGACCTCATGCTCATGACACACAAACACCCTCACGGCCTTGCGGACCAGGAGCATCAATCTAATGCTGAAGGACAAACTGCCCTAAAGCTTAATTCCTGCATTTATAGTTTATAGTCCAACATTTTCCTTAAACTCCTCAGAGGGAGATCCCAAAGTACTTAGGCATAACGCCTCGTCACACACATATAAGAGGCACTCCACCGACTAATAGTCAGAGCCCCACTGTAGCTCTCCTACATAGCAGGGATTGGCCCTTTGATGCGCTGCTAAACATATAACACAAACGAGCACAAAATCCTCTCAAGGTACCAATATTTTACGTTCCAGGATGTACCATTCCTTACTACAATTTTCCCTTAGGACCCAACGACTAACCTATAGCTTAGGACATCCTCTCACGCTCATCGTTGGGCACAACCTAAGGAAGACATGCGCCATACATCCATGAGGTTTTTCTGATACCTTTTAATTATTATGCTTAATGCAAATCATGTATGGCTATGTGCTTAGACAAAAGAAAGACCAGCATTGTGCATAGTGCATAAAGCATTCTTTCCATGAATTTTACTAGCGCGTGCTGAGTTGAAAGGAGGCACTGATCCATATGCTCATGCTACCATCCTCTTTATTTAAACCGTTTCCTATATGCCAAGTGCAATGCATAAATCAAATCTTTTCTTTATCTTTCTGTGTTTCAGCCCCTCTTCATCTAACTCTTAGTATTTTGCATCATTGATCGATTCGATAGGGTTTCTATGCATTTTTTCCTTTTAAAAGAACAATAAATACACACAAAACATAGAAATGGGGACAAACCGAGGCCAACCTCGTGCTTTGCCATCGTTATAAATTGCACAAACATAGGTATAATTTTCCCTAATTTTTCTCAGTCCGTTTTCTATTTTTTCCTATTTTTAAATCTATTTTTTCCCATTTTTGGGTATTTTTTCCTATTTTTTTAAATAAATAATGACTGAAAATGAAAGTTGATTGTGGGCTATGGCCCTTAGATTCATTGACAAAAAAAAACTTAAATTTAGTTGGTGTGACATATCATATTTCTCATTTATATAGCAAAAAACCCAATTTTACCCTTAAAACGCGTGTTTTACGGGTTTTAACACTAATTCCAGCCATGTAGCCTTATATTTTCTGATTTTCAGGTTGCAAACAGTTGAAAATCATGGCAAACAATATCATAATAAACTTTCCTTCCATATGAACAAAGTTTTATAAACCAAATAGCATAAAAAGATCATTTTTCTTTGTAAAAATAGCATTACCGCTTATTTTCAGGTCTTGGTTTCTTGGTCTTGATTACGGAACTGATTTCCAACATACATTTAATGCTCAGCATCTTTAAGAATAGCACTCTTCATGTCTTCATCCATCCGGAAGCAATCCAATCTCATCCGGACAAGCTTTCCTTCACCATTCTTCATTGTCTTCATCCACACAAGAACAGCCCTTTAAGGGAGAGAGAGGAAGGAGAGAGAGAGACTAGAATTGACTCTCTTCATTTAGGCCACCATTGTACGTGCAAGGATAGGCGATAAGACCAGCCAAAAGAGGGAAGATTAGCCCCATGATCGATTGTAAAGGTTACTCACAGCCTGCCATCTCCATCTCCATCATGAGAGGGCGCAAAAATGGGGTGTGAAGAGAGCGCATTCATCCCTCATTCTCTCTCCACATTTTTTCATCTTGTATGCTTAAAATTTTGAAGGGGGGGTGCAAACTCAAAAGGCATGCCCAATTTTGGCCTCCCAAGTGTCCACCGTTTCATATCTTGACCATTTTGTGGCCATTTCCCTGTCCGGGCTCCAAATCGAGCTCTGAAAAATCTTGGACGTCCAGCTCGACATCCCGCATTGACTGGAAACTCCTAAAAACCCACACGGTAGTCTGAAAAATTATAAAAAATCCACAAGTGTCGCTCGGGCGCCTTTTAAGAGTTGTATTTCACTTGGTGCTTAAAATCGTCCTAGCTGGAGCCGTCGCCTTCGACGTTGAATATTTTTCCCTTGATATTCATAATTTTTAACTATTTTTAAGCACTTATTGGCATCAAAACTCCGCTCTTATTGGCGACCACGGGATAGGGCAACTTAGCCCGTCGAATCCCACAACAGATCTGCACAAAACAATCAAAGGAAGTGTCAAGTTGATACAAAATAGATACATATTAAAACACATCACAATGCTCACCCTATCCCCTGACAAAACCAAGGCATGACATCCACAAGGAGTAGGCCTAGCATAATTTGATAGAAAGTCCAAAGCTAGTCACTAACCAACTGCTCCAACACGGCCAAACTAAAAAGAACTATCAAAGAGGTTACCCTAAGTGGTGGTCTGAACTACCTACCTAACTAAGGACAACACAACTAGAAACTCCTACTAGGCAAGGACTCCTATAGCCTGATCACGAAGTACTTTCTTTAACACATTGTTTCTTTTAGGTTTTTATTTCCATACTCGGGCATGTAAAAAGAAGGGAGCTAGGCGTAGTGACCCAAGGAAAATAGGGCATCGGTCTCAGGTCCTGTCTCGGTACCCAAGAACCTACCAAGCCCTCGCAAGGCGACACTTAATCCTTTTCTGACACTCACTTTTATTTTCACTCCAATCTTCCTTACTTTCTTCTTTTCTAGCAAGACGCCACCCCTAGGAAGACAAGGCATCGGCTCGGGGTCTGACTCGTCCTTAGGAACCTACCAAGCCTTCGCTAGGCGATGATCAACTACTCATAAATTTTTCTTTCTTTTCGATTTTTTTATAGGGGTTAGAATCCCTTTTTACACACCTTTGTATATATTTGTCTTCTTTTAAGATATTCAGGATTTCTTTCTCTATCATCATTTTCCTTGTGGCAGGCTTCTCTAACTGCCTCACACACTAACAAGAACTCCTAGAACAACTGCCTAGCACGCTAGCAGAACAGGGTCACTAGAACTTCCTTCTAAAACAGGTCTTTCGATGCCTGGCAATGTCTTTACAAGAGGCAACAACTACTTAGACCTCCCTCAAACATATCCAACCTAAACCTCGGACTTCATGCCTTGGATGCCAGTCCCCAACAAGAAAGAAAAATCCCCCAACAAGTAGACAGATACATACAACATGAAAACATATTACTCGTAAAGGAGAGATATCACCTGGATAGGGCCATGAGAAGAGTCCACGCAACAAAAGGCTCCTTCCAAGCTCTTCTTCCGAACCTGTCTAGCACAAAACTAAAACAAGAAACCATTAACGACACCTGTACTAAACATACAACTGGCCCTCTTGGCCTAATGAAATCTGGACATAATATCCAAAGCATCTAGCCTTCCTAGCTTAAAACTAGATAGGTCATTTTAATCCACGTAATACTGATGTCCTTGGCATATATATCACCCCCTATCAGACTACCCAGGGTGCCAAAGATAGCATATCATAGGTCGACTAACCCCATGCTACTCATGCAAGTTAACTAAAAGCTTGATCTTGTATTTTTTTATCTTAGGTTTTTTTTTTCTTTGTAGAGCTACAAGTCCAAGCCTTTCCACAAATAACTCATCCATAAGGCCAATCCCTTCTTGGGCACTATGAGCTAGCCTCAGTGGGCTCACATGTCCCACATTTATTGTCATCTGAATAAACTGGTCGTTCAAGCGGCTGAGTGGCTCATTTGGCAGAAATAATCATAGCTTTATACTCATTCTAACCTCCCCTATTTGGGTTTTCACATAGACCAGTGCTGCGACCCAAACTAGGTAGAGCTTCAAGCCTAGGCACATCACATGGGTGTATCCCAAGGCAGTGTATATTGTCAGATGTATATCCAGTCTTATCCTCTTGGGGGTTCAACAGAATATATCCAGATGGGATCCTTGGCCTTGCATCCGAAACTCCTGCCATACTTTTGGAGATTTTGGGTTTCCAAACCCATCTCACATTTCCCTTAATATTCTTGCATTCCCTCAATTTGCTGCACTGGTCTAACAAAGTCAATGCAAACTTATCCCTATGGCCAAATGGCCTCACATCCTTATGACCTTTGTGAAGCACAGGTGGACTTTTAGCATTTTTCATCCTCTTTACAAAAGATGCCTTTACTTGTTTACGTCCACACTGCAAAAGTTTCCCCATAAGAACCATGCTTTCACTGGAGGAAACAACATCCACCCGGAAGCATGATTCCAACACCAAAGGTCTCGCAAGAGCCTTACTAGCAACAAAATTAGAACCACACACAGAATGCTTATCAACACTCATGGGCCCATTGGTTCTATCCATGTTGCCATCACAACTACCTCTCGTGGAAGTGTTAGAAGCCCTTATGGGACTTACACGGCTTGGAACCTTTTCATTGATAGGCATGTCATTACTATGCATAGGATGGCCATTTTCTGCTTTGAGATTTTGGCCACCAAGGTTCCCCTCATAGGCTGCCTTGGTATCACCAAGTGAGTTGTCTTCTTGCAGAAATGGTTGGAAGCTAGGATGCACTTGTACTGAGTGGGGAAAACTCCAAAAGTTTTCCCAACATCTTTGAATATGACCCTCATAATCAATGGCATGCATTTTTGCTTCCTTTAATGACTTAGGATTCCGCAGTCCCACTTGGATTTGCGTATTAATCTCTAAGCCATTCAGAAAGAGCTCACATAGCACATCATCTGGTAATGCACTGGCTCTTCTTGGCCAAAGCCTAAGAGTACTATCAAAGGCTCTAGCATACTCTTTAACAGAAAGATAAGACTCCTATCTAAACTGCATAAGCTGCCCTAAGACCTGAATCATAGGGAGCTACTTTTCATACTCATCTAGAAATCTATCACAAGACTCCTCAAATGATTTGATCGACCCTCTTGGGAGACTCCAATACCATTTCCTTGCCTCTCCCTTCAGGGTACTTGCGAATACAAGCATCCGATGAATATCGTCGAACCCACTCGCAATGCAAGTTAGGTCATATTCTCTTAAATGAATCATCGGATCCTCATTTGGCAACCCATAAAACACTGGGAGATCCCTATAAAGAGGAGAACATTTAGTCCTCTCCTTTGGGATCAACACCGGGTCATTAAAATCTTCATATTCATCATGATCTGGGTCGAGCCTCTTAGGATCTTTAACCTCTTCCATCCCCACCCTTTCCGATGTGGGGAGGTTAATATCCTCATTGACATCCCTTTTTGCCAACTCACTGAGTGGTCTAGGGAGTCCTATAAGTTTCAACATGTCCTTTTGATCCCCTCTTAGAGGGTCTTCCATACCTTTCCCTTTAAAAGGAAAGTCCATAACTGGTTTATGTAAGAGCTTTTGGTCCTTATCTAAAGAAGATTTATCATTACCACTTCTTAAAACTTGGGAAGCGTGCCTTTTAAGCAACGGTTTTCCCTTGACATCTAGGGCTTCTAACATCCTTCTGATGCCTACTATGTCATCATGGTGGTCCATTACACGGGATGTTTCAACCACAAGCATATTCCATCGTATATCAGCACTTTCCCATGGCATCATGGCTTTAGCATGATAACTTATTGATGCCATAACTACCCTAGTTTCCAACATGCTTGTTTCATGCCCTCTAGGTTGATGGATGGTTAAACATGATTTCTCTTGGGTAGAGACCACACTAAGGTAGACCTCGCCCTATGCCATCGTATTAGAGGATGGGGTAACCACTAATGGTCTACTCTTTTCATCACATAAATTATCTTCTGCAAAGGACTCATGCTCTACATAAGTAACTAAGTCCATTAGTAAGTTTTGTATGGGGAAAGCCAAGTTTTTTCATCCTTGAACAAACTCCATTTTGTGGATAATTTAGGGTCCCTTGAAACCCTAGATTCAAACACCGCCACTTATAGGCAGCTCTTGGCAGATGCACCACTAATGGGACCTGAAATGGGCCGGCAATCGCTATGGCACTAGCCGGACCTCATGCTCATGACACACAAACACCCTCACGGCCTCGCGGACCAGGAGCGTCAATCTAATGCTGAAGGACAAACTGCCCTAAAGCTTAATTCCTGCATTTATAGTTTATAGTCCAACATTTCCCTTAAACTCCTCAGAGGGAGATCCCAAAGTACTTAGGCATAATGCCTCATCACACACATATAGGAGGCACTCCACTGACTAATAGTCGGAGCCCCACTGTAGCTCTCCTATATTGCAGGGATTGGCCCTTTGATGCGCTGCTAAACATATAACACAAATGAGGACAAACTCCTCTCAAGGTACCAATATTTTACGTTCCAGGATATACCATTCCTCACTACAAATTTCCCTTAGGACCCAACGACTAACCTATAGCTTAGGATATCCTCTCACGCTCATCGTTGGTCACAATCTAAGGAAGACATGTGCCATGCATCCAGGAGGTTTTTCTGATACCTTTTAATTATTATGCTTAATGCAAATCATGTATGGCTATGTGCTCAGATAAAAGAAAGACTAGCATCGTGCATAGTGCATAAATCATTCTTTCCATGAATTTTAGTAGCGCGTACTGCATTGAAAGGAGGCACCGAGCCATATGCTCATGCTACCATCCTCTTTATTTAAACCATTTTCTATATGCCAAGTGTAATGCATAAATCAAATCTTTTCTTTGTCTTTCAGTGTATCATTCCCTCTTCATCTAACTCTTAGTACTTTGCATCATTGATCGGTTAGATAGGGTTTCTATGCATTTTTTCATTTTAAAAGAATAATAAATACACACAAAACATAGAAACAGGGACAAACTGAGGCCAACCTCATGCTTTTCCATCGTTATACATTGCACAAATATAGGTATAATTTTTCCTAATTTTCCTAAGCCCGTTTCCTATTTTTCCCTATTTTTAAACCCACTTTTTTTCATTTTTGGATATTTTTCCTATTTTTTTAATAAATAATGATTGAAAATGAAAGTTGATTGTGGGCTATGGCCCTTAGGCTCATTTATAGAAAAAAACTCAGATTTAGTTGGTGCGACATATCATATTTCTCATTTATATAGCAAAAAATCCAATTTTACCCTTAAAACGCGTGTTTTACGGGTTTTAACACTAATTCTAGCCATGTAGCCTTATATTTTCTGATTTTCAGTTTGCAAACAGTTGAAACTCATGGAAACAATAGTACTTTCCTTCCACCCTCTCAATCAAGCAATATAGGCATAGATTCTTTGTATTTGCACCATTGAAGAGTCCACACATGCATTTTAAAGTTTTCAAGTCTCTTGCAAGATGCCATTCAACCAAGTATTGACCATACCCTTTAACCGAGAGCATCTCACCATGTTCCTAATGATCAATGATTCTTGGAATGCTTGTGTGCATAAAGAATAGCTGCAATGCCTCAAATGTTTCCTTAGAAACTTCAAATGCAGTGAGCCACCACACATGGCACTTAGATTGAACACTAAAGTTCCCTGGGTTGTTCTTGTCGAATTGTAAAGCTCTATTAATTAGAGTTACACTAACTCTTTCAAGATTTACTCCTTTGACAATCTCACTTTCATCTAATTTTATAACAAATTGCAATTTACCATTACATTCCTCAATAGACATATTGTAGTACATTACCATTATTGACTGTACCTTGTTCAAATCTAAATAGTAATTGGTGAGTTCAGTGAACTTCACCTCATATGCATTTTTGGTCCCAATCTTTAGTGTTTTCACACATTGAACATGCATGGGATCTCCGAGTAACTCCAAAACCTTTGTATTAAGTTGCCGTTGGACCTCTATTAACTTTGAAGGTTGAGGAAGAGGCACGATTCTATTTCTCTTCAGCACACGACCAAACCCAACCTTCACACCTTTGAATATCTTTGAGTAAGTTGTTGTGCTAATGTCAGTCTTGTCACGAATAGATTGTGCATCCATAGTTGATAACTCATTTGACACATCTTTTAATGTGCACTCAATTACCTTTTCCTTCACAACCTTAAACTTACGATTGCTCAAAGTGTTTTCCAATGTACTTGTCTTCAGCAATCTACTAATACACGATCCAACCTCATCCTCACCTAGGTTCTCTTTCTGAGCTACCTTATATGCTTTGATACGTCGCTTCCACTGGCCACTATTCACAATTAATTGATTGATTGGCTTCTTCTTTCGTTTGCACTCCTATGTTAGCTTGTTGTTGATCTTTCCCAAGTCGTCCAATTGTGCCTTTGTCTCCTCATATGAGATACCAATGTCATGGATAGTGTCCTATATTGGAATAATTTGATTGTTTTGTTGAATTGCAGTGTCATTCAGTTGTACCACTTATCCTATGAGTTGTTGTGTATGAAGTTGATGTGCAGCGATCACATCATGGCAAATTTTTATGGTTGCATAGCAAGTTATAAATACTTTGAATGCTTGATCATTGAGCCGCCTATAACCAAGTAACCCATTTTCACCCTCACACACATACTTCAACAAATTTTTGATTCCTGAGAAAGTTGGAGGTCTATTGTTTAAGGGGTCAATTGGGTAGATTCCCCCATCAACCCACAAATCCACATGTTTCAATCCCATTTGCTTGTAACTTTGCAAAACCCGAGGGTTGACACTGGTATGTTGAGTTCTTTTGAATAATGGGGCATATTCAATCTCTACCTTAACATGCAGCTCCTTCTTTCCTGTATTCATTTTACTATTAATAGAAATGGAGAGCCTACTTGGTTGTCACAAGAGGTAGAGTGGAGATGCACAGAGAGGCACACAAAGGTGCCAAGGGAAAGAAGGGTATACATAATTTACTTTGTTAATGAAGGTTGCATAAACACAGAGGAGAGGTCACAATAGAGCCATGAGAGAGTATAGATATGGGGGGGAATAGCTCAGAGGGTAGGGATGTCCAAGACTTTTCGTATTTTAGATATTTCTATTTTTCCTCCAAAAATATCTCCAAAAAACGTAAAATTTGACCAGTTGGTTGTTTTTTTACCAAAAGCTAGGATATTAAAAATCCCCAAAATATCCTAAAAGAAACTTTCAAAATTTTATTTTTCTTATTCTTGATTAAAAAATCAATTACCTCGTATCTACTAATCATTTTGCATTGAAAATGAAGCACCACACTCCCGTAACTAACTCCTTTTTTAATATAAAATTTGGTTGAAAAAGACTTCTTGAATGAGGAGAGAGAATGAATCTGAGTATATCTTTGTAGATAATATAAGAAAGGCAAAATGAGATTGCAAAAGTGGAGAGAGAGGAGGATTATTTTACTATTCTTCTCTCCTCTTTTCCTTGTTTTAAGGAGCAGAGAGGGGGGCTAAAAGGCCCATTTGTGAGTTCATTTTTTTCCTAATGAAGTCTTCCACATAGGTACCAAAAAGATGTGACATACTATCAAAAACAAGACAAAATTTTTTAATAGAGCAATAGTTGCATTTCAAGTTATTAAAATAGTACAAAAGATGATCATAACAAGCTTTGAACTAGTACGTGACTTAATTTCCTTGCTAAGCTAAGATGAAAGAGTAGAGCATCTAGACTTCTAAAAGAAAAAACTCCGTGTATGTGGGTGAGTATGCAATGCAACTTATTACATGCCCATGAGGAAACTAACACTCCTCACTCCTTCGAAAAAGTACATAGGGTGACATAAGCTATTTGGCTGGATGCACAATACACTCTCTTTGTTAGAGATAAATGCTCCTTTAAACTTAGACTATTTATAAACCACTTCGCATTTTTCAACCCAAGGATTACATACAATTAGTAGTATCATTCTCTCAAAGCACCAAGCTAGAGTCTGATTGCAATCCATAAGACACAAGAGGCACAAACTCAATACCACAAGTATATAAACAATTTGCCGACTAAAATTAGGAAGCTTCCAATGTTGCAAACTCTTCTCTCAATCAACAAGTGGGGCCTTCAACCCCATCAACCATGAACTCTCAAACCTTGTCTCCTTTCTATGCACAAACCTTCAAGCTTGATGAAGAACGGTACTATGTGTTTGAGTAGATGGAAGTGATATCTTCTCTTCTTGAATCTCCCTTGCCTTTTCTTCTTATGAGTGGATAACACCCTTGTTCCTTCTGAGTACTCACCCTCTACACTATCTTCTCACCTCTCAAAATTTAGTGCCATCCCATCTCCAATATAATCTCTCTACTCAAAGGAAACACCTATGTGCTCTATTTTCTTCCCTTTCTTCCTTCTATGGCACATGAGTATTGTGGTCTTCTCACATGCCCTCAAAACACAGCATTGTGCCATATTATATAAGATTTCATAGCCTCTTCTTGCCTTTCTTAGCTTTTTGCTTGCCTAAACTAGGATATTATGATCATGGGGAACTAGTCTTCTCATCATTTTTCCCCTCCTCTAACCACATGATGCAAATCCATGGCCTCCAAAATCAACACTGTCACTCCCAAAAGTAGTTCAATATGTTCATCTCACTATGCTTTCCTCCTAGTTGCTAGTTTTTTTTTGTCAAAAGTGTGATTTTTTAGTTTTAAAAATATCATATCGTATCTTCTTTATATAGCCCCCCATAAGCCTTGCTCACATGCCTAGGATTTCACTCATGCATGTTGCCAATTTGTCTTGACTTAGGAGCATCTTATTGCAGATAGAAAGAGATTGAGATAATACCTTCATAGTGTACATGGACTTGTTGATTTTTCATAACTTTGGAAAACTAATAGCTAGTATTCCTTCCATATGTGGCTGGATATGCAAGGTATTATTGTGGATTATGAGTTTAGTTTTTTTTCTATAGAGAAAACCTCACAATGCATCCATGACAATGCCTTTTTAGAGCCTTCTACATAGCTAGCCAAGGCTTGACAATCCTTGGATATTGCCAAGAATATTTATTCAAGAGGTCCATTATTGGAATACTTATTATGTGGAGTGAGTGAATTGCACACTACAAGATATAGACCTTATACTAACGTTTAAAGCGACGAAAATACAAACAATAAAATTTGACCCCATCGTCGCAAAAAGCGTCGCTATTGATGACGCCATAGAAACGTTGCTATTGGCGTCGCTATATGCGTCACATTTGTGGTATATGCGTTGCATTTGCAACGCATATATTGCGATGCATATAGCGACGTATATAGCGACACCAATAGCGACTCAACCAGTAAATTTGCGATGCACATAGCGACGCGAGCACTAAATTTGCAACGCAAATAGCGACGGTAACAGGGAAAAAAAAACATTTGTGCTGTATGAGAGCCATACAAAATAGTTTCTGCACTACTGTATACAAAGCACTTGCAAAAAAAAAGAATGTATACTGAAATCATAAAATTGATACATGAAATAAATACATGATCGCATAAAAAGCGATTGGTACAATCATGACAGGATATTACTAATACATAGAAAATGTCTACATAGATCAGGCGACTAAAAAATAAAGGTGTGTGAGCTCCAAGGATCCAAGGGCGAGCTAGAAATCCCCGTCCCCCGAAAGCTCATCCCGCCGCAAAGAAGCATCGAATGGATTCTGCAGAAAAAGAAACAACACATCAATCCATCATACAATAATGCATTCAAATATCTCATGGTAACTACAGAGACTGTGCCTCTCTGCATATCAAGTCTCAAGGCCTTGCGGATCGCGATTTGTAATGGAGTGCTGCAAAGAAAATAAAATGCTAACTGTTAGAAACATGATTGTCAGTACAAAGAATATTTCAAAAAAACAAACAAGCAAACCAAAAGAGAAACTTACAAAGTCCTCCAAATATGTCCTGTGGCCGCTACTCCCAAGATGATGGACCACTCCGGCCTCGAGTCGTGCCCTCGCCGCCTTGCGTTGCTGACTCCAACGTCCTGGAGAATCTGTAGCCTCCTCCCTCAGTCGGCGCCAGTTGTCTGCATCTAACCACTCGGGCTTTGCAGCCCCACTCTTGATTGCCTTGTGTGTGTCGGATCGTCTATGTGACATGTATGCACACATGCAATCCATCATCCAACCCGTAGAGAATCTATCTGCTGCGACTCGCACTAGAAACTCCTCGTACAAGGATGCTACTATGTAGTCCTGGCTTTTCTCCGGTATGTCCTTCCAATGATCCAGGACGTTGTGCCGAAAAACTTGTTGGCACAACTCTCTCATGCAAGCCATCACCCTCCTCTCCTCATCATTCATGATGATGGCTCCTGACCTACTATCAACCAGATATCCATAATCCCTAGGAGTCTGCCTAAGATGGGTCCTCTCCCATCCCCATCCACGCTCCTGGGCATATCCAGGAGACCCCTCTACATCCGGTGTACCGACGGGGGTAACCAAAAGGGGTGCCACCAAAAGGGGTGCCACCTCTGCTGACAGCTGCGCAAAAGCTGAAGTAACTGGAGTAGACGTCCCCACAGGTGTGACAAATCCTGGAGGTGACGCAGCTCTAGCTGAACGACAAGACGGAGACACCACATTCGTGTCTCCATAGCATCATTCCCCTAATCCCGATGCAGTCCCTCCCTCTGGCCCAAGTCGTGAGCGTCGAGATCGTCTGCTCGAAGCTCAAGCATTTGATCGCGCTGAAGCAGATCTAGTAGAGCGCCCTAACAAAGAATGAGATAGCTCCTGGTCTGCCATCTCTCTGAATCTCGCGAGCTGGTCTAAAGACATGCGTGCGAAGATGTCCTGAAACTCCTCATCGCTCATCCCTCGACTCATCCTGAAAATGGCACCTGCATAGATAAAAAATGGTGTTAGAATAATCAATTTAAATTATACAAAGCACAGTAATATAAATCATTTTTAAAAAATCCCTCTTAAAATGCATATCTTATGTATCTTTATAAGAGATATAAACAACGAATTTATTAAGTGGATGCTCCAAGAATGAAGTATCCTATGGTCCCATGTTAATCTCCTGACACAACTGTGCATACACTGGAAGGTCGATAGACATGTCACCACAAAAGAATGAGTCTGCCTAGTTCTCAAAAAGTTCTTAGACTCTTGTATTTCCATCATTGTTAGCCGATGCGGGCTCCAAGCTTGCGGCGGCCTCCACCCCTTGTAATATCGACCCCTCTATTTGCATATTATCTTCATCTATGCCCGGAACATGGCTTTGATCATATACTCTCGCACTTCGGGGAGTTGAAGGTATAACATACCACCATCGAGGTTGTCGGGGGTTTGGATAGAAGATTACCTGTTCACAAACACGTACAAAGCGAGTTCAAACCATTGTGACATAAACCATGTCATATTACAATTAGCAAGCAAATGATTCTATGCGCCTGTTCACAATGGGCCGGCAACACAAAGGTGTCGCGCAAATCTGTCCATTTTTTTTCGGAATCTATTTCGAGAAATCCAGATGGACCTCGTCGAACTCTTGCTCCAGCTCCTCCAAGTACCACTTTGAACCACTGCACAACATCGAATAGTATCATGGAGAAGCTACAGTAATCCACCGTAATAATACTTTGTAAGTTCCCAAAATACTCCATCTCATTCACAACCGTGTTCGGATTTTTTGCTCGTCGCCGGCTCTCTTGCTCAAACCTTGCCATGACACCATAGTCCATTGTGGAGCGCATTTTGTGAATACGCTCCATGCGAAAATGCCGTCCGCGCGACCAGCTATACTATATATTTTGTATTGTACATTGAAACACTCAAATTAGATGTCGCATATAAAATTTAGATATGACATATTCTAAAACCCTCATCACCTTTGGACTACATCCCCTCCAGAATTCCAACTCCTCCATTGAGACCTCTGTCCCTTTGCTGGATGCTACGGTCAAGGCTCCATGCAACCATCATGTTGACATAAACCGCGGCATCTCCTCCATGCCTTCGGGATATCGAATCGGTCGATGACGCGTACTACGTCGGAATTCAGCTCGCGCTTCCTCTCAATCTTGCCTTGCAATCTGGTACTTGGCGAGCCACGTCTCCATGGAGGCATGGTGCAACATACAAAAGCGATTCACCTTCTCTTCCATTGAGGCATCCATTCTTTTTTCTACCCCATCTCCAACCACCACATCTCCAGTCAATCTATCATCATCCTTTAGCGTCCATAGCATTTCATTGTATGGTTCCACCGTTGGTAGCCATTGTGAGATATGCACTAACGCCTCTGACACCAACCAACCTTCGGCCATGCTACCTACTGGCCGAGCTCGTTGTCGCACAAAGCCTTTTAGGGTTTTCATGAAGCGCTCCAGGAAGAACATCCATCGCGTATGGACAGGTCCTAGTGATTTATCAATGTGCTATTTTTTTATCCTAAGATCGCGTATTAAAACTAATGCCATCTATGAAATTTATCAACTATAGTAATAAAATTTGTTTCAATCAATTCTACTCATAGTCATAAGACCTGAGAGAAAATATCCTATGCTCAATTTAAGGGATTCTTCTTCTATAACAATACTTTTGGGTTCATTTTGATGAAGTACCGTAATGACCATTAGCTAGGGTATCATTTTCTTTTAGTCCTTCCATTGACTAGTTGGCATGATTTCTAATTTGTTATGCCTATAAAGTTAATACAAAAACAATGAATTATGCATATCACAATTAGATCCCCTACTTGGACATTATGAAGGACATGACCAATTTTAAGCCATCTTAAAGAGTCACCAATGTACATGGCCCATGGCAAAGCACATTGCATACCATTATCGATAAGTCTATTATCGTGCATCTTAAATCTCCTAATTAGACTTTATAAAGTGTATGACTAATTTTTAGTTCTCTTAAGGAGTCAATGTAATGGTACCCATAAAAAAAGCAAAGTGGATACCATTACCATAATCATGGATATGCTATCATTCCAATATATGTTATCTTTCTCTTTCTCTCCCTTTCTCTCCCTCTCCCCCCCTCTCTCTTTCTCTCACATTTCCTCTCCCTCTCACAATATATCTTAACACTCTCCAAAAGCAAAAGGGAGAGGGAGAGAGAGAATGCACTCTCCCTCCCTCTCCCTCTCCCTCTCTTTCTCTTTCTCTCCCTCTCTCATTTCCTCCCTCTCCCTCTCCCTCTCCCTCTCTTTCTCTCCTTCTCTGTCATTTCCTCTCCTAAACAAGCAAAAAAGAAAGTGATTTAAACCTTTAATAAGCAGAAGGGAGAGGGAGAGAGAGAATGACCTCTCCCTCCCTCTCCCTCTCCCTCTCCCTCTCTTTCTCTTTCTCTCCCTCTCTCATTTCCTCCCCCTCCCTCTCCCTCTCCCTCTCATTCTCTCCCTCTCTTTCTCTCTTTCTCTCTCATTTCCTCTCCTAAACAAGCAAAAAATAAAGTGATTTAAACATTAAACAAGCAAAAGGGACAGGGAGAGAGAGAATGCACTCTCCCTCCCTCTCCCTCTCCCTCACCCTCTCTTTCTCTCCCTCTCTCATTTCCTCCCCCTCCCTCTCCCTCTCCCTCACCCTCTCTTTCTCTTTATCTCCCTCTCCCTCTCTTTCTCTCTTTCTCTCACATTTCCTCTTCTAAACAAGCAAAAAAGAAAGTAATTTAAACCTTAAACAAGCAAAAGGGAGAGGGAGAGAGAGAATGCACTCTCCCTCCCTCTCCCTCTCCCTCTCTTTCTCTCTCATTTCCTCTCCTAAACAAGCAAAAGAGAAAGTGATTTAAACCTTAAACAAGCAAAAGAAAGAGAGAGAGAGACTCACCGATGAGATATAGCGAGTGTGGGGTGGCTCCTCTTTGTGATGAAGGCTCCTCCTCTCCTTCGGGAACAACCGCCGCTGCCGCCGCGGCGACGGCAAGTCTTCTTCCTCTCCTTCTCTCACGACGGTTGCTCTCTCCCTCGCTCTCTCTCTCAAAACACACAATGTGCAAATGCAAAATGAAACCGCGCTCGGTTTCCGCACGCTTTTTTTCCCTGTGGAGTGTAACGTGTCCACTAGTATCATCCAGGACATGTCTTAGCAGTCCATCGGAAAGGATGTCTAGAAAGCTCAGCTCGGCACTCCCATGGAATGATACGGGACTTGCGATCTAGGTCTTCCCGCCTCTGCCACGTAGTGGAAGTATCCTGGCCATTCCCATGTAGGATCGATCGGAATTAGGGTTTTCTTAATTGGTCATAACCTAACAGCAACTAGCGTCGGACCCAAGCGAACTACTTTACGCAGAAACGCCAGGTCCGAAGCGGATTCACGCTGCACTTGGTTCAAGAAGAATGGGAAACGAGAGGGATGCAAAGCTCAACCTCTCTGCCATAAGGCATAGTCCCATTCCGTTCCCCTAAAACAGCGTAAATCGGTTAAGACATAACTCTAGGTCATTGCTTTCATTATTTGTTTTCTTTGACGATCATCCCGCTGTTCTTTGAGAAAAGTTTCCGGCTAACCGGGACCACCCAACCACAGGACGGACCTATGGCCCATCCTCCGCACTTTCCTCGATTTGTTTTAGTTATGTAATTATCTAACACATTAATTTGACATGCAACAACCAGCTTCTTTAATTAATCCGTTAAACACTGGTTCCTTCACATAATCTTATCACCTGACATAGAAAAACAATATCAAACAAGTTCTTTATTAAAATATCATCATTTTTATCTTTGAAATACAAGGAGTTCCGCCCGTAGGCTTGTCCATAATGTGCCCGAAGGCTATCCAGTAATCCACAGTGATCACTATTCCAAGCTTCTGCTTGCATCGACTAGTATGCGGACCTCGAGATCCAATCCCGAGTCACATTAGCCTCTTGTGCAGGACCCGAAAGGCAAGGGATTTACGGCCAGAGCCCCTCCTGGCACCCAAGCGTCCTCCTGCTCCAAGTAGAGCTCAACGAAGAGACCTCTCGCGGTGGGTTCGGTCCACGTTCCTGGTGCGGTCAACAACCCACTTGATTAGGGTCAGGCAGGCAGTCGGGGGTAACTGAAACTGCCTCTCCCTTCAGGCCTTCAACCTGAAGTATAGGTATTCATTTAATTTGTAATTCATAATTCAAACAGTGCTCTAAAATCTCTAGCAAGCACAAACATTTCCATTAATCGACCGTGTTGTTTGGCAAACTGCTAAGGAATTATTCTTTCCTTTTGAGTGTATCAGCACTCGTTCCAAGGTGTCTTGCAACTTAGCGAGATCCTTTATATTCCGGGTTAGGGCGTACCTTATTAACCCAACTTAGTCAACCCTAAAGTTTATTAGATACTTTAGTTTCCGGTTTATAACTTTCCTTATTTAGAAGGATATCTAAGAATACGTCCTTTTGCAAGATAACTTGCGTAAGGATCTGCCATCCTTGTTGAGGGTATTTACTTTTTCTCCTTGTGAATAAATCACAAGACTAAATGACTTCGTACTTGCTGCGCAAGTCCTGCGATGAAATAATCCATTTTAGATTCTTTAAGCTGACATATGTCGGACCTAGGGTCTCTTTTTAAGAACCTTAGGGACAACCCTAGTTCTTTTACCTTTACGAAATTAATTGACCCTACAATCAGGGAAGGTAGTCAAGTGCTTAAGGTGTAAACGTTTCTTTGGTCTTTAAATCATTCCCAATGCATATTTTGCAGCATGGTATTTCTAAATTTAGATTGATTTGGTTATCTTTTGGAAGGAAATATTGATCACCTCAGCACGATTTGTTATCCTTGTGACAATTGATTTTTCAGTCCCAAACTTTATTGCTTTGTGGTAGGTAAATTCAATTTAATCTTCCTTTTTCCTTGCAAATGAAACTTATGCCAATTAACATTCTTTTCCTTGCCAAGATATGCAATTAGCAATGATAATTTCCTAGTAATTTGAGCAACTTAAAAAAAACCTTTCATGAATTTCATCATGACTTGTTGCAAAAAGAATAGGGTTAATGGTGCAAGATGCAGCTTTTATACCTTCAGGAATTTAATTGAAATATACTACTATAGTAAGTAGATAATCTTGTTCGTAATTCGTTATAAATGCATGATGCTATTCGAAGGAAACTACGTTCTATACATTATCATTTGTTCAATTAAACTGAACTCCTTCATTGTAAATAACTTAGAAAAATATCTCCTATCCTTAACAATTTATCTTTACATGATTTGACTTAAAGCCCGATATAAAACCAAGAAGGAAAAACTTGGTTTTGGGGTGAGATATCCACATGTATACCGGGAGATGACCCTCCCGCAGCTACTCCTTGAACTTTCTTAGGCGGCATCGCAGTTCGAACGTAAAGGCAGCTTTTACTCTTTCTTTCAGATTTCCACTGTCTCTCTCTCGAGGCAAGAAGTCGTTCAAAAATTTGACCACGAGAAGGGATAATAAGACCTCTAAAATCTTAGCTTCTTTGAAGAGGGAAAGGGTTTATAAAGCTTAAGAGAAAAAGGGTCTATAGGATATAATCACGGTGGAAAAAGTTATGTGTGAATGTGGCTTCACAACATCTATGAAAGCCCTTGGGAGATCTTTGGCACTGGCGTAAAAGGACTTAGGGTTTTTCAAACCCAAAGGAAAATTTGAAAGATAATATAAGGGTTTACAGTATGGGAAAAAAGGCGTGTAAGTAGAAAGGGGACATGGGGTTTTAAAAAAAGCTTAGGGGTGAATGAAGTAAAGAAATATGAGGGTTAAAACACGGGGTTTCAAAGAAAGATGGGACTTATGGATTTCGGCATGGGGATTAAGGGTTTTTGAGGTCAAGGAAATTTGGGCTAAGGTGGCTTTCGAGGGATGCTAGGAGGGCAAAGGGTTTCTAAAGGTTAGAACTGAGAGGGAATAAAAAGAGTAAGGAAGGGTATAGGAAGGGAAACTTGGGGGTTTTCAAAACCCGGGGGAGGGGGAACGAAAAAGCATAGGAAGGGATATGAGGGGGTGAATGGGGGCTTGATTAGCCCCCCCTTAGGAAGCTTCTACAAGGAAGCTTCCTTTATCACGTGGGAGGAGGGGGGGGACAATCTAGCGGGGAGGGGGGGAATGAGAAGTCTGATGGTGGCGCTGTGGAGAGGGAAGCTGGAGGTGATAGGCAGCAGTGGCGGCTGGTGGCGGCAGCATCAGGTGGCAGCAATTGAGAAGGGCGGCGTGTATATCCTTCTCCTCTTCTTTTCTTCAACGGTGCGGCCCTCCCTCTTTAAATAGGGGAGGGGAGGGAATCCTCCCCCCCTTGTCTGTTAGTATGCATGGCGAAGGAGCCGAGCAAGCTCCAACGAGGAGCTTGTTGGCTCCTCCATTCCCCCTCCACGCTCTAGCTCGACACGCCGCCATGAAGGTGAATTGTTTTTTCTTTTATATATTTAATATATTACATTCTCTCCCCCTTAGAAGAATCGAGATATCCTCATCTCGAGATAAACTGGGGATATTGATGGTTAAGAGTGCCTTCATCTACCGAGGTGGCATCCTCTTGGAAATAATCTTTCCACTGGACGAGGCATTCTCTCAAGGTTCTAGATCTTAACTATCTCTCCCTAACACCTAAGATCCTATCCGGCCTTAGTTCAAGGACTCCTTGACTAGGAATTACAATTTGTTGGTCATCAAGTACATGGTTAGGGTTGGGTACATATTTTTTCAATAGGCTGATATGGAATACATTGTGAACCTTTAGGTTCTCAGGGAGTTGCAATCTATAAGCATTGGGTCCTAGGCATTTGAGGATTTTGTACGGCCCACAATACCTTGGACTTAGCTTCTTGCAATCTCCTAGGGATAGAGAACTCTTTTTAGGGCGTACGCGAATGAAGACCATGTCTCCTTCTTTGAAGACTCTTTCTTTACGCTTCAAATCTGCATATGCCTTTTGTCTATCCTTGGCCGCTTGTATGTCTTGTCTTATTGACTTTATTTGATCATCCATGTCTTCCAACATCTATCTTGACGCTTCAACCCTTAGGGTTGGATCAGAAAATTTTAGGGGACTTCGACAATCATGACCATACAATGCTTGGAAAGGGGTCATTTGAATGCTTTGTTGGTAAGAAGCATTGTAGGAAAACTCTACCAAAGACAAGTATTGAATTCACTTCTTTGGTTCTCGAGAGCAGTATGCCCTAAGCATATCCTCGATGACTTGATTTACTCGCTCTGTTTGGCCATCCGTTTGGGGATGGTAGGCGGTGCTAAAACAGAGTTGAGTCCCAATAGCTTCAAAGATAGCTTTCCAGAAGTGTGATGTGAAGAAAGAATCTCGATCACTAATGATTCTTCTGGGTAACCCATGTAGCTTGAATATCTTCTTGATAAACAATCTTGCAATGTCGGAGGCTTTATAGTTTGTCTTTACTGGAATCAGGTGTGCAACCTTGGTAAGCATGTCAACCACAACCATAATGGAATTGCATCCTCCTTGGACTTGGGGTACTGATAAATTCCCATTTCATTTGGGGAATGTCAAGCGGTTGCAGTTTTCCTAGCATCATGACATGTTCTGCTTTGATACGTTGGCAAGAAAAACACTCAGTGACATATTTGAGAACGTCACCTTTAAGCCTCTCCCAATGGTAGGTCTTCCTGACTGCATTAAGAGTCTTAGCATAGCCAGGATGTCCTGCGAAAGGGGAATCATGAGATTCCCACATTATCTTCTGCTTAAGTGATTGGCTTGTTGGTATACACAGCCTTGTTCTGTAGTAGACAAGTCCATTAGCAATGGAAAATTCTTGATACTTAGGTTGCAACTTTTGATTCTACTCCTTGGTAGATATTTCCTTTAGCATTGTTTGGTAGGCCAAATCATGGCATGCTTCCTCTCTAGCTAGTTTAAGTATAGGGTTGTTTGGCATAGATACTTTTGTAGCCAGAGATCTGGCCGTTGATGGATTCTGCAAGATTAGGGAATTTAGGAATGCCTTGCGACTGAGTGCATCGGCAACTACATTCTCTTTTCCTGGTCGGTACTTGATTTCAAAATCATATTCCTCCAACACTTCAATCCATCGACGTTGCCTCATGTTGAGCTCGTTCTGGGTAAAAATCCATTTGAGACTCTTATGATCGGTTACTAGAGTAAACTTGTTACCCAACAGGTAGTGTCTCCAAATCTTTAGAGCATGGATGACATCTAGTAATTCCAGATCATGCGTGGCATAATTCTTTTCATGACTCTTCAATTTCCTTGAAGAGTATGCTACTGGATGACCTTCGTGCATAAGTACACACCCCAAGGCAAGAATGCTAGCATCAATTACTACCTCGAACTCCTTATTGAGGTCAGGAAGTTTTAGAATAGGTGCTGACACCAAACTTTGCTTCAATCTGTCGAAGCTATTCTGTTTAGAAGTTGACCATGTAATGGAAGTCTGCTTCTTTAGTAAGTCTATAAGATGTGCTGCAATCAAAGCATAGTTTTTTATGAAGACCCTATACCATCCTGTCAATCCAAGAAAGCTACGTATCTCTTTGACGGATACTGGTATTGGCCATTCAAGCATATCTCTGACCTTGGCTGGGTCTACTGATATTCCTTCTAATGATACTATGAATCCCAGATATTCAATTTGACGCTTGAAGAATGCACACTTCTTCATTTTTGCATACAGCTTATGTGACCTCATTGTCTCAAGGACAATCTGAAGTTGAGGTTCATGATCTTCTTCCTGTTTAGAATAGACTAAAGTGTCATCGAAGAAGACAAGCACGAAATCATCAAGATATGGTCTAAAGATATCCTACATTAATCTATTGAAGGTGGCAGGTGCATTTGTAAGCCCGAATGACATAACCAGGAACTCAAAGTGCCCATATCTTGTATTGAAGGCTGTCTTTGGGATATCTTCTTCCTTGATCCTTATCTGATAGTAACCTGACCTGAGATCAATCTTGGAAAAGATCTTTGCACCCTGAAGACGATCAAGTAGCTCATCTATTCTAGGAATGGGATACTTGTTCTTGACTATTGATTGGTTCAACCCTCGGTAATCAATACATAGTCGAAGTGTCCCATCTTTCTTTTTCTGAAATAGTACTGGAGCTCCCTATGGTGAATTGCTAGGCCAGATGTAACCCTGATCTAAGAGTTGCTTTAGTTGTTCCTTCAGCTCAATTGCTTTTGGTATGGACATTCTATAAGGTCTCTTTGAAATTGGTGCAGCTCCAGGCAGTAACCTAATCTCATGATCTGCTTCTCTTTGAGGCGGAAGTTCGGTCAATTCTTTAGGGAATACATCAGTGTATTCCTTTAGCCAAGAAGGTCCTTCATCAGACTCTTGCTTTTGATCTAACTTGTTAAGTTTGATCAAGTAAATGGGTAATCCTTTTCTGACTCCTTTTATGATCCGAGATACTTTGCCAATTGGATTCTTGGCACTCCTGCCTCACCTTGAGTTGTGACAAATTCCCTTTCAGAGTTTCGAAAGGAAACTTGACCCTTTCCACAGTAAATGTGGGCGTCGTTGGGCTTAAGCCAATCCATTCCGAGTAGACACTCATGGATACCTAAATTCATGACTCTGAACTTGACCGAGGTCTTCTTTTCTCCTAGAAAGAATTCCACCTTAGCAGTTTGCCTGGTACAAGTTACCTGACGACCATTTGCCAATTCCACAAGCAGGGTAGGTGCTTCTACTGTGGCTATTCCTAATCTTTTTGCACATGCTGGTGAGATAAAGTAATGTGTACTGCCACAATCAATCAAGGTTTTGAAACCTTTACCTTGATAGTTCGACGATGTCTGAATCACTGAGAACTGGTGATTCGGCCCTTTCTTGTGTAAAGCGGCATGGACTGTCGCTCTTTTGAATTCTGCTTCCATAGTCGGATCTTCCTCTTCTTCTTCTTCGCATCTTTGCCTATTGGCAATGCAGGCGGTTCTTCCTCTTCCACGAGTGGCAGCTCCTTGACCATGGCCTGCTCCTTGGAAAGGCGTCTGGCGATGTCCTCCACTGAGCTTGGGACATTGCCTCTTGAAGTGACCGGGTTCGTTGCAGTGGAAACAACGGAGGTTTCGGCCATTACTTTGAGTAGGAACAAAGTTGTTGACGTTATTTGTCCTTGCTTTCTTTCTTTGTCCCTAATTATGACCTTGAACTCTTTTCATTTGAGATTTGAATGCGCCTCTGTTCGGGTCATTATAAGACCAAGTTTTGTTACCCCTTGGTCTAGCTTGCACTTCCTGAATTATAGGCGCCGCTCGAATGAGTGCATCCTGAAGATCTGATGAACGCATAGATTCGAGACCGGTATTTACTAGTGGATTTAAGTTTGCACAAAATTTGGACACCTGCTGTGTCATGTCCATCTGTGGCGCATACTTTAAAAGTGAGACGAATTTAGAGTAGTATGCGTCAAGAGTGAGTCCTAGCTGTTTTAGCTCGTAGAACTCGTTCATTTTCTGTGTGCG